>NW_020291470.1:1293571-1628878 GCF_003184765.1 Aspergillus aculeatinus CBS 121060
GGCGTGGGGTCGTGGTGGTGCTGGTGCTGCTGTCGGTGGCGGAGGACGGCTCGGTCGTGGCGTAGCTGCGGGTGAGGAATGTGCTGCTGGGAGTGGCGGTGGTCACTCGTCGGGACGAGCAGAGGAGCCGTAGGCGGTTCGTGGAGGGAGCTGCCATCATCGAGGTTTGTGTATGGGGAATCTTTGTTTCTGAAGCAAAGAAGAGGGAAAGGGAGGAAGGCCTAGAAGAAGAGATAATGCACTGGTAGGTAGTTTCGATTCCGCGGGAAACATTCAAGCTGATATCGGAGTTCGGCTGCGGTTCCGCCGGCGGCTGACTCAGGTTGGCCGCTGCATGCCCACTAATCTCCTTCAGGACGCAAGGTGCATTGCCCTAGTTTAGTGGCGTTCATGCTGATTAATTGATCACTCCCTGGTGGCTTTTCTGGCAGTATTCAGGGTGTCTACACTCTATAGAGGACTATGGTAGGCTTACAGCACGGTGGTGGAGGTGTTCGTGAAATGTTTCAGGTTGGCAGGGTATCATTAAAGTCTAGGTACTGGGGACCACTAGAAATTATACATCAACCGTAGTGGCTATTGGAGTGAATTCAAAAGCAAATCAAAGAGTAGCAGACGTAAAGAGATTAGACGGTGACAGGCCACCAGGAGAATTCGGAGTGAGTGAAGTGGGACAAAAGAATGGCAGCAATGCAGTCCGACATGAAATTGACAGAACGAGTGGTAGAGTCAGGAAGACTGGCTCATCGAGAAAATGGGGAGTTATGAAAGAATCTCAAATGGGTTGTGGGAATAAGGGGAATCGGTGCGTTAAGAAGGAGAAAACAGCAAGGAAAAAGGTTGAATGAGTGACCGCCTAGTTTTTCGCTTCGAGCACTTGGGCGAGAACAAGTACGGCGCTTTTCAGATGCTCCTCCGCCTGTCCGCATATAGCGAAGAGCATTTTTTCGACAATTCTATCCAGGCCCTTGCGAAGCTGCATGCTGCGTGTTTCGAGAGCCTGACGTGATGGGGTGGTATGATTGGTAGTCCCTGACACTGCGGTGGCCTTTTCCGGGACTGTGTCCAGCCGCGATCGTTGGTTGAGCTGACTCTTCCTCTGGTGGGTAGTTGCCAAAGAGACAACATAGTTCCGTGCAATCAGAGCAGCACATAAGCCGTCCAGCAGGTTTTCAGCAACGCTGGGGAAGATGATGCGGAAAGGCCGCAAAAGGGCCCTCTCATTATTATGGCGAAGAAACATGATGACGGGTGATGTAAGGCGGAGCATGTTCCGTGGGAAGTCTTTGACAGACAGCTCCAGCTGTTCGATAGTCCATTCGTGATCCCACCATTTCTCCAGCTCTTCCTTCTCCGACTTGGTGGAGGTTGAGGAACGGCCGGGCGATACCTGGACAGACGCAGCAATCTTTGGTGGTACCTCTGGCTTGGGTGGCGATTTGGGTAGTTCCGGGCTGGGAGCCGACTTGGTATCTATCATGGTCTCACCAAGAGTCTCGGAAGCGACAGAGCTGATGTCTGTGTACACATCATCGTCGTCTTCGTCTTCTTCATCATCGTCCGCGTCCTCCTCAGCTGGAGCCTTGGCGTGGGCATAGTCGTTAGGTGAATAGCATGAGTGATGTGTGATATACCCGCTGTCGGACATCTCCAGAGGCGTTTCGGGACTGAAGGCTGATATCTCTTGCTGACCTTGATCAGGAGTGGATGGAATAGGATGCTGTGGCGTTGGGAGCGAGTAGCTCATTGCCGGGGACGACTGGCGTGATATATCAACCAACTTGGGTTTCGTCTTGGTTGCTACCGCGTACATCTGTTTCAGGGTCAGTTTCATGCTACTCGTGTTCTGAGAGAAGACTCACTGCCGGTCTAGCTGCTTTCAATTCAACTTTCCGTGGAGGAGGTGGAGGGCTTTTCTGCACAATCTGTATCCTGCGTCGATTCAGCTCCTTGAGCCTCTCGCCCTGGCCTTCTGCGCCCTCCACTGGCGCACGCTGGAGCCAAGGCTCCCAGTATGACAAGCTGCTGGGAGCCCAACTTCCATCACTAGACACCGTCCCTGATCTGCTCCTCCCTGCGCCAATGGATGAGTTAGAGAAATTCCGTTTTCCAATCGGTTCATAGTCGGAATAAGGAGCTGGCGATGACATGCGCTCCGAGTAGGTTGAAGCAGGCGTCAATTGCCCATCGCTCATTTCGCATTGTCTGGCTAGATGTGAGTGCGCCATGCGTACATGCGGGGTCCCTTTGACGTCTTTGGGAGCTTGTCGTGGTTCGCTTTGAGGAGAGGTGTAGCAATCGCGACACGATTCTCTGCCTGCAACGCAGCCACAGCCATTAGGACTCTTTTGACTGTAGTCCGATTCCGATTCCGGCTTTGGCGAAAAATAGAACGAAGGTGAATCGTGTGGTGACCTGGTGTCTGACAGAGGCGGGCTGGGCAGAAGACCAAAAGAGTCGATGCTCGTGACTCGGAGATTCTGATCTGAACGCCATGGGCGAAGCGTCCTAGTCTTGGATGGTTTTCGAGACAATGGGGACTCTTTGCCACTTGCAGCAAGGCTCTCCGTGGAAGGAGAGGACGGCAGACGCAGCTCAAAGGGCTGCTTCATCTTGCGCACCGAGCGGAAAGGGGACATGTACACAGGAGGGCGTTCCGAACTGGTCCGTGGTTGCGCCGTGGTATATTCTGGTTGTTCAATGCGGGGCGATGGCGAAGGAACAAATGACAATGAGCTCGGGGCCTGCTGTCTCTTCCAAGGTTGGATATTGGGCGAGTACCGGGGCGACGACGATTTGTTACCTCTCACATTGAGAATTTGATTCGGTACACTGTAGCTTGGTACGCTCCTGTTGACAAATGTTGGGAGATTTGCAGATATTGCATGGTGGTAATTGTGTTCTTGCAGATGAAACTGCATCTTGACGGAATGGCCGTCCGTCGAAGACATGGCTGCTAGGTCAATATGGATGAGCAACGAAGGCTGAAGGGTCAGTCAAATCTAATGCCGTTCCTTAACAGCAATTAAAGAAAGGGAACGGAAAGAAAACCATAACATGAGCGCTGAAGCGGCCCACCAGACCTTATACCAGGGCTTCACATCGGCTCAAGTATCCCTTGACTGCCTTGCGGTGACAGGGAAAAAGACATTGGGCATGCGTGTTCGCCCCCTGTGGGAGGGTCGTCTAACACTCTGGAACATGAGTGAAGAGTGAAGGGCCATTACGCCCATTTCCTTGCATACCAGAGAGAGGTGGGATCGAGAAGTAGGCACAGTCATTGGGCCAAGGTCCGGACGTGCGCCACCTGCAGGCACAGGGCAACGTGGGTGGTCCGCTCTCTCTCTCTCTGGGTTTGCATATCGTCTATTAGAAAGGAATGAGACATGCAGATGGAGGGCGTCTGTGCCAGTCCTTTGGCGAACGTCACAAGATCCTCTGTGCGGCTGTCTAATCAACATAGACGTTGCGCCGGGCAATCTCAGGTTGCCGGCCCCTGGAAATAAGCCCCTTGCATCAGTTGCCGTAGGCGCAGCCCTTAGATTGGCCCATGCTGCCTCAACGCTGAGCGCAATTTAAGTAGCAGGTGGGAGGATTCCAGCTTGACTGCGGCGGGCGGAGATCGCAGATTGGCTTAGATGGACCAGAGATACCATTGGGAGGCCAGCAATTCCATGTGTGCCACCCAAAGTTCTTGGAAGTGGTGAAGCTGCGCGCAGCTATACACGCTACTTTGGCAGTGGTTGTACAGGAGTCGTAGATCCCAAGGAGCTCGCTGTGCTTGTTCCAGATTCGTCAGTAACGAGGGATACTAAGGGAACTAGGAGACCAAGGAAGGGACTGTCGCTCACCAAGGAATCATCCAAGGAGGGAGGAAGATGAGATCATGAGATGTTGTTTGTCTAGTACGAAGTACAGTACGAGGAAGCACAGGGATAATGAGCCTCCTTATGCTGGCTGACGTAATCACTAGATCCATGCATAAATACTAGTTATTTTGAACCAAGCAAACAGTGCAAACCAGCCGGTTATCGATTGGCGTATCTCAAAAAAAAAAGTTCGGAGAAGAGCGATAGAGACAGACGTTGACTTGAGATCTCCCATTCGTGCTCCAAGTTCCTTGCGTGGATCGATACGTTATGCTCTCGGAGTGTTTCATTGCGTCGACTGTGGCGTCGGGGAAGACCCCGGCGTCTGCTAGTCTGAGAGATGTCGGAATCTGCGTGCACGAGTTTCAGCCCACACTTAATCTGCGCTCCACCTTCAAGAAGAGCTCGACGGCGGCCAATTGCCTGGCTGTGAGCCCGTCGCATGTGTTTGCTGCACAGTCGGAGAAGGCAATTGTCCACGTATATAGCAGGGAGAAGGGCAACCAGGAGGCCACAGTCCCCTTCCCGGAGCGCATACGTAGTATCGCACTCGCTGGGGGTAAGAATGGGGATGTCGTTGTTTTGGGCACAGAAGGTGGCCGTCTTATTTTGTGGGAGGTGAGTCGTGCTTGAGGATCTATCATTTATGACTTCTTGCTTAGCTTGTTGCTAATGGGCGTCTTGTCAATCAGACATGCACTGGTCGACAAATAGCAACCACCGCATCCCATCTGCGGCCGGTAACCTCACTAGTGGTCGACCCTACCTCCAACTTCATTCTCTCCGGCTCATCTGATGCGAGCATCCACGTCTGGTCGCTCGTCGACCTCCTCTCTTTCACAAAACCTCCGTCTGGCCGTGATCGTCAAGCTCCGAATTCCCCGATCCGTACCTTCTCGAACCACCGCGCCGCCATCACCTCTATCGCCGTGGGCCACAGCGCCGGCAGATACAACATTGCCGTTTCGATTGCGGAAGACAGCACTGCGATTGCATGGGACTATCGCACCGGCCGTCTTTTGCGCACATTTCTCCTGTCAGCCAATGCAACATGCCTGACCCTCGACCCCGTTGACCGAGCGTTCTACGTCGGCTACGCAGATGGCAGCATCCAGTCGGTCGACTTCTACAAGAACCAATCCATCCAACACCCGCTTCACGACCCCTCTCTGCATTCCACTCCCGTTCAGCCCTCCGCCGAAGACCGATGGGCACCCCCCTCTGCCGACAGCGGGGCCGCGCACACGCTCACGCTCTCTTATGATGGAATGACGCTACTCTCCGGCCACCAGAACGGAAAGGTCCTATCCTGGAACGTAGGACGGAAGAAGTACGCGTCAACCGTGGCGGACTACACGCACCCGATCACGAACCTCATCATGCTACCTCCCAACGGTCTCTCGTACCCGTCTCTCGACCTCACCCGCATGTCTCACACCATCGTCAAACCCCGCTACGACCACACATTGTCCGAATCCTCCCAGCCGTCGGGAACCGTCCCGGCCGACTACACCTTCAGCACGCATCTCCTCCCCTTCAGCTTGTCAACTTCCTCCTCCAGACCCAACCAATTCACTGAAGCCTTCACGCACGCCTACTTCCCCGAATCGATGCTGGAGGAAGGTCTCGCCGAACTGGCCGCTTTCGACCAGGGCTCCCCCAGCAATGCCGGAAACAGTGGAATCACCGACGAAGAAGCCTTCGCCAAGGACGCGCAGATCGCCCAGCTGGAAGGCGACCTGGCAATCCTAAAGAAAAAGGCCACAATCAACGAAACCGCCCGCCAGTCCACCACGGACGAGGTGACGCAGCTGCGCGCCGACCTCGCCAACCTGCACGACTACATCAACGAGCTGCACGGGAAGCAGGAGCAGGCCCAGCGCGAGAAGATCCTCCGCCAGGCGCGGAAGGAGGAGCGCGAGACCCGGCGCCGGGAGGCGTGGTTCGCCGCGGAGAAGAAGGGGAAGAAGGGCGACGCCGTGCTGAAGAAGCTGGATGCGGAGGATACGGTCATGACGAGTGATACGGACGATCAGAGCAGCGATGATCAATGATCTGCCTTGTGTGCGGTTATTTTTGGGTATTGAGATATAATCACTTTTATTCCATTCGGGAGTATCTACTTCGAGATTTCGCGGACAAGGCGTTGCGCAACGGGAGGTTCTAGTTTTCAACGGTCCGAAAAAGTGTACTAACTGGATGATTTGTCCTAAATCCTGCACCTGTATATAAATATAAGATCAAGACCGCAGGCGAGTAAGACAGTATCAAGAATTCCATATAGCCCACCAAGTCCACAAAACCAGAACACGCCCTCGAATACACCAGTCCCTTCTTGCCCATGCCCCACGAAGTATACCAATACACCATCTTCAGAACGAACCAAGAACAAACCCCTAAGCTCAACACACCGAAAGATGAGAAACGCCACATATAATGATTTCTTTCCCAGCAACCCCAAAATCCCAAACCCAGGTCCCGAAATCCCCCCATCCATCCCGGACCCTCCCTCCACCCCCCCAAGGAATGTATCAGCCCAGGTGCGGTATGCATGCAAGTTACCTTACCCTACCCTACGGGCCCCACCCCTTATTTCCCCTCTGCATCCACACCCCGGGTAAATCCGCAACCATGAAAGAATGCGGATCCGGTGCATGATAACCCTGCCCGAGTCGATTCATGAAACGTAACGCATGTTTCCTGTTTCAAATTCAAATACAATACAGATAAAAGATAAAGGGCTTCTGAGGGGTGCGCTATAGCTGACCCACTTGCATATGAGTGCCGAGTACGGATAGTAGTGCCGAGGAGATGGGATGTTGTTAGCTGGCGGCATGTCTGGACGGCATGGAAAGGCTGCTTTATACGGTATTGTAATGTTAAGGTACATGCTGTGTCTTTCCTGGATGAGGTTGAGGTTGAGGTTGCCGTGGTTGATTGAGTGGTGGCTGGTCCGAAAAGGGACTGGAAGTTGACTGCCTGCAGTGGGTTTACTAGCGAGGTATTGCCGGTGCGAGTGTAGGAGAAGCCGGAAAATAAGGTGGTAAGAGGTACTGTGCTACCTGGCTATTTTTTGGACATCGAGACAAGTCAAATATCCTTGAACATACGCGATGGTTCTGATTCCATAGGGACGAACCATTGACCAGTGAGTAGAGACCGAGCCAAGAATATCAAGTAAAATTTGCAACATGCGTGAGTCATTAGGCAGGGATAACACCCGGAATCTACAAGAGAAATGGGGAGAAGAGGCTAATCATGCAGGATACGCTATCCGATCTCATCCCACACCATCGGCGCCAATGTATTATCCGTCCATGAGGTGTTATCACTAGTTCCTGTGTTTTCGTCCAGTGGGAAGGGGAATACGGCACCGGTACCTGGCGCCGGGGCGGTTGCAGCCGCAGCTGCATTAGATGAGCTTTCTAGTAGACCCTGAGGCGGAGCAGGCGGGGGAAGAGCAGGGTCGATGGGTCCTAGGGTGGACTGGCCTGGGAGATCGGATCGTGTTTCTTGGGGTTTGGAAGGTTGTGCTCCCTGCTTACTGCCTGAGCTAGTACTGTCGTTGTCATCTCTCGCGTCGGAAGCCTCCTTCCCCTGGTCGTGGAGGGTTCGACCGCTCACAGAGCCTCCATCGCGGTACGCGTGCGGGAATTTGGTCCGGAACCGATCGCGCAGGTCCGTGGCTCTGCGATGGCCGAGGTTCAGCCGTGTATCCTGCTGGATCAGTGTCCATTGGAACCCATGCACCGCATACCCTTTGAGTAGAGCTTCGTCCTCGGCCACGGTGAATGGCCGTCGGGAACGACGCCGGGATTTCATGGCAAAATGTGGCTCCGGGATACCCAGGGACTCCAAGGTCGATTTGGATTTGCTTGTTAGCGTAGGAGTTGCCTTGGCCGTGGAATTCGGCTTAGAGTTGGTGGTCTTCGGAGCGGTCTCCTTGGTGTTCGAGGAGCTGCTGCCGCTACTGCCAGAGGATGGCTCATTCAAGCCAACCGTCACGCTGTTCCCCACGGAGAGGGACTCCGCATTGGCTGGTCGGGGAGGCGGCAAGTGAATCTTCCCGGCTGTGCCATCAGATCCTTCCGTCTCGGCCCGCGAGAGGGCGTTAGCCAGAGTGTCGTGCAATTGCCGCGTGGCTTCGTTCGGGTCGGCAGCCCTTGTAGACGATTAGCTTGGAGTCGGTGCTGATTTGGTTTCCACAGAACCGAGGACTTACCGGTAGGCCCAGGGACAACATACGCGGAACCTAGATTTGTGTTTAGTTGGTGACCTAGATCTCGTCTCCATAGTACAATCCACCTCGAAGCTATGGCTGTTTACCATACCTATCTTTCAAGTTGGAAGCGCTGCGCTTGTTGAACTTCAATTCCGGCTGAGCCAGGATCGCCGTCCAGTTCCCAATGCCGCACTTGACCACTCCACGTAACAGAGCCGTGGTTTCCTCCTCTGTCCACTTGCGAAGGTTCTTACGAGAACGGCCCCGTGTCTTGGGGGATATGGGCTCCTCGTTTTCGTCGGCAGAGGATGACTTCTTGTCGTCCGATTCCCCGTCGTCGGTCTTGTCACATGGCGGCGGCCGATTCGGGGCGACCGGGTCGTCTGGTAGTCCGATGACCACCGCGCCACCGCGATCGCTCAGGGCCGTCTTCGTGGCAATGGGAGAGGCCAGGATATCCTCGATCCTGCCCTCTCGTCTTTCGCCTGTCGGACCCTCCCCGAAGGAAGTGGCCAGCGAAGCCGGCTCAACGACCGAGCTGTCCCGGGAGGGTTTAGTCAGCAGCTGCGTGATGCTCGAGCCGGCTTCGATGGGCGGCAGAAGAGCGGCATTGGGGGGAGGTTCGTTGAGCCCATTGAGGATCGCAAAGGGCCCGAATGGGGGTGGGCGCTGTTCCTTCTGAGCCTGCGGGATGGGCAGCTGCAGATGCTCGGCGAAGGTCTCGGCCTGCACCCCGACGCGGCGCCGCTTGCGAGAATGATGGGAATCATCGTCGAACGATGAATAAGGGAATCGTTCTAGAGCACGGAGATTAACAAAGGCGGGAAGGATGGGCTTGGGCGGCGGGGGCTCGAGGCTAAGGAGCGAGTCCACGGAGGGATCAGTCTTCTTCTTTGGCGGCCGCGATGCATGGTTCAGACGCTCCGCGGGAACCGCGGCCACGGAATCATTGTTCCGGGGGCCAGGCAGAATGCCCGCCGAGCTAGTGGGCGTGGGAGCAGCGGTGGCCTCGCGGACTCGGCTGGCATTCGGCTCCAGCGGCGAAGGCACGCTCAGCAAGCGCGAGACGGGCTGACGGAGAGGAGCTATGCGGAGACTCTGGAGCTGGGGTAATTCTCGAATCAACGATTCGTCGTATGATCGGGTAAAGGTAGTGTTGGAATCCATGGTCTTCTTCACGGAATCCAGGAGGGTAGCATTCAAACGATGAAAGCAGGGATAAAGATCATCAAAGATGGAACGAGACTCCCCACGTAGCCATGAGCCATTTTGCAGGGTCGTTGACTATTAATCCAGCAAAAGTGGATCGAGGGTAGGGTGTTTTTCTTTTTTGGGGGGGGGGGGGGAGAGAAATGAAATGGAAAGTCAAGTATGGAGTAGGTAGAAATGATAGCTAGTGACTCGGGAGGTACTCCGTCGCAACTTGGCTATTGTAACGTGCTTGCTGCCGCGGGCGGAGTTGAATCTCGGGGCTATGCTTGGTAGGGGCGAGGAAATCCACCAGAGGCGCAAAACCGGTTTGCTGAATCAGCAATTCCCAATCGGGTGAAATACGGAGCACTGCCGGTATACGCTCACTGATTGATTATTGACACCAACATAAATTGAATCAGTACAAGCCATCCATCTGGTAGACGCATCACAATCAGAACCAGACAACACGACAGTCAGTCAGTTCCTTCAAACTCGATCATCCCAAGCGTCCACGATGCCCACCATTCTCCCCCCCTGGCCCAACCTAATCTTCGGCATCATCGAGCCCATCTCACTGTACGTCCATACAAGCCCACACAATAGCTCTAGAATATAGCCCCATAAACATCACGCACAAGCAAAAGCCTAATCTCCCTTAATCAGCATCGCCGGAGCCCTAAGCCCCCTCATCAACCTCCCCGCCTTCATCACCGACCAAATCCCCCATCCCCAATCCTTTCCTCTTCCCATCCAACCCCAAACCATCTCCCTAGCCTACCAGCTCGGCAACCTGTACGGCCTGCTCGCCCTGCTGGGGGTGGGGATCCTGCGCACCACGACGGAACCCCCGGTCATCCGGCAGTACCTGCTGGCGCTGCTGGCGGCGGACGTGGGCCACATCGCCGCCACGGGGTGGGGGATGGGGTGGGAGCGGTTCTGCGATGTGCGCGGCTGGAACGCCCTGACCTGGGGCAATGTGGCGGTTACGGCGTTCCTGGGGGTGAATCGCGTCTTGTTTCTGGGCGGGTGGTTGGGGGAGTGTCGTCAACCACAACCACCAGTTGGAAAAACTGGGATCAGAGAAAAGAAGAACCGTGGTGGGAAGGTTGCTTGAGCTGCAGTGGCAGTGGTTCTGGGGTTAATGCGGATGGGTAGGGGTTTGGTTGCCTTTTTCTGGGGATTTTCGGGCGGGTGGAAGGGGCTGGGTTAATTGTATTTACAATAATAGATGTAAAGAGTCATCGGTGGATTAGACGGCTCCCTCGGTTTCGAATACTCGATCCTTGAGGTTTGTTCTGCAGCTAAGGCTGATACTACGGAGGATGGAAGACGGTGCACTCCAGATCTGGGTCTTGAACCTTTGTGGTGTCGGTCTCCACCTCTTTGTTGTTGTTGTTGCTGTTGGAGCTACGTTGTGCACTTCGAACTTGACATCAACTAGTAACTATTATAAGACTTAGCAGCAGACCTCACATGATGTCAATACCGGTAAGTTAGTTAATGACTCACTCTGACACTATTTACATGTCCTCTGCAAGCATACGCAACCGGAAAAGCCGCATGACATATGACTGAGGTAAAGAATAGGGCTCGCTCCAAAAGCAGGAATAGATCAGGATCGCATGAACCAGAAGCAACAGGGCAATACGTAGCAGATGCCAAGGGCTAGGGCTGATCCATGGACGGATGCATGGAGGCATGGATGGAGGCTGCTGGCCCGTACTTTCCCCTTCCCCGGCAAAGGCGAGCAATTATCAGTACTCCGTGATCCCCGGACAGACAAGTTCAGCTGCACATCAAGGCAGAATAGCGGAGCACCACTGCATACACTGAAGTGATGTATCGACGCCCACGTAGTTCCACTAGGACTACCACCCATGTCCAGCAGCACCCCCGACACCGAACAGGGTACTCCGTACCGTACATCCGACAGAAGCCAAGGTAATCAGTTTCTTTATTGGGGGCTCACTGCGGGCCTATAGATTATAGGGGATATTGGATCTCCCTCTTTTACTCGAACGACCTGTCCCAAAACATCGCCTCGATCACATACGAACCCAATCTGCCGCTGGAGTCATGAACAGCTAAATATCTAGATGCATTAGAAATACAGTCCCCGCTAGTAGATAGAACCAAAAGCCCCCGCAAAGAACAATCTGCAATAACAGGCATATCCGAAAAAAAAAAGAAAGAAAAAAAGAAAAAGGCTATTAGGAATGGGAGGAAACCAAAGGTAAGAACAGCCAGGCAGGCGGGAATATCGCCCGCCTGCATAGCGTCTGTCGCAAGATAGATCAAAGTAAGAAGAAGTTAGCCTCGTCAGGCATGGGTTTCCGGTCTAGGATTATTTTGTCCTATGAGACGACTGGTCGTAAAACTCAGTTGGCCTGGCACAGCGAGAACGCCACCGTATTGCATTTAATTCCGCTGTTGTTCTGTTCAGGTGTTAAGCAGATGGTTGCCCGACAGTCTTCGCTGTTGTTTCTGGAGCGTGCCTGCGCTCGGATTGGTCATGAGCGCAGAGGAGACGGCCGCATGTGCTGGAAGAGCTGCTGCAAGGCCGGTTGGCCATGTTGCTGGTATTCGCGGATATGAGGGACGAGGAAGGGCACGCCCGGGTTGGTGGTAAATGCTTGTCGGTAGGCGACGAAGTTTTCAGAAGGGTCCAACAGAAGCTCGAAGTCGGGAGGGAGCATGAAAGGGGTCATATGGGTGGAAGGGACACTAGTGGATGTGCTGATGCTGTACTTTCGGAGACCGTCGATGATAGCTGTGAGGGAGTGGTAGTTCCGCACCATCAGTAGAGCCTGATCTCAAGATTAGCTCTCTCCTGGATCTTGCTTCTGATAGAAGATTCTCACCTGTACACATTCCTGGATGTAGCCCACCAATTCGGGAAGCGCTGTACAACACTCCCACACCGCTATACTTAACAGCTCCCATTCTGTAAATACCCGCTTGACCACCGGCCCTGGCTCCACGAAGCTTTTCTGCGAGAGCCCCGTGAGATACCCCTCATCGATATGGGCCATCGTACGGGCGAAGTCCAGCGGCGAGGTCGACGCCGTCAAGTCTTCCAAGAACGCCAAGTTGAGTTTGAAAGGTCGAGTCCAGTTCATGTGCCGCGTATGCACGTATGCCTGCTTGTACCGCACGGCCGAGACGCATAGCACTTTCAGAATGGATTTCAAGCTGGGCGAGATCTCTTTGAACAACTCCTGGATCGGACCGGCGATGAACTCGAAACCTGGGGTCGTGGGACTCGCCACGATTTGCCCGCCTCGAAGAGCACGCAGACAAGCCACCACAGCCCGATGAGCAAAGGGGCTCCGGCTGCGAAGATGCTACCCGCTAATGTCAGCATCTCTTTCAAGCACTGGCCTGGTAGGACTGTACGAACCTGTTCCACCTCGACATACAGTGATACTTCCTCCGGAAATGCCTGAAGGTGGTGCAGTAAGTGAATATGCAACGCGGTATGCTGTTGCAGGAACCACTCCACTGAGAGGGCCGAGTAGCCCAGCGAGTAACGCACCAGCTCTTCGAAGGGGATCCGGGTGAAATGCAGATGGCTTTCATGGTCGAGGTCTTCGGCGATGCCGATAGCAGTCATGTTCCGGTTCCCTTGCGCGGGAAACCAACTCCACGTTCCCAGCGCCGGGTCTGCCTTCCTGCACCGGCGCAGGATCTCCTCCACCTTCTGAATGTGGGAGAGGTTGCCGATGAAGGCCCTCTCATGGGGCTCGACCAGCTCCGACAAGAAGGCGTCAATGGCACTGGCATTGCGATTTTGGAAGGCGGTTCGAGGGAGACTCTCGTCTCGGAAGAGGCCGAAGCGGATCGCCCGTTTGATCTCTTGGATGTCAAAGGCCCACAGCATCGTCATGGCCTCATCTTCCCACCAGCGATATTTCATGTAGAACGGAGGGATCTCCGCCCCGGCACGGAAGAGAGACGGGTAAGCCGGTGGATCAAACATGACGGGCACGCCAGTGGAGGAAGGGGAGTATGTGGACATTGCCCACTGCTGCACCACGGGGAAAGTCAGAATGAAGAGGACAAGAAAGCCAAATTGGTGTCTTGGGAGAAGGGGACGGCGCCGTGTTCAAAAAATAAAAGTGTCTCCTTTTTACAGTGAGTGGGGGGGAGGGGGGAGGGGGGAGGGGGAAAGGTTTGAGTGGGGAGGAAAAGAGAGGAGAGGGGGGATCGGGGGACAGACAGAGAAAGAAAGAGAGGAAAATAGATTGGTAGTCGAGAGGTGGTGGTTACAGTTCTGTAAGAAGAAAGACCCCGATAGATAGTAGTAGTAGATGAATGATGAATCGTACACACCACACGCATTCCCTCACTCAGTCAGTCTGATTTAACTCACATGTAAGTTAGCTGCACACCACACCACCTTGACTTCTTCTTCTGCTTCTTCTTCTTCTTCTTCTTCTTCTTTTTTATTAGACCCCAGATTTTTTTTTCTTTTTTATTTTTTTTCTCTTTCTTGTTTTTTTTTCTTCCCTTTCCCTGGTTTAGTCTCTGTACCACTGACTACTACCCAGACGTATAGACGGAAGCAAGATCTCCGGCAGACGGTTGAACGGCTATGATTCTAGAACGTCCCGGATTCAGGCATATGTCCAAAGGACCATCGACGTCAGAGGAGACTTACAGATTGGGTTCGAACCCCACAGGGAGGTCAGTAGTCGATGTGAACTGACACTAATAATAGTGGATGATGGTAGCGCACACGAAAAAGGCCAGAGCAGGAGAGCCAGCAGCAGCACCGGTGGGGAAATGATGGATACTATAACCAGGAACCGACAACGGGGGAACACTGACTCCTGATAAGAGGGAAAGAAAGAAAGAAAGAAAGAAAGAAAGAAAGAAAGAAAGAAAAAAGCTTTTATTACACTCACACCATCACTCTAGTGATACTAAGCTTAAGGTAAAAGTCATAGCAACCTCCACTTTTTTCGCCCCGAGGTCTCTGAAGAGGATGGGTCAATCAATGTCTAGCCGCGAACTGCTTATTTCTCACTTTGCCACGTTTGACAACTCACGGGGGTTCAGAACGGTATCTTGCTGCTTGACGCGGTCGAACGGCCGAAAAGGATGGCGGCAAGTGGCGCATTACATACAAGAGACATGATTTGAATGATCAAATCAACTTGGAACCTGTAAGATAAAAGTCCAAAAATCCAAGAATCCAAAAATCCCTGGCAGGAGACGGTCAGTACTGCATTAAATTAGATCATAATCAAGAGAGTACTCAATAGAAAATGGCTGGTGCTGATCCGAACCACTGGGACCCGGGAGCCAGGTTAGGCTGAAGCTACGGAGATTACCTCAACACCCACAAGCTGAAGGCGTGAAATAGACCTCGTCTAGCTGACTTTCCCAGGCCAATCAGTCCAGGTCGCCGCCAGAATCGTCTCCAACCACACTACCGCCGGTCAGGTAGCGCGTGCGACCTGGGATAGGGCCGTTAGGTCTTGGGGGAGGGCGTCTATTCTATCTAGTCTAGGGGCGGATGCGACGACGCAACAACCCCCACATGGGCTGAAGACAATCAGCCGAGCAGATGAGAATCGGAACGGCCATCGAGCGAAGACCAGTCCGTTTGGCAATAGCACCACCGATAATACCAGCCATTAATGAATGGCTGTCAGCCAACGGCGGCGGTGGATCAATAGGTGGCATATGGGGTAAAAGGGAAAGAAAAAAAAACCAACCAGGATGAAGGAAAATGGCAGGAGAAGCGGTCAGGAGCCGGGATGGAACATCTGGCCATGCATTAGTCGTTGGGTTCTGGAAGATTCACCCAAGACTCCAGTCATCAGGGTAAACGGGCGAAAGCGAAAGTATGTGTGAGAAAGAAAGAATGAATGAATGAATGAAAGCATCACCTTCATCACTGTAGCGGTGTATCGAGAGAATGAATAATGAGGTCAAATATACATCAGGCCGAGATCGTGAGGCGAAGACATTCAGCCGGCCCCGGGCGGCCTCTCCTCTAAGAGGCTGCTTCAGACTTCAGCAGACGCCAGGAACGGGGCTGAACCCATCGTCTCGTCCGTCATGCTGATGCCGGTGATAGTCGATGATCCTATAAGGCACCATCTCTCGGGAAGACCCAGATGGGAGCTGTACGAATCCACCTTTAGTTGCCACCATCTGGAGAGTCGGTAGCAAGGGCCAAGGCAAATGATGGATCGGGGAAGAGGGGGGGGGGAAGGACTAGAAAGTGGCTAGCAGTGGCTAGCAGTGGCTAACTTAGCGACTAGGCTCTGCTAACTTACTGCGGGCCCTAACTTAATCGGGCTTGTTGTTCCTTGTTAAGTTGCTTTCTTCAACTCTCAAGGCCGTTTGAAAGAATGGCGAGGAGGCCCAGCGACGAGGGTATAGCTGTATACCCAGAACAAGCGGATGATCGTGGAGAAGGCAAGCCGAAATTTTACCACTCCAGCTGGCGGACTGGGGCAAAAGTTGAAACTACCGGTAGGGAATTTCCACAGCTGAGGTGACCCATCCATTCCATCTTCTTTTCCTTGTTCGAGTTCGATGCTTCGATGTGGGTGTCTGAGTTAATCAAGGTACCTTCAATGTGTTGCATTCAGCACTCTAGGTGTCAAAGGCGTAAGAGGGATTGGTGTGACCGCGACTTTTGACGACTTCCACGAATTGGGCAGAAGCAGCTCAGAGTACGGAGTACTCCGTTGTGTCAAGTACATAGTATGTAAACAGTCGGAGAAACAGTAATAAGTTAAGTTCACTAACGTACATAGAGTACAGAAAAAAGTACTGTACCTAGTGAACTAATGAAATGAGTGGGTGGAAAGAAGGGGCGAAGCATGGCGTGGACGGGACTATCATCAACAAAAGCCCAGAGAAACAAAACTTAGCAAGTGAACAGTGTATCAAGCCAATCACCCTAGGGATGGTGTACCGAAGGAGCTCGTGGCTGTTGGCGACCGTCGACGTAACGGCAAAGACATGCGGTGATCCACCCGAGCGTGAGTTGAGTACGAGTAACAAGAGACCAATGCGCGACTGGATGGCTTTCCCGACAAGAAAATATTAACTAGGTATGGAGTTGAGGTGTATGTTGATGAATCACCCAAAGAAAAAAAAAAAAAAAAAAAAAAAAAAAAAAAACAATGATAATTAACGAATAGTAGTGCATCTCCACGGCGGGTGGGGTTTCCTGATAGTGTGGCGCAGGGGAAGAATTGAATCCTGTTACGGAGAAAGAAAGTAAAGAGATTGAGAGAGACTCGACTATCTATGAAAGTGTTTACAGATTACATGTACAGTACTGTGGCAACTTGCTCCGTAGTGGAAAGGGAAGATCAAGTGCCGTGCCGCGGGCGGGAGGCCCGTCAACTCAGAAACCCTGGTCCCAATTGAATCGGAATGCATCGATGCGATGTATCCATTTGCAATTGTCGCTTGGACCCTCCACCTCAATCCTTTTTTTGCTTTTGACTCCACCCCCTCACTCTCCTCTCCTCTGCTCTCCTCTTCTCATTCCTCCTTCTCATCCCGGGAAAACTCTACTATCAGCCTTCCGAGTCCTTATGCTGCAACTGGGTGCAGCTTGCAGCCTGCAGAATGCCTGCCTCCCTCCCTCTCCCTTACCTACCTGGCCTAGGTCGTCATACCGTCCCGCGCTCTCTCTCTCTCTCTCTCTCTATCTCTCAGACCACGTCGTGCCATGGATAGATTTGAGGAGCTCTCAGTGAACGGAATTACTATCCGAGGTCGGACTGATATCAGAAGTCGGTCACTGTCATCCCAATTGGTACAGTAAATTCTGTCGCCAAGATGCCCAACCGATTGAACGAGAGAGAGAAACGAGAGAGAGGGAATTGAAACAAAATACTCAATTGAGAAATAGAAAATGGAGAGGAAAATAAGGTAAATAAGGAAAGGAACGGCTTTCATCAGCGAGGGAACTCCGGGGGCGAGACAAGACCCTCTCTCTCTCTCTCTCCATCTCTATGTACTTAGTCTGGTCTAAATTCGTTGCGGGGACAGGCGTAAAGTGATGCTGTCCAGATTCCTGGCTGTGTGACCATTAACATGGTCGAATTCGACCACTAGCATCCGTAGTGACCTTGCCTGCAGCAACCAGACGGGCTGTGTCTCTTGAGCTGTTCACCCTACTCCGTAGAGAAGGTCTGATAGAGATTAAGGATAGTGACCAAGCCGGCTGATAGTCTACTAGGTACGGAGTAGTCTGGGGTGTTTGTTGAGTCCAGACTCTGAAGACCGGGAAGCCATGGTGGGTGAATGGCTGCATGGCTACAAGCATGAAAGCTACGGGAACAACGGCGGTTGGAAGAGCAATCACAATGCTCTTGAACCACGTCGGAGTCTTCTGGTGGAATGCGGGCCATCGTCACTTGCGGGAAGGAACAACGGTTGTTGAGAACCTCTTCCACGGATCTTACTCCGTAGTTTATGATCAAAATAGAAGAAGCAAAAAAGAGATCGATCACATCCATGATGCCCTTTTTAGCCTCTCATGACTAAGCACAAGAATAGATCAATTAAGTCAGACAGAGCGCGCGAGAGGAGAAGACAGCCTGCGACCCTGCCGAAGTAATGACCTTTGTTCGGATCCTGGGCTTGCGCAGTCCACCCAGATTGGTCCATCGCTTGCAGCATGCATGACACCTGGCTCGGAGTTAAAGTGTGGTGGTGGTGGTGGTGGTGGTGCGTGGGTGTGTGCGTGTTGAAGCGTGTGAAGGGGGTCAAGATCAGTGACAGTGGCTTACGTATTAAACACCATCCCGCCAACCCTGAGTGGTAGATATAAATTCTTTGCGCTCATCTGCCAAACAAGCAGATGAAATGCTGAGTAACTTCTCCGCAATCGGGGCCTCTCCGCAACCATTTGGCAGGGCCTGCCAGCACCCTTTTTCAACCAACCAATGTAGTGGCACAAGCTGGGTGCACGCCGACTCAACGGCGGTGGTGAGTCGTCTTCGGTTCGCTCATTCGGACGACTCCTGTCGGTATCCTGCCCAGGCCGGACAGACGGGCCAGTAGAGAGGCAACCTCGATGGCGCGCCCCAAGAAGAGGAAAGCATGCAAGAGGGGAAAGCAATAATGAAAAATTCCAGGGAAAAACATCCACCCAAGCTGACAAGCCCTAGGAACCGATCTTACCAGGGAAAGGCAACAAGGTCTGAGCGAATGATCGTAATCGTCATTTCCCCGATCGATTCCGAGCGCCAGTGCTGACCTGATCTCCCACAATGTCGGGGCAACAATTATGAAAACCTGGATAACTGACACGGCTGCGTCTGGCTAATATCAATCACAATTGGTGCCCCAGAACCGGGCGAAGATCAACTGACAACAATGACTTGTCATTTGACCGAAAGACGTCTGAGCCCAACAGGTGTTCGAGGCTGCGTGGTCGGTGCTCAATGAGTCTCATGTTTCGTACGCCATAAGACCGAAAATCGGCCTAATCGGACGGAGGAAGGAGAACAGCAGGAAGCCGGGATAGAAAAAAAATTGATCGGTCCCAAATTTCCCTGGACAAGAGGCAAGGATTATTGAATGGTCTGGAAGTAAGTTACTACCTACTACCGTGGTAGCAGCTGTAGCCGCTGTAGCAGCTGTAGCCGGGGTCTCTTAGGCTCGATCCTCTTGCAGTCCCCCTCATGGGTGCATTAGAGAGCCAGAAGGGAATTGGAGGGAAGACGGAGGATCTATATCGGCATGCAGATGGGGGAAGTAGACGTGTTATCTTTCACCTGTATGGTCCATGGGTGGGTGGAGCGGCTTACTTCGCGGGAGAAGGGGGGGAATTACAACTTTACAAAAGTATGCGGAGGAATAACTATTCCTTGAGATGACAAAACCGCTTCGTTGGTCTAGCAGATATAGCGACCTCTACAGGTCGAATGGGCGTCGAATGGGCGCATGTGAGATCGGAGTCAGTGAGTCAGTTGCCTCCTCTTTCATTTACTCCGAGGCCCCGTTCTTGGTAAAGCCTATGCGATGTTTAGTGTTTGGTGCTTAGATATGAGCGGTAACCTGGACTTTCGACCTCACCCATCGTGCGCCAAAGGAAGTCAGAAGTACGTGGTAGGATTGGTACGATAACGCCTGCCCTGTCCGCCAATTTAGGAAAGAAAATCGATGGAAGGGCGTTGCATCCACTCTCACTAGCTTAAGCCATGAATCCATCGGCCCGGTTGGGACTTGCTGGGAAGGGGGGGGGAGGGACTTCTCCACAGGACTCCAATGCTCCATGGAGTGAGTGGAAATGGATGTCTCAAAACTAAAAGAGGAGACATCCTATGATTGATTGATTGCACTAGTCAGAAGGGGACGGCCCGGCGGATGAGTGGACTTTCTTGGGAATGGGGCCGCAATTCAAGGTTCCGACCAGCAAGGGACTGGTGATTGATCCATTAAGCTATCCCGGCGAGTTGAGGCTATCCCGGGTGGGTTGGATTGCTAATCTGGGTCGGGGAGGGTAAGACGGCGGACTACGAGACTTGGGAATCTCCGCTATTGGCAGCATGAAGTAAGAATACGACTAGGTGAGAGGACAAGAAGCACTAGGAGAATGCCTTGCTTTGCATCTATGGTACGTCTAAGCCTACAGGATGTGGTAGGCATGGACAGGCCCAATGTGGAATATCCAGTGGACAGAACTTTCTCTTTTTTTGATTCTGAATAACGCTTCATATTATCGTAACCGGCGTCATACAGGCCCACAAAGCAAGACAAGACGTCGTCTCCCCAGCGGAATTTTTCAAAGCTTTTTGATTTGCTGTATCCTACGACACTTACCGAACTACATCTAGTTGGCGATGGCGTAGGCACGGCGGCGGTCACGCTCCTCAGCAATGGAGAGCTAAAAGAGAATCGGTCAGTCTCAAACTGACATGCATGCCAGAATGCTGGGAAAGCAACGTACCTTGACACCCTTGCCCTTGGGAAGGGAGATCCAGGGCTTGTCCTGGCCAATGACGAAAACGTTGGACTCGCGGGTAGCGAAGGTGTTGTCAATGGCGTCCTTGATGTGGACGATGTTGAAACCTCCGTCGTGGCGCTCACGGTGGGTGACGACACCAACACGACCCATGTTACGACCACCGGTAACCATGCAGACAACACCGGTGTCGAAGCGGACGAAGTCGGCGATCTTGCCAGTGGTGATGTCAACCTTGACGGTGTCGTTGACCTTGATGGCGGGGTCGGGGTAGCGGATGCTGTGATAAGCCTTGTTAGCATGAATGTTCAATTCATATGGTCCCTTACGATGTTCCCGTAAAGAAACCGTCGTTCCGGTTCTTTCGTCCTCCGCCGATCAACCAAAGCTTGGTCCAACGACTGAATGACACGGAACTTGTAGAGAGCATGCACTCACGTTCTCGCATCGTGCGTAACCAAGAATGGGATCCCGCCCTTGCCAAGCTGAACACGCTTAACCTTGCAGAGCTTGTACTCAGCCTCCTCAGCCTGGATGCGGTGGACGGTGAAGCGACCCTTGGTGTCGTAGATCAGGCGGAAGTTCTCGCCGGTCTTCTCGATGCCGATGACGTCCATGAAGCCAGCAGGGTAGGTAGGGTCGGTGCGGACCTTGCCGTCGACCTTGATCAGACGCTGCATCATGATGGCCTTGGTCTCGCGGCCGTTCAAGGCGTACTTGAGACTATATTCGCTGTTAGCCGCTGTTCCTCCGGGCGGGTCGGAGTTCGCGTCGTGTCGCTCGAGGGTTCGTACCGGTTGCGGATGAAGACAATCAGGGGCAGGCAGTCACGGAGCTTGTGGGGACCGGGGGAGGCCTTGGGAGCATAGGTTCCGGACATCTTGTCCAGGAGCCAGTGCGAAGGCGCGCTAAGGCGCTTCTGGTGCTTCTTACTGCACGATCAATCGAGTCAGCTCTTCCATCCTCACTTCCAAGTTGAATTTGCAACCATCTGCTCCTGCGACTCAAAAGTCTCGAAAAAATCGCCGAACATGGTCGCAGTGGCATGAAAGTCACAGTTCGTGTGGTGAGGCTCAGGACTTACGGTCCGCGAGGCATCTTGGCTGCTTTGTCGACTTGAACCGGTTAAGTTGTCGAAGTGTCGCGAAAGAGAAAGTACGGTTGGGGCAGGGACTTCAGCTGCTGATATCCAGGGCGCTCTCAATTTTCGCTTAGCGTCCGGTGCTGGCGGGTTGAGCCCTAACCCCGTTGAAATTGGGTTCATTTCACGCTAAGCTGATAAAAGACTAGCTTGGACCGGCCTTGCCCATTATGTAATACTGCAAGTGGGTCACTCAGCTTTCACGTGTCAAGACATCTACTTACTTCGGTCGTCACTTTGTTGACACCGACTGCTAAGTTCTCAAGCTGTTTATCAGAGAAAGAAGCTAACCCAAGTCTCTATATACATTTTTATCATCTAGAATGTCTAGATGTAGCCCTTAATCACGGCAACCTCAGCATTGAGGATAGACGATCCCGCAGCGCCCAGAACGGTGTTGTGCGACAAGGCAGCAAATCGGATATCGAAATAGCCACCTTCTTGACCCTCACGGACTCGTCCGACACTAACGGTGTATCCCTTGTGGATATCGCGGTCGAGTCTGGGTTGGGGCCGATCGGGTTCGTCGAAAACCTTGATAGCCTCTGCAGGAGCCGACGGGGCACCCAACTTCTGCGCCTCGGACTGATATTCTCTCATCGCTTGAACCACCTGCTCTGCGCTGGGCGCCGGGCGGTTCTTGAAGCGCAGGGAAACGAATGCCATGTGGCCATCAGTGACTCCAACACGAGTGCAAGTCGCGCCTACTCTGAGGCCGGCTTGCTCTTCGAAACCAGTAGCATCAGCATTCAGAGAACCCAGAATCTTCTGCGCCTCATTCTCGAGCTTGTCCTCCTCGCCGCTGATGAACGGAATGACGTTGTCCAAAATGTCCATGCTGGGAACACCAGGGTAACCGGCTCCGGACAGAGCTTGCTCAGTAAAGACTTCCACTTCGACAACAGGACCGAACTTGGCCTGGAGCGCGGCGAATGGGATGACGATGCCGATGACGGCGCAATTAGAGTTGCAGACCAGGAAGCCCTTCTTCAGGCCAAAGTGCTTTCTCTGGTGAGGAATGAGGTCGAAGTGGTGAGGGTTGACAGTAGGGACAATGAGCGGGACCAAGGGATGCTTGCGGTAGTTCTTAGCATTGGAGAAAACGGGGATATCGGCCTTGATAAATTCCATTTCTGCGACGCATTTGGTCAATAGGTTTCCAGAGACGTTGCATGGATAGCCTCTTACCGAGATCGCCCGCCACATCACTGTTGAGTCCAGAGAAGACCAAGTCGCAGTCGGCGAACTGCTCGGCCTTGCAATCACGAAGGACAAGGTTGCTGAGCTTCTCGGACATAGCCGTAGTCTGCTTCCATCTCACAGCATCCTTGTAGGCCTTTCCAGCGGAGCGCTCCGAGGCACCGACGGCGTGCAGTTCCAGGAAAGGGTGGTCGGCAAGCAGGAGGATGAACCGTTGGCCAACCGAGCCAGTGGCTCCGAGGACACCTGCCCTGAATCAGTACTAACTTTCTCTTCAGATACATTCCTTGTCCAAGGCCTTCTTACCGCACTTCTTCTTAGGATATGAGGCCATTATGCGAGTCCAGACTATTGATCCTGATGCTGTCAGTTACTTGGGTTCATGTGAGATCGCAACTATGTAGATGATTCCAATGGAAAACAGCACAAAAGATCCGGAAATAGGACCGAATCATTCACAGCTCGCAGCAAGCCAGTCGAGCAGATCAAGTTGAAAGCGATACCCCACTCATGGAAGGTCTCACTGAACCTAATCAGGGACTGGTCGTGGATGCTGAAGATTGATTTCGTTGGAGCAATCACATCTCAAAACATCAATTGAACAAAAGCACAATAGTACTTACCTCCTGACACTTGGGATAGAGACTAGAGAGAGTGAGAAGTCCGTGGCGTTGGAGCGGGACACTGCGATATCGCTCCGGAGCCATTTGCCCCGCGGTGAGTCAGCCCTGCTTAGTCATCGTATTCGGGCATAGTTCTCTCGGTTTTGATTGGCTAGAGGTTGTGTTCCTGAACGGTCCTTACTAAAACGGCCGATGACGAAAATGCTCAAGGGGCACGGAGTAGGTAAGCAGGAATAAAGACGGAATCTACATATTCTAGTACCGATTCATCGTACTCGAGTAGATAAACCTGACTTAGCAGTAGTCTAAGGTCATGTTATAATCATTCAATTTTTTCGAAATGGCCACTTGTAC
Organism: Aspergillus aculeatinus CBS 121060; assembly: GCF_003184765.1. Lineage (NCBI taxonomy): Eukaryota > Fungi > Ascomycota > Eurotiomycetes > Eurotiales > Aspergillaceae > Aspergillus > Aspergillus aculeatinus. Next base: position 1,317,126 of record NW_020291470.1, read on the forward strand.
CAGTACATTTCGAGAATGATCCGAAATGCAATGGAGAATCTTTCATATGGAAATGCACTCTATGCCCTACGTTCATAATCAAAGATCTTCCCTGGGTTGAGTAACCAATGGGGATCGAGTGATTGCTTGATAGAGCGCATAACATCTATCGTGTCCGGGCCAAGTTCCTTCTTCAAGGAACCCTTCTTGCCCAGACCAACACCATGTTCGCCCTATTCAATAGTCAGCCATATGTGCATCGAACAGACAACCGGGGGGGGGTTTATATCGTACAGTGCATGAACCCTCCATCTCTAGGGCCCGATCGACCATATCGTACACAACCTTCTCCACTCGCTCCAGCTCCTTGGGATCGCCGCGGTCGTACAGAATACTTGCGTGAAAATTCCCATCACCGATGTGCCCGAGAATGCTGGCAAACAGGCCAAGATTGTCTAGTTCCTTCTTGGAAATTTCTGGTTCCAGATTAGCAAAGCCCACGTGCAGTTGCATGGATAGGTCTTACCGATGATATCTGGCAGTCTGGAAATGGGCACCGAAACGTCTGTAGACCATACCTCAGACCCCTTTTCCCTTAGCGACAGCATACTCCACAGTGATTGCTTCCGCGCAGACCACAGGTCATGAGCTTCACGCTCGTCTCGTGCAAATTCAAAGGAGCTGGCATTGTTCCCTTTGGCTAACTTGGTGGTTAAGTTGATGCTGTCAGCGACCCCTGCCTTCGTGCCAGAAAACTTGAAGAACAGTGTGGGCAACGTCTTCCACGTGCGTCCGGTGCCACCGGCCCGGTTGATGACGTCCATCTGGACCTCGTCCAAGATTTCCACGCACTGTACCAGGATACCTTGTCGAATAAGCTGCATGGCGGTCGAAGCAGCATCGCGCACGGTCGGGAAGGTCACGACGCCAACTCGTGTCTGCTCTGGGATAGGAGCTAATTTGAGGGTAGCCTCAGTCACCATACCAAGTGTCCCCTCGGAACCTACGAATAGTCCCGTCAAATTATACCCTGCCGATGTTTTGCGTGGACGGCGACGTGTCTTGATAATTCGGCCGTCGGCCAGGACAACCGTGAGGTTGATGACCCAGTCTTTCATAGTTCCATATCTCACAGCATTTGTTCCACTGCAATTCGTGCCAACCATCCCACCAATCATTGCAGATGGGCCGGGGTCAACCGGGAAGAAAAGGCCACTGTCCTTGATCTTCTCGTTGAGATCCATCCATTGGATCGAAGGCTGCACCACAACGTCCATGTCGAATTCATGCAACTCGAGAATCTTGTTCATCGAAGCGAAATCTATAGTCAAGCCTCCGTGCGGGGCAGAGAAATTGGCCTCGAGACTGGAACCGCCGGAAAAAGGAACCATTGGCATCCGATATTTGTGGCATACCTGAGCGATTTTGGAGACGTCCTCAGTGTTATTCGGGTAGGCGATGGCGACCGGTAGACGGTCTGCATTGACACTGGACCATTCTGAGAATCCATGGCGTTGAAGATCGTCCTCGTCCGTGCTGATGGCATCCTCGCCTAGGACGACTCGCAGCTCTGCAATAGCCTAGTGTGCCGACTCGATCAGTTACATGTATCTTGTAGTATGCTGGTGAACTTAACAGGATAGCTGCCTACCTTTGTAAAGTCCTTCCCTGACCCGTACTGAGGCTGGCTTGATTGTTCCTTCTTAGAAGTGACTGCATATGCGTAACCGGCCCCGGCAGCCAATGCGGATAATAGAAGAGTGTTGCCCAAGGAGGCAAAGCCCGAAGGCTTGCTGTCACTTGAAGAATCCGAGTCCCCATTCTTGCTCGAGTTATTCTTGAGACTGGTCGGACTCACGTCACTTCGCAAGCGGACTGTTCTGTGCTGTGTAAGAAGAGTCGGTGGGCGACAGTGGGCGGCCACCCTCGTGCGGGGAGATGCGGGGAAGACCCGAGGCAATTGAACGAGAGCCCGCATTATGCACAGTATAAATTGAGGATTGACAGAAAAACTGAAGATGGACTTGAATGGAGAAGAAATCAGGAGCAATCAATTATAGACGCAATGACTTCGCAAAGCAGAGAGAGAGAGATCTTTTCGAGAAACTGGTTTTCTTTGGGGGTGCCCTAGCTTCGTGCATCTGCGAGCCAGCCCGGTTAACGCCATCGGAGCTAATAATGAGGACTGGCAAAGATCGGAAATCGGCCGAGAATGATACAGAAATCAAGATAAGAAGAGCCGAGGGCAAATGGAAAAGCCGTTGGAGATGAGAAGCGCACATACGTGCGGCACTCGCATTTCCCCTCATCTTGGTTCCAAAAGATCCTAGGGTCAGCGTTGGGGAATCGGGATTGCTCGACTTCGGTCAGAACCCCGACTGCTGTGCCTGCCAAGGGGCTCAACAACATGGGACCCTGGTTCTTGGGACTGGATCTGACGATTGGTTAGATGATGTATTATCTCGAGGAAATAGGCTTGGTCTTGTTGTTTTCGATTTTCTTCCTCAATTGATCCTTATCTTGTTTTCCAAGAGCTCTCTCTTGTGGGTCAGTATTCTAGAAGAGGATTGTAAGTTACAGTACAATAGTGTACAGTATAATTGTCAGGCGGAGTGGCTTCCGCCTTATTGTCGGGGCAACCGGCTGCATCTTATCTTTTTCTTCCCCCGCCACTTGACCACAGTTGTTGATCGATGTCCCAAGACAATAACTAAGGCCTCGTTTCGACTTCCAAGCAAGCGTGGAAGACTCTGTTGGAGTATTAGGCCTGCCAGCTATGGCTGAGCAAATTACGAGCATTCAACTTGGGCGCGAAGTGGAGCGCCTTGTTACGGCCCCATATGCACCTTCGCTACAGGTAAACCCCGCAGCTCCACGCTGCTAATCTATATCAATCCGAGACCACCAGCTGACCTATACTGAGCACCCAGGACCTATATGGATTGATTCAGGATGCATCACCTGCTTCTATCAGACATTGGGCGTTCTGTAAACCATGCCAGATTGGGGCCCTCGTAGACCTTCTCGTTGAAGGTCTATCTCGGTCCCGCCTTGCTTTATCTTTGCTTAATGCATTCAGTAAGTATACCCGGGTTGCAGAGATTCTGAGAATGGAAGACCTGATGATCACAGTGCCCGTCGTTTCTTTTCGTGATTTCTTACTTCAGCAATACCCTCATCTTCTTGACCAATTCCTTGAAAAGTCTACGACAGAGGAGGGTTCCGAGGTTGGTACCTCTAATCACGATTTTCTATGCCCATCTCCTCAGCCATCTGCGATGTTCAAGACCGAGCAACATGGTAGAATAGCCCAAAGCTAATAAGCGCAGTATGCTTCTCTATGCATTGCAATTCTGTCCTCCCCTCTGCCACCGGCATTCCTTGTCCCAGCGCGTTTGACAGCGTTCCTCTCATCGGTAATCCGTCAATTATCAGAGAATCCGTGCTCGGAGACTATTTTGCCCCTGCACCGTATATCAAATGGCCTACAAACCTCTCCCAGAGTTTTACTCGAGATTTCCACCGAGATCATGTCGAGCATCCAGGTTGAGCTCACAAAGACATTACGCAACCTCGCTGACCACATGGGCAATCTTCTTTCTCTCGCAACCTTGGCCAACCTTGCATCGCTGCAGGGGAAATTATCGAATCAAGAATCCCGATCATCTACTCCGCTATGGTTGCAAAGTGTTAGCCATTTCTTTGGGCCCAAGCGCGGGCTCAAGACAATAGATCTTGTAGTCCTGAGAGTGATCCTTGCTTGCTCTGACTCATGCAGTGAACTGACGCCAGTACAAGCTGCTGAAAGTGTTTGCTTAGCTATTCAGATTTGTGATAGGGTCGAACCTGAGCAGAAGGAAGCATGGAATGCAGCAAATCCATCCAAGATCGCCAAATTGCGAGAGAAAGTGATGAGAAGCGGCATTGATCGCGGCGTACAAATACTGGTAGGTCAGGGCCTCTTCGCACATGAACTCAAGCACTTAACATGCGATAGGGTGCTACCTTCCTCGTTTCTATTCTTCCAACAGCGGCACTGACCCCCGAAATACCTCGACTTGCTCTCGACTGGGCCTTGTCAGAAACTAGTCCCGTTGTGTTGAGCGTGCTTCCCCTCGAGTATATGCAACGACTAGCAATTGCAAATGCCGTAGGTAATACATAACTGCACACAGAAAGAATACTAATACGCTCTAGGCTTGTTCGAAAGAGTCCGCAGTACGGGAGATCCTTGACTATGCTTTCTCGACGCTACAAATATCACGTCCGAGCAATCCATCGGACTTGCAGAGTCTAGAGATAGCGAGGTCACTCGTCACAGGCTTACAGCACGCAGACGCGAAACTATTCACCACCTGCATTTCGGAGACAATCCTGCGTGAATGCAGCAAGTCGATGATTCGCCCCCTCGAAAGTTTCCCAAGAGCTCCATCTGCAACACAATGTCATGAGTCCAGTATATGCTACGACTTACATTCGCAGCTGCAGAATGAGCTAGTTTGTGACCTGTTTGCTTGCAACCTATACGCGTCGCTGTCCCACAAATGGGACGCCAGCGGACTGTATCCTGCCGAAGCCGGTACTTTGCGGCTGTTCACTGAAAAGTCCAAGCAGTTCCTTTGCAGGCGTAGATGCAGAATCTCAACGAATAAGCCCAACGACGGTGTCAGGATCGTCTCGCCACTTAGATCACATGAAAATTTGCCAAGTTCAAGATCCAATTGGAGGGAAGCGATGACAGAAACATTGATGCTGAATTCACGTACAAGTCAAGAGACTATGATACGCGCGATTGAAGATATCTGCTATGACCTTGAGCAGCGCTGTGGCAATGTCGAAGCCCCCCTCAGAGCAGTGGAAAGAGAACGTGACGAGTACTCTTTGGAAGCGGAAAAACTGCGAGAAGAGAACGTTGAGCTACAATCGCAGCTAGTTAAGTCCTCCGGCACTATTGACGATCTACACCAGGATATCTTCCGCCTGGAGCATCAGTCAGAAGCTGCATCTATGCGTGCCGAAGAGTTGACGGCGAACTTGAAGGCGTTACAGAAGGAATTGGCGGACCATCGGCGCGAATCTCAAGAGACTGTCACATGCGAGCGAGAACAGGCCAGGACCAGGGAATTGGACCTAGTGGCCTCTATCACTGAAAAGGATGATCTGTTGGAAGCGCTTCAAGAAGAGGTCACCGAGCAAAAGCAAGCGTATGACGACCTACGGAATGTGCTTGCCGAGGTCTCCAAAGATAAAGCCACATGTCTGGAGCAAGTTGTTTCCTTGGAACAAGAAGCTGCTGTGCTTCGACAAAGCCTACATCATTTCCAAACACTGGTTGTTGACAAAGAAGAGGAAGCGAAGCGAATCTTGGATGAGAAGCAAAACACCGGCAGAGAGGCAGAGATGTTACAAGAGAAGGTGAGCTTTTCAATATCTTGTTCGAATGGGAATCGTTCTCTAATATTGCACAGCTGCACGAACGAAATGCAGAATTCGACAAGCTTCAAGAGGCACTTCAAACCGCGATTGAGGAACACCGGAGAGAACGTGCTAATTTTGAGGAGCGGACTAAAAAGGCGGCTGTAGAGGTATGATGCACTTTGATCGGGCAAGCTCTTCCACTTCGACTCACATATATAGAACGATAAATGGAAGGAAAAATACGCTCGTGTATGTGCTTCCAAAGACAAAGCTGCTATAATCGCTGCCACGGAAGCGAAGGAGAAAAACAAGCGCATTGAATACTTGGAAACAAAGGTATGACACTGAAACCGCGATCACGCTAGCATGACGCCTCCAAATTCACCTGTTTTGTCGGTAAACACCACTAACAATAACATTCAATTCTGATTATAGACGCGAAAGCTCAAAGACGAGCGAGCAGCTAAAGCTCGGGAGTTCTCTGAGGCCCAGCAACACATCGGACGGCTGATGAACATTATGGGGTTCAAAGCTGAGCCCGAGGTGTCAATGACTCCGAAGAAACACCGGCGGCCTAGATCTAACAGTAGAGCAGAATCCGCTGAGCCCGTGGCGATGCCGCAACAAACGCAGGTTGAAGTGGAAGAGGAGGACTTTCAGACTCAGCCCGATGAGCGTTCGGGAGCAAGTTTTGAGAGCGAGATGTCCTCCTCTAGGAATCAAAGCCAGAAAAGATCTCTGGACAGGGCATTTCCCGACGCCGACCTGTCCTCACCTCGTACTGTAAATGGCGGTCAGCTGGTGGATGCGGGTGGCCGTGAGGCCGCGGCTTCAAAACAACATCGACAGAGGACGCCTCTGGCAGACGCGGATCCGAACAGTCAACCTTCCTCTCAGCAAAGTACTAAATCGCATCGCAGTGAAAGTGTGAGACACACAGTCGATCAGAGCCAACCCCGTGGAGTGCTGGGTGAAAATCACTTACAACACATCGATTTGGATATGGATTTGGAGTTCTCCAAGGACTTCCTGTTTACAAGCACGTCTTTGTCCAACTCAAACGACCACGCGCCACCGTCTGAGACATAGTGGCGTTGCTCCCTTGGCACTCGGATTTAGATGTTGCTTACGGGAAGGATTGTGACTTGGAGCTTTTGTTCCGCCTCTCTTGGATAGTGATCTGAACTGTTTGCAGTTGAAATCTCCTGTAGTTTTGATGTGCGAGCGCTTGTAGCCACTATTCTTCAATCCAGGTCAACAATTATGTCTCTCTCCTACGAATGAGACAAGGATAAGGTCCGCGTTGCAGTCTAACAAGCCCAGCCATCAAAGAGAACCCAGCACTGAATTTTCAGTGAATGGGTACCTGCATGACTGTAAACAGAGAGCCTTCTGTCATGAATATCTTTTAAGTACTCGTAGTCTCCTTTCCTGAACACCATGAGAGACAGAGCAGAACATATTCCAGTTAACATATGATGAATCCTGTCTTGACCGGACAACGACACAATGGCATTCTCCGGAACAAGATATCTAAACCAGGATAAGGCGTCGGAGGGGCATCCTTCATCTTTCGCATTGAATTCGCCTCTTGATGCGACACAAGGTTCTCATGCCATCCTTCACTCGAGTGTGACTACACTTGTGAGGCAGAACTCATCGCCAACTGACTCGGGTCTTTCCTCCACTTCCTCCACTTCCTCCTCTCCCTCATCCTCCTCCCACTCCACTTCCGCTTCTTCGCCTCGTCCTCGCTATTTCTCGTCCTCTCTCGATGCCTCTTCCTGTTCTCCCTCGCTCTCCACCCCCCAGTCTTCTTTCCTCCAGAGGCCTTCACCCAGAGTCAAGATGAGCACCCGAGGTAAGCCAGTTGTTTTGAGGAACAGAAGGGGGGGCCTTCAAGCTCAAGCTCAGCCTCCACAAAAAACAGCGGTGGCCAACCTCATGCCTCCATGGAAGTCGTTCGATTCTCTGGCTATCCTTCTTCATCAAGTTCCAGACGAGGTCGATGCAGCTTGCATATGGCATTCTTTTAAAAACGAAGGGCGCATTTTCTCCATCGATCTCTTCGAGAACTTTCAGGGGAAAAGAAACTCGCGAGGGAAGATACGCTTCAGGTAATCCTCCATCACTGCAATCCACCTGCAAGTTGACACTCATCCAATGTTGGGTCAGACCGCCTCCCATTAAGGACTTTTGGAGCCAAGGCAGCTACACCATTCATCTGCCTGGTGGTCGGTCGGCCACCATTTCCGTCAAGCCTGAGCTCAATTCACCGAGCGACCGCATCCAGTCTCCTTCCCATCCCCTCGTTCAATATCCAATAGAGATTGTAAGTATGCTTGAGACTTACATCCCCTGCAATTGACATCATCTCACGGGCCTATGCTGCTTCTCAGAAAATTCCACTCGCTTCACTAGATATTGGTGTTATGATTGGTGAGAACATCTTTTTACCAATGCGGACAGTTGAGAATCCGCCCGGCGGTGGCCTTTGTATAGTTCTTGACATGAGGTCCAAAGCTATGCTCGTCCAATTTCAGATCCAAATTTTCGACTCGACCAATAAGAAGACCTCCATGCGTGAAACCTACAAGAACTACCAGATTAGAATTCCCTTCGTGCAGCTGAATGAAATTGCTCAGAGGCGGAACGCGGACACCAAGTCGATCTCACATCTAACGATCCTTGACTCCCCTCCAATCTATCAGCGGCGCATAGATGATATCAGGTCGACATTCCTGGAGGACCATCATTGGAGGGATGCAGACACCTGGTATAGACAAACTCAGATCGTCCACCAGCCGCGGAGGCTGTCTGGCCTCCCCATCAGCCTACAAAGGCAACATTCAGTCATTGACTTGGGTGAGTGCTTTGAAAGCCTTCTTTCTCTCACTCCCTATTCCTGTGTATTCTCTTGTCTTTTGTGTCTCATACTTACTCTTTTTCATTGTGCCTTCCCATGATCTGTCACTTATTGACCCCTTGCTATGTCCGGTATACAGGTCGTTGGACAGCTTTCGAGTTCAACTTCCGAGATGGTTGCGAGGACTTGGGGCAATTCCAGACCCTGTGTGAGATACTCAAGGACTACAACATCAGAGTGGAAGAGAGTGACTACGACATCAAAGTTGATGGCAGCAAGGAGAGGACTCCCCCTATCTGGAAGTGGATCGACTTGACAGATGCCCAAGCCTCTCCAAACAGCCAGGCTCCCAAGATCTCGGCCTCACTGCAGTCTCTGTCTGACTCGAATTATGTTTATCTTCCTTTTGCCGTCCGATATCAGTTGGAGGTGTGCATTTCCAACGGATACCTCTCTGAATTCACTATGACGCGCGAGTTCGCAACAAGACTGGCTGAGCTAGAGGATACCAGAGCCAAGAAGCTTCTAGAGCACGTAGCAACACAAAAGCGAGTCTACCACAATCCTCTAGAAATCTTCAATCTCAAATTTATCAAGGGTGTGACAAACGCGAAAATACCACCCTACTGTTGCTATATGCGCTCCGCCAGAATTACCCCCACCACTATCTACCTCAACACACCCACAGTCGACATATCAAACAGGATCATTCGACGTTATGTCGAGCACGCAGATCGATTCCTTCGTGTAAGGTTCACGGATGAGAAGCTTCTGGGCCGCATTAATTCAACCATGGATAACACAAGGAACGAGATCTTCACTCGCATCAAGAGAGCCTTGGCCAATGGCATAGTCATCGGTGACAGGCACTACGAGTTTCTTGCATTCGGAAATTCGCAGTTTCGTGAACACGGCGCTTACTTCTTTGCCCCGCTGCCGGGCCTCACAACTGCCAATATTCGCAAGTGGATGGGCCACTTTAGCCATATACGCAACGTCGCCAAGCATGCAGCACGGCTAGGGCAATGCTTTTCAACCACCAGGGCGATAGCTGGCTGTCCTGTGCAGATCCGAAAGATCAATGACGTAGAGCGTAATGGCCATGTCTTCTCTGACGGCGTCGGAAGAATATCAAGATTTCTTGCACAAATGGCAATGACAGAATTGAAGATCAAAACACCATCTGGCGACCCTCCTTCCGCGTTTCAGTTTCGCCTTGGAGGATGCAAGGGCATGCTCGTTGTTTCTCCTGAAGCTCAGCCCCAAGAGGTTCATATTCGCAAGAGCCAATACAAATTCACCGCAATTCATAACAACTTGGAGATCATTCGTTGGTCCCAGTTCAGCATCGCTACGCTTAACAGACAATTGATTGTCGTTCTGTCGACCTTGGGTATACCCGACAATGTATTTCATGATAAGCTTCAGGACATGCTTCAGAATCTTGATCAAGCCATGGAAAATGATTCTCTGGCAATCTCGCTTCTTAAAAGGTACGTCGATCCGAATCAAAAAACACTCACTGTCAGTGAAATGATTTCCGACGGGTTCATGAAGTCTCGGGAGCCATTCCTGACATCTGTGATGGCCTTATGGAGAGCCTGGCACCTCAAGTACCTGAAAGAGAAAGCAAAAATAGTAATTGAGCGAGGTGCTAATCTCCTGGGATGTATGGATGAGACTGGTATACTCAGAGGAGTTTACTATAACAACATTCCCAAGGACAATGAGCCCCTCGAAAAACAGCTGGCAGCGCTACCCCAAATCTTCTTGCAAATTTCCCAACCCGAGGCAGAAGGCAGTGAAGATGGGGAGAAATACACCATCATCAAAGGTGTCTGCATACTGGCTCGAAATCCATCCCTTCACCCCGGTGACATCCGGGTGGTCAGAGCTGTTGACATCCCGCAGTTGCACAACCTTCACGACGTAGTTGTATTGCCCCAAACCGGTGATCAAGATATCGCCAGCATGTGCTCCGGTGGAGACCTTGATGGCGATGACTACCTGGTCATTTGGGATCAAGATCTACTGCCCCAGGATTGGTTTCGTCCACCTATGAGATACGCCAGCAAGAAGGCCCCAGACTTGGATCACGATGTCACTGTTGATGAGATCACATCGTTTTTTGTGACTTACATGAAGAACGATTGCCTTCCGATGATCGCACACGCACATCTTGCATGGGCGGATCGTCTGGACAATGGAGTCAATGAAGACAAATGTCTGCGACTAGCGCAACTGCACTCGGATGCTGTCGATTACAACAAGACTGGGATCCCAGCAGCTATGACCCGCAATCTCCAGCCTCACATGTGGCCGCATTTCATGGAGAAGAAGGGAAAGGGGCCTGACAAGATCTATCGTTCGAAAAAGATTCTGGGCCAGCTTTACGACGCCGTGGAACGTGTTGACTTTACACCCAGTCTTGAGATGCCCTTCGACAAGCGAATCCTTGACTGCAAACTGCAAGTAAGTGAGAAACTCTACCAATTTGCCAAAGATCTCAAGGGTGAATATGATACGGCGACCCTTCGCATCATGGCTCAACATGAAATCAAGACTGAATTCGAAGTCTGGTCTACTTTTGTTCTCAGCCATGCGAACATGAGTAAAGACTACAAGTTCCATGAGGAGATTGGAACCCTCGCCCTGGGTCACCTCGAGACCTTCAAAAAGAGGTGCTATGCCGAAGTTGGTGGCCGCAACTTCGAGCAGCTGGCACCTCTAGCGCTTGCCATGTACCGCGTCACGCATTCGGAGATGACCGCTGCCCTGAAGAAGCACCGCGAACATTCTCATCCAGAAGACGGTGGAGAATCCTCACAGAAGAAGCCTGATATGAGTCAATGGCCGCTGATCAGCTTTCCGTGGATCTTTCCCCATGTTCTCGGCAAAATTACAAAAGGCCTCTACGAAGAACCCGAATACCTCGAGCAGGAAGAGAAACAGTCGGCCACCGAAGTTTCTGAGGTTGTGGTCCAAGCAGACACCAGCGAAACGGAAGATGTCCTGGAGGATCCGTTTGGCCTATTTGAGGGTGAGACTGTCTCTAGATCATCCCATCCTCGTCAGATCCCCAACATCGCCAAAAGCAAGATCGAAAAGCTCCAGTCGCTTGAAGACCTTCTCGATTTCGGCCTCTCGGATACTCCCAAGCTTTCTGGCCTGCCTACCACGGCGTCACCAGACTTGACAGCAAACCTGCTTGAAATTTATGACACCGTGGCCAACATGAAGCTCGAACCTGGCAAGCATGATGAGAATACAAAGGTGGAATCTGACACTAGATCCGAGTGTCTTGACCTCGTTGAAGAGGAGAATCTGGGGCCGACCACGGTTGATAAGCTCAATGCGCTGCTCGGTCTTTTCTAGGTCTGGTCAGGGGAGGGAGGGGGGAGGAGGGAGACATCAATTAGTGACGCGCATGAATGGGTTTGAAGGGTCTGTAGACTGCGAAGGGGGCGCCTGGTTTCTCTTTTCTTTCCTCTGTCTTGCTGGTTCAGCACTTTTCCTCCAGACTCTTCATTCCGCTCTATTTCGTGGTTCCGGGAGGGCGGGCAGGCGGGATGAACTATGGAGTAGTCGTGTAATCCTTTTTTCCAGGTATTTATTGTCTTTCCAAAGTTTAGTAATCTCCCCAGCATCAAGAATTCAGATCAAAGGATATAAAATGCGACCCCATATTCCAAACCCGCTAGTGGCCCAAAAAACCCCGATCTCACCATCAATGGCCCCCGTGTACTCCTCTCAAGAGACTGTAGTGTAGTATAAACAACCCATAACACCACCAAGTGTCCAAGATGCAAGCGATACAATATGCAGAGCAATTTAAAAAAGCGAGAGAAAAAAAGGAAAAAAGACTACCAACAGCCCCTAGAATTTTCCCATCCCGCCTCCAAAATCACCAATCCAGAGCACTCTCCGTGGTATCCTGCAGCAAGCGAATCACGGGATCCAGCGCCGCCTGGGTATGTCGCCAACCGGCCACGGCCCGGGTGCGCGAATAGAACACGGGGCAATCCTTACTGTCGCAGCGCACCTCCTCCCCGAACGAGACGCCCATGCACGACCGGCAGATGCGCTCCAGCTCCGTCACCTTCCTCTCCGCCTGCCGTTGCCGGCCCACCAGATCGAACAACGGGAGATGAGGGCGCCGCAGACACTCGGCGCAGAGCGGGGAGGCCGAGGCTCCTGTTGCTGTTGCTGCGGCTTCGGCGGGCTCGAGCTTGGACTTGCACACTAGACAGGTGGAGGATTTGAGGTAGGATTCGAGGGTTTTGCGCAGGCCGGTGCGGGGGTTGTTGTTGTTGTTGCTGTTGTTGTTGCTTGGTAGAAGAGCGCTCCCGCCGGTGGCGGCTAGATGGCTCAGATCGGGAAGCCGGCGGATGCGCTGGACCTTGGGCATCTCGTCGTACCACTGGCGGACGTTGGCGCCGACGAGGTTGAAGATGCGTTCGAGCGGGGGGATCAGGTTCTTGGTGATGTAGTAGTCGGCGTCGAGGTCGAGGGTGGCGTCGTGGAGGAGGGTCTCCGGGGCGACGCAGCGGTCGATGAGGCGGCTGCCGGGGGCGCCGGCGACGACAAGGTAGGGGACGCGCTCGCCGTACTGCGGCTCGGCGCGGGGGTCGGCGGCCATGCGGCGGGCGCTGAGCAGGGCGCCGGGGGGCGGGAGGCCGCGGTCGCTGTAGGTGCCGAGCTTGACCTCGCGCGCGAAGCAGAAGTCCTGGACGGAGACGCGGCCGTGCATGATTTTGGCGCACTGGGCCTGGAAGTAGGCCTTCACCTGGCTGAGGTCGGCGGTGCGGAAGAGGAGCTTCAGGGCCTTCTCCTCGATCTTCTGCTCGGCGGGCGTGCCGTCGCGGCGGACGGTCTCGATGCCCTTGGCGTCGAAGTCGGGCTCCGTCTGGTCGCGGTGCTCGTACTTGAACCCCACGTACCGCTTCTTGGCCAGCAGCACGCACGGGTGGTAGACCTTCTCGAACTTGAGCTTCACCGGGTGCGGGTTGATCTTCGTCACCGCCTGCGCGATCTCCTCGCCGATCGTGAAGGCCTGGTCCCGCGTCCGGCCCTTCAGGTAGACGAAGAGGCTGTCCGTGTCACCGTAAACGACCTCCGCACCCCAGCGCTCCACCGAGTGGATGAACGCGATCGCCTTCTCGAGCGTCTCGCGGCCCGATTGCACGATGCTGTCCGCGATCTCGGAGCACGGCATCCGTCCCGAGAAGGACGCCGACGTGTACCCGTACGTGACGTTGGCGATGAGTTTGAGCGCCAGCTGTCGGTTGTTGAGCAGGCGCTGCAGCGTCTTGTCGTCCTTGTCGGCTTTCATCCCCGTCTTGACCATGACCCGCGTCTCCAGGATTTCGGCCAGCATGCGCGCCAGGAGGGACTTGCGCACTTCCGGCTTGGCGTAGATCATGCCGTTGGGTGCGATGTTGATCTTGTCCTTGAGGAGTTCCAGCAGCTGTGGCTGCCGTTCGTAGTCCATGAATCCCATCTTGTTGCGGCCTCGCCATTGCCGTGCGCGACCGAGGAATGTGGAGTAGCAGTAGTTGTATGCAATCATGATGCTGGGGTAGAGCGACTGGAAATCAAGTACGATGAGCGGGCTAGTGTAGAAATCACTCTGCGGTTCCATGACCAACGGGAGGCATTCGAGGGCGTTTTGTTGACCGACTTGCTTCCTACTGGGCGACACGAGCATGAAGTTCTCTGCCTTGGCAATGCGGAACATGAGGGACTCGACTTTGAACTGCGAGCCTCGTGAGAACACAGAGAAGAAGTCAATGCCCAGGAGCCGTGCTTGCTCACTAGTCCTGGCGATGAGTTCGTTGGAGTCCAGTATCTCAAGGTCCATCTGAACCCGCGAGACAAAGTAATCGACCACTTTCATCAAGTCACGCGGTTTCCCACTCTGATACCACGCTGTTAGATCCCGGAAGGAGTAGTGTGGGATCCGGCGGTGTAGCAGATGGAAAACGACATTCTCCATGGTATACTGCAATAGGTTGAGCTCGCTCCTCATCGCTCGCCATATGTTGATCATGTGTCTCCCCGTGACCCGGATTGAAGACGTGTGGTTGAACCCCCATCGATCAGCATCCTTGCCAAATCTTCCATGGGCTTGTGATATGACGCGGGACAGCTCGTCGCAGATGTCGAAGTCGTACTTCTTCCTAGCTCGCTCAATGATATAGCCCCAGGAGCTGTTGTGGACCTCGTAGCCCGTGATGAGATCTGGATCATGATACCGGACAATGTCCACAACTCGGTTGATCAAATCAAGTTCCGACGGTTCATGGTCCCATTCGATCCTCAGGGCCTTAGAGAGCTTCGCATCAGGCCTATCCTCTTCGCTCTGGGAAATCATCCCCACATGAACACCCGGCAAAGTACCGTTGGCGTCAACATCTTCGTCGCCCGAGTTCAAGCACCAGAAAACGCAGCTAATCTCATCTTCCTCGGGGTTTGGTGCCAGCTCTCCGCGAGTGTTCACATGTACTTCTAGACTCATCATGCTCATATACTGCGTTTGATGCTCCACGCTGGTGGATTTGCCTTTTTGGGAGTATTTGAAACCATAATCGTTCTTTTGCGTAGGACCTTCGATCTGCGACATGACGTTCGCTTGGACTCGCTCGCGTGGGAAGGCTTGCGGTTTTGCCAGGTCTTTCTTGGCCTCTTCTTCGACTTTCTCAAACCACTCTATGACCTCTGAGCGACTGGGCGGTACAGGGGCAAACTCCCACTCTCTCAAGGTGCACGATTCGCGCAGCAGTTGATCAGTCTTCTCCTGGGAGCGTTTGTCTTTTGACACAGCATTATCGTCGCCTAGCATCGCCACAGACCGTCCTAGAGGATCAAATCTGGGAAGAAAATGTATACAAACTCCTTCCAAACGGAACTCTCTCCCTGCATAATCCCTTGGCCGGTCGGGCACATCGTTCTCGTTACTGTAATGGGCTTTCTGGTAGATAGTAGATGGATATCCAAAATGACACAGGGTTGAGGAGACTTCGCTCGAGCTGGGACAGGCTCTTCGCCATAAGCCAATACGAGTTTGCATGGGTATATTGAAGCTGCCATAGATGCTGTTCATTATCTCCGAGGCCTGGGTATCTGAATGGGCATTTGCATGGTCAGGCCTAGTCTCAGTAGCCGATGACTGCAGTTGCGATGATGATTCGTTGAAACTGGTTTTGAAAGAGATGTTTTCATTAGACTCGGACACATTGACGCCGTCAACTTCCCTCAAATCTTTGGAAGAGAGGCTACTGTCCTGACTAAATCGCAAGACGGTCATAGGGTCATTGGGATCTTTCACAACAGGGAAGCTTATCCTCCTGCTCTGTGCCTTGCTTGGGCGGATGGTAGATTGTGACGATTTCTCCTGCGACGGCAAATGTTCCACAAACTCATATAGCTCGTCTAGCATGTCTTCAGTATCTGAGCTGTCGATCTGAAAATGGGCCGCATGCTGCCGCAAGACCTGCTTTGTCGGGCTTTCTAACTGTTGCGATAGAGCATCTTCGAAGAATCGTTGACGTTTGTGGGGACGTTCGCGGCTTGAATAGTGATCCGAAAAGCGTTTATTCCTTTGGGTTTTGCCATCTAGAATGTCTTGCTCAGCCTCCAAGCCGTCGGTATGCGCTGATGTAGTATGTTCAAAGATCTCCGAGTGTTCCGGATCGAGAAACTCTGCCTGAGAATCAACATCATGATCTGGGTCAGAGACTCCAGGATCTGGTTCATCATCAAAGATGCTGTGGGAAGCGACATCAAATAAGCCATCAGCCCAATAATCTTCTGAAGTGTTGATTCCTTCTTCATGTGTCTCGCCATGCAACAGGCTCGAAATGTCATCCTCTTCCGAATTGTACGACTCCTCATCCGATCTGGCAGGAACAAATGCCTCCTCGCCGATACCGACATCGGACTCCTCTGGCAGCTGCAAGTCATTATCACTACGAAATTCGATTCTGGTGAGCTCTTCCTTGCCAGGATAGAAATCCTCGACGCTCTGGAGCGCGGTCTTTACATTCTTTGCGAAGGGGTTTTCTGTTAGGAAATTGTCAAAGCTAACATCAGCGCCATTGTAGTGGCTCTTTTCCTCGTTGATCGTGTGCATTGTCATCTCCCTGTACTCTTCCTCGTGGATCCAGCCACCTTGCGAGGTATTCCTCGGATCGACCGATAAGGAAACTAGCTCCTCGGCGACAAACGGACTGCTGCCTGGCTCAAGTCCGAGACGTTTCTTCCGTCTGCGCTCTTCGTCCTGCCAAAGGCCAGCCATACTCGGAACCAGTCGCTGATCGGAAGACATCGGCTTCAAGTACTCGGTAAAGTCGTGGTGAATAGACCTTTCACTGACGTCAGAGCGGTTCATGATGTCCTGAACGCAGATATCGACTTCCAGCGGGCAGTAGCTCTGTTTGGGGAGGACTGAGGAATCCGACAAGTCTTCAGGGCGTATCGAACGATCATGCCAGCGGTGAGACGAATTAGTGAGCTCGAGATATTCGGGCACGGGCATTCGAAACTTGACGTTGCTACACTTCATATAAGCGCACCCGTACAAACTGTAATCGCACATCCACTGAGGGATATATTGCAGGTGACTCTCGTACGGCTGGACAGGTCGTTTCAATACCGCACCCTGGAGCAGCAGATCGGCCAGTCGGGTCATGTAGATCGGGTTTGTCAAGTAAACCTTGAAGTAGAACTTGTAGCCAACATGGTAGCCGTAGAAAGGCACGCCCTTGACCAAGGTGATATGCGCGACGAAGGCGAATTTCTTATCGTTGGGGTTTCGATTATAGCTCACTGCTAGTGCGCGGTCGATAGAGAGATGGAGATGTTTGGTCGCGGCACTTACTACAGTGCCACTTAGCCATGGGGATACTCGGGGTCAGGAAACCATTGTGGCGGACAAACCTTTCTCTTCATCTAGATCGCCTTCATATTGAACATAGAGATAAGGATATGCGCCATGGACATGAACGCAGACCTTCTGGCCAGTCTCCGTTGCGCCAAAGACCCTGATGATAGGGACTTTGACCCGATCATTTTTGCCCGAGGTCGGATCCCTGTAAAGCAGGGGAGGGTCGAAATCCGACGGGGCCGCCTGATAATGATCCACGCAATTAAGGCGCACTTGGAAGGGTTCCATTGCGTACTTTCGAGACGGCACAAAGCCGTCACCAACATAGCTATTCAACGACAGTAAAGGACATCGTAGTCAGAAATCCGAATGCCCATGGCACTGCTAATGCGCGTCTCTGGAGACCTTTTGCCGTCTGCTGCGAGCAAAAGTCCGAGGTCGTGTCGAGAATTACCATGGAAGTGACGCGCCCAGTGGCGCGGATCTACGCCAGATCACGTGATGATAGCCAGTCCATCCACGATCGCCAAGGATTCCGCCGCTTCGAGAATGCCGAACGACTTGCCTCACTGTCGTCGCGCGACCGTACCGTCCTTTCCCCGCTTTCCTTTCTCCTCCATCTGTTCAGTACCGGACTGAGAGGTTTCCCTTTTCACATTTGGTCATCTCTCTCACGCAACTTCATCACCATGTCCCGAAAGCCAGCCGATGTGGCGTCGAAGGAACGCAACGAGTACATTCCGTCTTTCATCTCCAAGAAACCGTTCTATGTCGATGATGACGATACCACCAACGATTACCTTGAGCATCAACGTCTGCAGAAGTCGACGACAGATCAGTCGAAATGGTATGAGCGTGGCAAGCGCGCGGGTCCAGCCGCCACCAAGTACCGCAAAGGCGCCTGTGAGAATTGCGGCGCCATGACCCACAAAACGAAAGAGTGCCTCAGTCGACCTCGGAAACACGGTGCCAAGTGGACAGGGAAAGACATCCAGGCCGACGAAGTTATACAGGATGTGAACATGGGTTGGGACGCTAAGAGAGACCGGTGGAATGGCTATGACGCCAGCGAATATCGCCAGGTGGTCCAGGAGTATGAGGAGCTGGAGAAGCTCAAGAAACTTACCAAGGAAGGAGAGAAGAGGCAAAATGGGCTCACAGACGGTGAACTTGATGAGGAGGAGGCCCCGGAAGAGGAAGCCCGCTACGCAGAAGAGTCTGATATGGGCCGACAACAAAGCACCGCGACTCGCAACCTACGTATTCGTGAAGACACCGCTAAATATCTGCTGAACCTCGATCTGGACTCCGCGAAATACGATCCCAAGACGCGGCGCATGGTTGACATGGGCGCCCAAGATGATCAGGCAGCAGCACTGGTGGCTGAGGAGAACTTCGTGCGGGCTTCCGGAGATGCTGCTGAATTCGAGAAGGCACAGCGGTATGCTTGGGAGTCTCAAGAGAAGGGTACGCAGAAGATTCACCTGCAGGCGAATCCGACAGCAGGCGAGATCATGCGCAAGAAAGCCGAGGCCGAGACAGTGGCCAAGCGTGATGCTCAGCGCAAGGCTCTTCTGGAGAAATACGGTGGTCAGGAACATCTTGACCCAACTCCGCTACGAGAAACCATGGTGGTTGAGAACGAAAGGTTTATCGAATATGACGAGACTGGCGCCATCAAGGGCGCTCCCAAGAAAGCAGCAAAGTCCAAGTACGCGGAAGATATCCTCAACAACAACCATACCTCCGTTTGGGGAAGCTGGTGGCACAACTTCGAATGGGGATATGCCTGCTGTTTCTCTACTGTGAAGAACAGTTATTGTACTGGTGAGGACGGCAAGCGCGCTTTCCGAGAGGCAGACCAGATCTTGATGCTACCGGAAGGAGATGGCGAAGACGCTACCGAACAGTCTGGTGACCTTGAGGAGAACCACGCCAATCCTGATCAGGCGGGCTTGGAGAAGGCGGGAGAAGTGACCAACGCAAACACGAAGAAGAGAACTTTGATTGAGGTGCAGTCAGGAATCACGGAGGAAGAGCTCGATTCATACAAACGAAGCAGGCTTGCTGCGGACGATCCTATGGCCGCTTTTATGGGAAAAGATGATCTGGTTTAGTGGCTTTTTGGCAAGATATTTCTCTGCGCCTCTGTTTTGCGACATGAATCGCGCAATGCATATAGATACCCTTCCTCGAAATTGTGGATATATCGATATATTGATTGTATTTGTTTGAAGGCAACGACCATTCCGACCATAAGCAAAGAGAAAGACAAGGAGACCACCCGGCGTTTACTCCATAGCTGTGAGTAAATGACCCATCGATGGAAACAAACAACTAAGTTGTAAGGCGCTAGTCCAGTCTCGGGTTAGCTACCCGGATAGGACAGTAAGTGGAGCCGCGACAAGATCGAGAGCCCGACACGTGACACGGAAGACATCTTTCAAGAAGGCGGAAAGTCACGGGATCACGGGACCAGGGCACAAGCCCTGGAAGCCACAACTCGCTAAGCGACACCACCCCAGATCCCAGCGCAACTTTCGATACGCCCAGCGACGACGACAACGACAACCAGCCCTTCAACGGAATCGCCAGGTAGGTTATTTTTGTCGGATAATCGTGTTTTTGGATATCTGCTGGACGGACATTTTTTCGCTGACTATTTTGCTTCACTTTTAGTTCCCCTAATTCAAGATGAGTACGTTACCAACATGATACACTACCGTTTCCGACCGGTCCCTCGGCGACGACAAAATGTGACAGCCAACTGACACCGATTACAGCGAAGGGTACCTCCAGCTTTGGCAAGCGCCACAACAAGACTCACACCCTCTGCAGGCGTTGTGGTCAGTATTTCACCTTCCGATACCTTTGTTTGACACGGCGGAATATTTTTGCGGATCAACGGATGATCAAATTTCAAGAGATGGGATCATGTGCCGGGAATGATTGAAGGGAATTTGCTGGGAACGACAATGGGATCAAATGGGCTAACGGATTGCGCACCATTGGGATATCTACAGGCAAACGCTCCTTCCACATCCAGAAGTCGACTTGTGCCAACTGCGGTTACCCCTCCGCTAAGACTCGCAAGTGTACGAACTCTCCCCCGATTACTCCACCCTATCCTTGACACACCACCGGGCCTTCGTGCGTGCTTGATTCGACAATGGGAGAAGCAAAAACCAACCTCCTCGAGCACCGGAAGATTCCCACCCACCACCCCCGAATCACAGATCATGTTTTGGTATTTTTGAGACAGACTGTTGACTTACGAATCTATGATTTCATATAGTCAACTGGAGCGAGAAGGCCAAGCGCAGAAAGACCACCGGTACCGGCAGAATGCGCCACCTCAAGGAGGTCCACCGCCGCTTCCACAACGGCTTCCAGACCGGTGTCCCCAAGGGTGCCCGTGGCGTCACCTCGAGCAGCAACTAAGTTAATTGTTCGACGTCGCGATTTCATTCTCGGAGGCTGGAGAGGGCTGGTATGACAAAGGCCGAGCATATGAAGTGAACCGGTTTCAGTGCAAGGCGAAAAAAAGGCGCTTCCCCCGTGGAGTTGGTGGTGGGACGGTCTTTTCACTTTTTTTTGCCGTCATAGCATTTCTATTCTAGAGAAAGAGAGAAAAATGGCACATATTGACGACAAATGAAAAGAACGGACTCTCTTTCCGTGGGGGGTCCTGTGTTGTTCACGAAGAAAAAAAAAAGCAGAAGGGAAAGCAATGCATGAATTTCCTTGACTTGTTTATGGCTGGCGGATATCCCATGTCGAGACAGACGCCGTGTTGAGACATTCATCCAATGTGATCTGTCTACTTAAAGTTCCGATTGCCAACCTTACCGAAACGTATCTATCCTTGCACTGCCTATCAACTTGCGAAACAAATCAATCTACCATTCTATGCTTTTTGATTGAATGCGCCCGAACGCCTCCGCCCCCACACCACCCTGGTCCCACTGACACTGATCCCCCTACTCCCCGCGTCTGAAGACGCTGACTCCACCATCTCTTTGCACGAAGTACAAAGCCTCCTTCTCTTCCCAATTCCCGTTGGCATCGGTGTTGTCGCTCTGTCCCCACGCACCTCCTTTACTTACCCTGAGAACCCCACTCACATCCCGCGCGGCCCCCGTATCCAGATCCCGCAACTGCATCACCAGATGCGCGCGGTGGGCCGAACCGATCGCAAACGCGGCGTGTTCGGTCTCCAGCGGCGTTGGCATTTGATGCCCAGCCGCCGAGGCGTTGTGTATCAAGGGCAAGTCTGCCGCGAGGGTCATGACCGTAGCATGGACATACTATATCCCCACAAGAACGTAACATGGTTAGCGCACGCATCATCATCATCATCATCATCATCATCATCATCATCATCATCCGATCAAGAAGACGTACCTGTTGTAGGCCCATCACCCACTCGGTCATCTCCGTAGCTCCAATCTCCTTGCCGGGACCCGTCGCGGCTAGAAGCAGGTCCGGTTGGTCGAGGACTAACAGCACCTCTGAATCGTCCTCTTCCTCCGCCGAAGCCGTCGCCCTCCCGTTCAGATGCCCCACCACCGCCGCGATATCCTTCTCGAGTCTGTCAAGGGCTGCAGGCCCCTTTCCGGAAAGGTGCAGTCGCTTGACTGGGCCGACCTCTCGAGAAGCCGGCGCAGCTGGCGGAGCTGACGGTGCCACCGGAGCCAACGGAGCTGGGGCGGCGACCGCGGGCCCGCGCGCGGGTTGAGGCCCTCGCGCGGGAATGGGACCTGGCGCCGATCGATTGGGGAGAACTGTCCGCTGAGGAACAGGGCCGCCGCGGGGTGAGGGTGCTAGAGAGGGAGGAGTGGTTTGGGTTGTGGTGGTGTTAGTGGTGGTGGGGGTGGTCGGCGTCGGCGTCGTCCGCGGACCGGCGAAGAGTTCGGATAAGCCATCGACAAAGGCAAATTGGCGCTTGTCTGTGAGACGGGCGAGATCCAAGCCCTGGAAATTTTGTATTGTCGTTTTAGAATTCTTTCTTCATGCCGCACAAGAGATTTCCCTCTAATCACCAAGGGTTTTGTTGGGCTGGGGGTGTTGCACCAGGGAAAAAAAAACACATACCAATCTTTTTGCTTCCGCGCGCCAAAATTCCCAACCCCGCAGGAAGCTCACGAGCACCACCTTTTGTTTCTTCCCATTGTGACCTTCACCGAAACTTAGCGCAGCGTCGGAGGTGGATAATGCATTCAGTGCGGCGTAGAGATATCGTAATGTGAGCCAATTGCCCTGAGCGCCGAGGACGGTGGAGAGAACGATGAGAGATGAGGGGGGTAAAGACGATACGTAGGGTGCCAGGAGGGGAGGGAGGGGCGGTTGAGTGGGCATGGCTGTATCGCTTCAGAGGGGGGGAGATCGCTCGGTAATGGGTATAAGTCTGCAAGTAGAAATGAGCGAGCGCAGTTGGAGCCAAGCCCTCTTGCTGCAAAGTGAGATGTTTTTTCTGGGCTTCACGGGAGTAATTTTTGGATGCTGAAGGTTGCTGCAAATGACGTTGTATAAAATTGAATTTCCTGTGGGGTCTGCAATTGGCGGGAGGACCGCGCCAAGACTGATTGATAGCAGTTGCATTGTCGCGGGCAGAGAGCATTTACTCCTTCACCAGCAACTTCTTATTTCCTTGTATTATGGTGCAACAGCTGGAAATTACCCGCCTCATTCTCTCGATTTCCTTCATACTAAAATGAGGTGAGATATGCGCTACGACTTTCGTATGTTTGGCGGTCTTGGAGATGCTTGAAGATTCCGCATGGCTGCACTATATATTCTGGCCTTAGCTAGCTACCTTGGGAGCTGTCACGGTTCTAATGCACCGGACCACTAGAGAGATCCTGCAGAAACATCCCACCAACGAGAGTTTCTGCTTCTTCCACATGGTGATTGTCCACCAAGCTAGATAACACGACGCGGATTCACGAGGTGCAGCGTCCACTGGCATCGTAACCATCCGGTCCGCATTCTGTACCTCGAACTCACTCTATTGACTTTAGCTCGTGCATATCAACATATCAATCAGTCAGTTGCTTGAAAGGAGAGGTCTACAAGCTAATATTCTCTTGCTATATGCATGGGGAACAGTCTACGGAGTAGATATCAATTGCATTCCACCCTGACGAAAAGAAGACAAGAGCAAGAGTGGATGTCCAGCCATTCCTGCCTGAGGATCTCAGGCTGACCGAGGGAAACTGGGAATGGATTCCTGAAAATCGAGGGCGATAAATTTCTTTCGCAGCGTGTCACCTGACTGGCTGCCCCCCCCCACACGAGCCTCTCTAAGAGTTAGCATCAATCATCACATCAGCTGCAGCTTCCCTCGTCGCGCTCGCAACAGGTGGAATTTCCCCCCCCTCTCTATTTTCGAAGGCCTGTCGTCCTCATTTGGACCTGTACTACGTGTACTACGGACTTGGACGGTCGGCCTTGTCTCCGACGTACAAAAAGGGCTGGACCGTTGAATGCCGCCGTGCCGATCGTGAGTTTTGGCCCTGTTATTGTCCTGTTATGTTCTTCCGCCACCTCATTTTGTTCCTGATACCCCACCAGTCCGTCTCCGGTGTCTGCGCCATCCTGTATCGTGAGCACTCTTTTTTGTTTGTCCCAACTTGTGGCCTGGCTAGGATTTGGCATTATATTCCTTCTCACAATACATTCTTCCTTTAATATTGTATTCATTCATTCTTATATGTTGCCGATTCAAGTCTGGCATCGGACTTCCACCGGTTGATACCATGTAGCAAGTTGCTGACCTACTGATTTAGATGACATCAGTTTGGTATACTTACCACCGAGCACGAGATTTAGAGATTCAATAGATCGAATGATCGTCTTGCTCTAAACATGGCCAGCACTCGTGATTCTCACTCTTACGCCGTGAGTCGCAGATCGCAGGTAAACTGACCTAGTAAGCTGATCTTCATTTGCAGTGCGATGAATGCCGTTTACGGAAGTCCAGGGTGAGCAGTCATCTATGGAGTTTTGGATGTCCAGAAGCAGGAACATGAGATACGCTAACACCTCTATAGTGCTCTAAGGAGAAACCTACATGTGCACAATGCAAGCAGTTGCACAAGGACTGTAACTATAGTCCTAAAGTCACCAGAAGTCCCTTGACCAGACAGTAAGCATCTGTTTAGCTTTCCTCACATGCTGCGAAACCCGCTAATAAAGATCTACATAGACATTTGACCTATGTGGAAGATCGCTTACAGGCGTTCGAAACAGCCCTAGGGAGGCTGTTTCCGGGAGGTGATCTGGATGCGACGGTTCGCTCCCTCTTGTATGACCAGGATGGGCCGCCTAAACCAGGTTCATCGTCCAAATCGTCATCCAGGCACTCCACTCCAGCCAAGGCTGAGGCCGATCGAGCCGAACCAGCCCCCGAGGCACTGCCGCAACAGGCAGACGGCTTCGATTGGGCGGAGAATAAGATCACTGTGGGTGATCTGACAGACGGCATGGCAGCCTTATCTATCAAACCAGAAGGAGCGGGTTACTTTGGTGTGTGTTTCGTTTAGATCTAGGTGTGGTCGATCATTCTAACCATCAGTAGGTGCTTCGTCGAGCGTCGTTCCGCTCCGAACATTGCTCAAACATGGCTTTGACCTCAACTTCCCCGCTGGCACTTCCAAGACGAACTATGCCGTCCCCTTGAAGTCCCAATTGCTCAACACCGCCCCTTCTGGTCTAGTTGAGCAGGCGTTCATGGACGCATTCTTCCTCAACTATCATGCAAGCTACCCTTTCATTCACGAGGGTACATTCAGAGCACAGTTCTATGAACAAGTGCCCCGGCCACATGGTCAAGCATGGCAGATCTTGCTGAACACCATTCTGGCGCTGGGTGCTTGGTGCATTGGCGACGACAACTCCGACCTAGATATCACTTTCTACCAAGAAGCACGAGGCCACTTACAGCAGGTCTCCGTGTTTGAGACTGGAAACCTTACCCTGGTGCAGGCGCTACTGCTTTTGAGCAACTATGCACAGAAACGAAACAAGCCCAATACTGGGTGGAACTTCTTAGGCCTGGCCGTTAGAATGGCCATGAGTCTGGGTCTCCACAAAGAATTTCCTGGCTGGAAAATCAGCCTTCTTCAGCGTGAGATCAGGAGACGCCTGTGGTGGGGAGTATACATATTCGACAGTGGTGCGGCGAAGACATTTGGCCGGCCCATTCTATTACCTGAAGACAGTGTCATGGATGCAAAACACGTCCTGAATATTCACGACGAGGTAGGAAGACAGATCATCGCCCCGGCTCTTGTCTGGTTGTTAACATTTTTCAGGCTCTCACCCCCGCCACCACCACGCTACCCGTCGAAGTCACGGAGCCAACCCTCTATTCGGGGCTGATAGCCCAAGCTCGG
The DNA here is from genome assembly GCF_003184765.1 of Aspergillus aculeatinus CBS 121060. Lineage (NCBI taxonomy): Eukaryota > Fungi > Ascomycota > Eurotiomycetes > Eurotiales > Aspergillaceae > Aspergillus > Aspergillus aculeatinus. Next base: position 1,342,669 of record NW_020291470.1, read on the forward strand.
TTTCATTTACTTACAAACAGCGTCTACCAACGCCTCATCTCGGGACCCAGTCTCACAGCGGAAGAAACCTTGGGCCTCCAGAAGCCAATGGAGGAATGGTACAATGGTCTTCCTGACTACTTCAAGCAACCGCCTCTACCGGTATCGGACACTTTTGCGCTCGTCCGCAACCGCATGATGTGGAGGGATTGGAACTTGAGAATCCTTCTTTACCGCCCGGTACTCCTCCGATGGGCATCACGGAGATGGACACAGCAAAACACAGCGTCAGAGCCTGAAGACCCTTTCGAGGTTGACTGCCGGAAGCTCTGTCTTCGAAATGCTAGACTTTCCATTTCGTCCATCACCGACTTTGTGAACAACCATGTCTGCACGAGAATTGGAGCCTGGTACATGCTGTATGTTTACGAACTCTGCTTTTGGGGTTGTCTATGGTTGACTAACTTATTCAACAGGTACTTCCTCTTCCAGGCCGGCTTGATTCCGATAATCATGCTCATGACTGATCCCACCAGTGCAGACGCTCCTGCATGGCTCCAAGACATAGAAGCCACCAAGAAGCTACTCATTCATCCTTCACTCAGCAACAATCGACTTGCTGTTCGCTGCCTGGAAGTTGTGAACCGGCTGTGTTCGCCTGCGTATACGAGTGCCGCGACCGGTCGAACGGCGGGACCGGCGCCCCCTATCGTAATGCCATTCAACGATCAACTGTTCACTGATCCGACTTTTGGCAGTATGTTTCCCGATGTTGACCAGGAGTTGAATCTAAGTGGCATGGATTTTACGGAATGGGTGAACTTTGCACCACAGCACGATTTTGTTTGACCAGGTTCTTGAACATAAGCTCCAAGCGGCTTCGAACCAGAGTATCACAAGTGGCTGAGAGACTCGTCATTTGCTATGGCGTGATGGCGAGTGTATTGGAAGTGACTCAATCGCAGTTTTATGCGAAGGAACAACGAGAGCCTCAGCCGGTGTCACCAGCCGATCGCCTTGAGGTATCCGTAGCGATACTACATATGACCATACCGCAGGCTCGATGAACTTCCGATGAATTTCCTGCCGGTCGAATGCTCCATTCTGCTGGAACAACGATTGGATCCTGAATGCCATATTTTCCAGAGTGAAAGAAGTGTCGAGATACTGGCAGCGCGAAATGGATGGCCTGATGAATGAAAAAAGAGGACATCGGCAAGACAATGCCCCTGCTCACCAAGAATAGGCCGAAGGCGGTAGCGGTCAGAACGGTGCAGGGCTCTCTGCGCAGGTTCTGGGCTCGGGTCCCAGGCCTGCATTCTTCGTTCTCGCGCCTGCTGCTGCAGGTCACGAGGTTGTCCCGATTAGGAAGATTTCAGGACGGATGCCTGAGGATGTCTCGGAAAGGATGAATGGAGGGAGGGTTTGATCTGCTCCGATGCTCTACACCAAGACAGCTATCCAGGGTTGCGATATACGGAGCAAACAGTTGTCTATAGACGGTAACTTCTATGTTGATATCTTTTAACATACGTGTACAAACACCATGCAACCAGTTCTTTCGTAGGCAGGACCTACCATAAGACCACATACACAGTAATAGGGATAAACCTCACTAGTCGTACCACAGAGGAGACGGTAGATGCAGCAGTGGCTCATACAGTCATACATTGCAGTCCCATCTCCAACCCACCCATATACCCATACATCCCCCCCCCCTCCCGTAGATCCCCTCGGTACTCACCACCCGAGGTGTTAGAATTAGGCAAGTCCACTCGACTAGTAGGTACTGGCTAGTAGGTACAGCACATACCCCGTATTTACCCGGTAGTGGAGCTGGAAGGTGACCTTGACCTAGAAATCCATGCGAACTCCCCAGTCACTCACCGACTCCTTACTTCGACTTGTCCCTCCCCAACCCCGCCAGTCCTATGAATATGCAGTATCAACTACAACCCCTTACATCATTCCGCAGGAAAGCGCTACACGTGTGTGTGTGTGTCCGATCAACCCCAGACACCACCATTATGAACCAGTATTCATTCCCATTCCCTAAAAGCAATGATGAGCAAGCTCGGGCAGGACAGGTTGATGTCCACACAACTCGCTTCAGCCCCAGCCTCAGCGATAGATGCGCGTGCCATCGCTTCTTGATCCATCGAGGATCCAAACCACCACCAGACCACTGGACTGTACAATCTACAGAGTAGCAGGTCGAGTCTGCGCGGTACTGGTACTGGATTGTCCGGTTGTCCGCGTATGCCCCCTTTCTTTCTTTCTTCCTCGACCAGAAACTGAATCGGTGTATGGCCAGAGACGAAGAGGAGGGAGGTAGAAACTATGACCCGAAACTTACCGTGGTAGCCTTAGGTATACTCTTCCAGCTTGAATGTGTTGGATGGATGGATGCGTACCTTCCTGGACGGGGATGGGGGACCTCAGGCACCTACCTAGTAGCCCTAGAATACTCATACTCCTACTCCTACTCATACTCATGCTCATACAATAGATAGGTTGCCGAGTAGCTGGCTGGCCACCATGAACCCCAATCTCACAGTAGTCCAACCCCAAGCTAGAGTATACTCGAAGTTACCTAGTACACAAATTACCAATGACATCAAGCATGCAAGTACAGTACGGACCGACCAATAACTTTAATTTGCCAATCTGAACGGCTACAATATACAGGTACAGGCACTCGGCGGCACTCTAGTCCAGAGTCTTCACCGTCCATTCTTCTCAGTGGCCCGCGCCGTGTCAGCCACCTGCAAGGGGAAAAGACCACTGCATCCGTCCATCCCTGCGCGGAGATCCTCTTCCAACTTACCTTACGGCTTGTCGACGGTCCCCGGGGCCTTTTGCCTCCGCCACCGGTCGTGTCATTGGTCGAGCTGGAAGTCATTTCCATTGCGACCAACGAGAACGCGTCCTGCGTCTCCGGAACCGAAGCCACCGGACGGCTATACCACCTCATGTATAGGTACTTACTACTGAGCATACCAACCGAAGGTGCCGGCAGTTGAATGCCGGAATTCCTGGCTACATGATAAGTGGCCTCTCAACGATTGGTTCATTCCTTTTTGGTTGGGTTGGTTTTCTTTTTCTTGAGTCACTGCACCACGCTTCGCCTCCATGCAACCACAGACCACAGACGCTAAAGCACATCCTGCTGAAGAGAATCCCACTAGTACTTAGTACAAATCAAACCATTTACCCCCTAACTTCACCAATGCTAGAATTCATCGAAAGGCATTCCTGCAAGACTGAAAATGGTCCCAAGGGGAAAAGGTCACAAAAAAGAAGAGCAAAAGCAAAAGCAAAAACACCCAGTCCATTGCCCGAAATAAGCCTAGTAGTGTATTGAATGTGTAGTAAAAAAAAAGAACATATGTTCAGTCGTAACGATCGTAGTTGGATAGAATCACAGGTGAGGGGGAACTCCACACGATCCTACTTCCGATGGTCGGCGGGCTCCCAGTGGATGGGCTCGAAATCCTGGTTCTGGAAATGCGCTTGGTTATACGGAGAACTAACCACTCATTAGCATCGCCATTGTCGAAAGTGCAGCAGAACAAGGATCATACTACTTTTTGAACGGAGTCGTCACAGGTAGCGAATGACTTAAGTTCGGTTTCATCACCAGCGGATTCAGTCGGATCTGAGGGCCGTCCGATTTGCGAGGCAACGATGACAACGGAGCTGGAGGGGCTGACATCCGAAGGGGCGGGGGCGATGCCAGCGATATCGGAGGAGGGGGCGGCGATGTGTGCATAAGTGGTGGCGCATACACTTCCTGGGGCGGCGAGACACGGAACGGACTGGGCGAAGCCGAAGGCATGGGCGACGGCGCAAGTGCAAATGACGGGTCCATCATCAGATTAGGGATCGACATCAAACTGGAGTTGACGTCGAACGAGAGTGCACCTTGATCCCAGGGGGAGTAGTTAGAAGTCATTGCGTATTGATAATTGACCACGGGTTCCATATTCACAGTAGGTTCGACCGCGTAGAGAAGGTCGTAGTGGCCCCTGGTCGCGCGTTAGCATACTGAACATGACAGCCAAGAGTCGCGGACTCACGGGCGGTACAGCAAGCAGATCGTGGCCGCTGTCACCCGGTTCGGGGTGAGAAGGTGGGGCGTGACGACATCCCCTTCGCTGCGGTCCAGATAGAGGATCTCCACCGCAAATCCGGATGCCTCAATCACCCCATCGACCAACGCTTGCAGGCCGACTTCATCGATCTCGGTTCTCACCGTGTCGATCCGTGTCGCACAGTACTGATCCACCGGCAGCGACAGGAAAGCTTGGTAGCGAAGGGCGTTCAATTTCATCCATGCGCTCGTGAGAAGCTGTGGTCATAAGTCAGTCGCACGAACTCAATGACGAGACGAACAAGACTGACTCGAAAATGAGTGATGATGGCGCTGGCATTGTATTCCTCATTAAATGCCTCGACCAGAAACGTGTCGTCAATGATGCCATTCTGGATTGCTTCAATGATTTGATGGAAGACACCTTCCGTCGCGTCGACGAAGATCTCGTACAGATGTTCCTGTTGGCCGGTTCGATCCAGGAGCACATTGAGCGATTTGATCCGGTTCAGTTCGTCGTGCGCGAGCACCAGATTCTGTAGTTTGAGAAGGTTCTCGAAATACCCAAACGCGACCGCTGCACGGAGTTAGCGGACAAGTTGCTCCAGGCATGCATGGGCAAGTACCTCTCCAGCCGCAGTTTCCGTCTCCCTTCATGGTGCGTACCAGGGGATGTGTTACTGCAAGTGCCTAAGATACCGGTTAAATATCTGCATCATCCTCAAGAGCGGCAGGGCCCAAACTGACTGCAGTCTTGGTGATGAAGGCAGGATCGGCATTGGCATATTCCATAGCGACCATGCTACTCGATAATTTGGTCGAAACAGCGGGACCCTATTTACTCCATGAGCCGGGGTCGAAGGGACTATAAGGCTATCCTCGACAAGCTCACCTGAACGTTGGCCTGGAACTCATTGGAGAGTTTCTGGAACTTCTCCATCTCGTCGGTAGATAAGGCGTTCATGTTGAACGATCTGTGGCTGTGAGTGGGGTGATTAAGATGCCTAGAATGGGGAGCAGCCCCGTGGTGGTTGAAGAAGGCGGCTGAATGAGGATGTTGAGGGAAAAGTCCGGAAACGGATTCCTGTCTTGTCGGAAGTTGGTTGACGGGGTAGTAGTGATCCCAGGATACACCCGACAGGGACATCGCAAAGCAGACTAGAGAGGCCAAATGGTAGAAGGAGGAAGGTGGTCACCGGCAGAGGAGGAAATCAGAAGTGTCGAGATACCTTATGTACGGAAGGATGATGGTCAATATCAAGAACGGCCTCGCGGTCATCAAGCAGGAATCGCAGCCGGAGCACGTAATACCCACCAGACAATGCAGCATGATTTGGCGCCAGGTTCTGTCTGGTCGCCTTGCTGTGCCGGATCCTCGGTGCAGGAGAGGCGTGCCGGTTCGCAAGTTCTTCAGTGATGTAAGAGCCTACTGTGCAGCATTCTTAGCATGGGCTTCCATCAATCGACAAGATTTCAGGAGGAGTGTTTCCGATCCACCGTCACTGTGAATGCGACCGGACCAATGAAACAAGCGCCGGAGATACTCCCGCCAGGGCTCGAAGACAGGATGTACGGCCCTTGGAACCAACGAAGATAGTCCAGACATGTGTCACAGCAAGCATCAAGAATGCAAAGAAAGAGAGCGAGAGCGACGGCGGCTTAGAGAGGGAAAGGCAAGCGGGATGGGCCAATAGAAAACACCGGGTAAGAGGGCAGAACAAGGAATGCGGTTCGGAAATGCAAATCGAAGGAAGATACGCAATCTTGCACTTGACGAACAGGCGAGGAGGTCGAGCAATGACACCAGTTCGTATCAATTCGGGGAATGATAGACGATTGTCCGCCCAGTCGCATCCGAACCGATCGCTCACCCTTCCTGGTCCACTCCACGCAGCCCGCCTGACATCCGAGATGCAGCATGCAAACGATGCTACTCGGTCATTCGTAGAGGCATGCCTGCCGCTCATCGATCGAGCGAGATGATGAAGAGGAAGAGGAAGGGGACAGGTATGTGTGTATGTATAGTATAGGTTGCATGGGAGCCTCCGGAAAAGAGAGAATGCAAACACATAACACAAACACAGCATTCAGCTGAAGTGGCAGATCAATTCCGCATTGTCGACAGCTGAGGATGATGGGAGGGTCCAAGTGTAGGCCAGTAACATCAGGAAACCCCCGACAAAAGAGGGGAAAGAAACCGTGATTGTGTAGGTGTCTCACATAGACACCAGTTGCCGACCAAAAGACAAAGTAGAAGGAGGGAACGGGAATAAGAAAAGAAATAGTGATGCTCAGACCTTCAAAATGTCGTCAAAGCTTTTCTTTTTCTTTTCTTTTTTTTTCCCTTTGCTTACAGCCAACGTGCATACGGAGGAGAACCCAGTCACACGTACTAACTATGGTATCAAGTAAGCATGTGTGATGGGAAGGGGAGGGTTTGACCCAAAGAGGTATCAGGGTGTATAGCAAAGAACGTTACAAGCACCAATTGAGGGAAGAGAAAACAAAAGAGGATGTCAGGTTAAGGGTGGCAAAGGGGAAGAAAAAAAGACCGACTAATCACTGGTAGGTAATGAGGATCATTACTCGGGCGGCGATAGAAGCTACCACCTTGAGTAAAGTGGTAGAAGAAGGAGAAGAAGGAGAAGGAAAAGGTGGAGGAGGGTTGGAAAAAGGTAAAGGGGAAGTAGAATGGAGGGAAGAGCAAAGCGAACTTAGGAAGGTAACCAACCAACCAAGTAAGTGGTGTGTGTGTGTGTACAGTAGTAGGTAGTAGGTAGTAACGGTAGTAACGGCAGTAAGTAAGAATAGTTCGTACCTAGTAGGAATTTGGTAGTTGGTAGTTGGTAGTTGTCAAGGTAGGTAGGTAGTTTGGTAGGATCGAGTCAGTTGTCAGTCGGATCTGGGGGAGGAGGTCCGAGGGAGGGAAGGCTTTAATATGGATATTAATAAGGAAAACTTTGGCTTTTAGTATGTGGTCTCGCCCCAGCACGAACAATCATTTGTTCGGGGGAGAGAAAAAGGTGGAGTGGAGGAAAATGAAGAAAAGGAGAAGAACACGAAGAAGAAGAAGAAGAAGAAGAAGAAGAAGAAGAAGAAGAAGAAGAAGAAGAAGAAGAAGAAGAAGAAGAACAATCACAACCACATCCACAACAAGCCAATACAGTAGTTAACTAGCAATGGAGAAAAGAAGGATAATTCAAGATGGATTGAGACCACTAATTAGACTGACTATGGCAATCTAAGAGTCAGAAACCGACCGGGCGCGCACGCGGGGTTGCCGGACCATACATCCTGCTTCATTCTGACACTAACTGACTGACTGCCAGTGAAGTAAGTCGTCCACGGTGAGTCTTTCTTTTTCCTTTCTGCTTTCTTTCTCGGCATCGGTCGGGCGTTACTAGTTAGCCTCCAGGCTGGTTTGATTTAGTTCCAGTTGAGACTTGAGTACAGTACCTCCATCCACTCTCATTCTTACTTCAGTTTGACTCGCTAGTTTGCCGGGTGGATGCGTTCAGTGACTGGGGTTCCGCCAGGATGGGATTGCAAAGCCCGTCCACGGTCCACGGTGTCTCCCTTAGTCTACGACCTTAGTCTAACTTAGTCTATCGCATTATCTACTGGCCTACTGTACGAATAGGCGGAATTGAAATGAAGATTGCGATTCCATCCAACCACAAACGTACATCTGTCGCGGAAGATGAAGATCGATGCTGTTGCAGCTGTTGCAATCAGCCACTGGGTACAATCCCGATCCACTGCTCTTTGTTAGTATTATTACGCATATTGATTATTGTCTCCGTATTGCTGCTCTACAGCTTGCAGCTGCAGCGGATCGGGGGAAGCATGGTCCAGTGCAACAATACTACCTAGGTAGCCTGACGTTTCTCAAGTGTGCAGCCGGCCACTATCCGTCCCGTACATACCGTCCATGATTTCTTTGCTTCGACGCCTGCTAGCAGCCTGACAGCACTAATGAAGTACAGTACATTACCAGAAGTAGGTATACAATCAGTAGTTCTAGAGATTTGAACCTACAGGGGTGGTAGCTCTGGCACAATTGGCCGGAAGGGTACGTGCTCAGATCGCCTTGCGACTATGACGAGATGGAGACTAACTTAGATATTTCAAGATACTTCAAGGTTAGTTCCTCGTTAGCATCGAGACAGACATCGTAGTTAAGTTTTTCCGCACCCTGTCCCTAGCCGACTATCCACCGGCAGTCACTACTGGGTACTAGGTAAGGTAACAACATCCATCCCCTTCCCAAAAAACGGATCCTAAAGGATCGGAGAGGAAAGGACGTGGTCCGGAGATGGGAATTCCTCGGCCTGGGAGTGGGTGAAGCTCCCCTCCCAGTCCTCGAGTCCTCGAGTCCTCTAACCGACTGCACGAACGGCCGATCTGAATGCCACCAACGACCCTACCGATCCTTCATGCACTAGGAAACGACCACATGTCCGGACGAGAATACCAACGAATGGCCATGGGTTGAGAGAGCTGCGAGGAAGCTAGGATTCTCTCTGCCATTGGGCCTTAATATCCACCACTAAGCGTCGGCCGCCCACTCTTTGACTGCTGCTCCGACGCGATGATGGACGATTCTTATCGCTCTTTTTGTGATTACCACTAATCATTTTTAGGGATCAAGGTACTGGGCTCATCGGAAGATTGACTTGCAAATAGCTGCATTGTCTATCTGTCTTGAAATGTGGTGATTCTTCGCCTGTAGGGTGTTGGCCTTTGCCCCGCCCCCCTCAAATCTAAATCTTTTTTATCGCCGTCGTGCATGCAGGCCGTACTCCGTACTGCGGACAGACAGACAGACAGACAGCAGCAGACCAGGCCAAGTCAAGAGCCAAACTTCCGATCGAAACCGGGCTAGTCGCCTTGAACGACGCACCTGAGGGTCGTCAGCAAGAGCAACTTCCTGAGACTAACGCCCAACAACTGCTGCAACTGCTGCAACTGCTACTGCTGCTGGCGCCAAAGAAGCAACGTGCGCTTCCTTGATGGTAATTAGTCCTCCCTGCAACCATGCGATCAGACCACCGTCGACCTCCGATGGTAAGGCCTTTCTCTAAGGTAGTCCCATCTCATGCCATCTCATCCGCTCATCATCCAACCCGTCTCGCTGGTTGTGGCCATGACCAGACTCACGGATCTCGTAAACACTAGATACTTGTCGAGTCCCAGGAAAAGGATTGTCGATCCAACTAAGAGGGGGCTTGCATATGCTACCTCGGCAGCGACTCCGAGCCCATCCATTCGCGAGGGATCGCTCACGGTGTAGTTAGTGTGCCTGTATGGGATTGGAAGACAACTACAAAGACCCCGACCGTGGTGTTGTTCAAGTTGCTGTCGGGTCCGGACCGGCCCTCTCAGGAAACCCACAATAAACAAGGCGAGAGTGAGAAGTCAGAGAAGATGAAAGAGAGAGGAGCTAGAATCCCTGGAATCTGCATTACCACCACCGCCTTGCTTTTGGTTATTGCTTTGTGTTACCCTTCTTCTATCTTCTCTTACTCTCGCAGACGTGCAGGGGCAGGTTCTTCATATTCCGATTCGTTCTACAAGGAGAGGGGGGGGGGGGGGGGGGGGGGGGGGGGGGGGGGGGGGGCCATCAGGTGGTGGGACCGAGCGCCGAGGAGTTCTGGAACGCAGTAGGTAACTTAACCTAAGTAACTAGCCATCATGTCAGCCTGCCAGGATGTGAGATGATGACGATGACGATGATACTGTAGTTAGTCTATGCGTCTATGCGTCTATGCGCCGGTAGACGGTAGGGCGGTAGATACAGGATAAGGTCAACGGCGCTCTGTGTGGAGAGAAGCCGTTGTGTAGCCATCGAGTTTGCAATCAGGCTGCTGCTGTGTATCAAAATCAGTCTACATCCATCCCCCACTCCCCTCAAATCTACGTCACTCGGCGAATTTCCGGGTCCTGATTGCATCTTCAGGGCACAGGATTGACGCTGGAAACTGACGCAACTTCACATTGGTTCATTATTTAGCAAGATGATTGACATTGGTAGTGGGCACTGCAGGTAAGCTATTCCCGGCGCCTTTCTTTTTTCTTTTTTCTTTCCCACTGCACCCACCACCCCCGCCCGCCTGTGGCTTGATTGTCCATCGCCAGCAGCACCTCGGAGCTCTTACTATGTGCTCGTACGAACAAAGTACCTTGAACAAAGAACACAAACAAACAAACACGAATAAGCATTACGGCTGTTGTCCGTTCTCTCTCCAACTACCGTCTGGGATCGGCATTCGTGTGATAATAACCTCAGCACCTTGAAGGGGAAATTACCGACCAATTTCCAGATGTTCAAGTTTGTTCCATTCCAAAATTGTCTTCATTCCTCCGATTCCCATCTATTATTCGGACTAAAAAAGAGACGGACGGACTCCGCTGTCTGCCCCCCCTCGTCAGGACACTAAAGGATCGATCCCGTCCCTTCTTTTTTCTTATCACTCGCGCTCGCTCCACTTCTCCGGCTCCATGACAGGTTGAGACGAGGGAAAAAGCAGGTATTCCCATTGCGTAAGTCTCATACATTGGGTACCCGACCAGGTTACAGACTTCATGCCTCGCCCAATGCCTGACTCCAAGGAAGGGAGAGGTAGTTTACTGGTGTGCAGTGGAGGGGGAGTTAACCCCAAGCTGCTTTCCGAATCCACACAACAAGTACGCACCAGTACTACCAAGTAAGTATCCAGTGGGAAGTTGGAACGAAAATAACCGCCCTTGTCAGATCCACGGATTTTCCGTACGAAGTAAGAGGGTGCCCCGTTTCAGACTCCGTTCGAGTGGTGTGGGCGGCGGAGTGGAGTACGCTCATTCCCACGGATCACCTGTCAACTTGTCACCCCTTGACACTAGTGAACCACAACCGATGTCTTGACTTTTACTTGAGTGGAAATATCTACATGAGAAATAGGGATAAGAGAAAGACATACTACCGGGGTATACACGATTGCACCCTTGAAGACGAGGTATCCTTACCGAAGTTAAGCTACAACGAAGTACCGAACCCTTCAACCCAAACAATCACCATTATCGATCCCCATCAACTCTTCAATCAAAACCCACAACAAGCAAACAAACACACACAAAACTACCTTAGATTAAGGCCCAAACAAAGAAACTAGGTACCGTAGGTAAACGAAGCCCAAACAAATGGATTCCCCTCCCACCACCCACCCCAACTACCAGGACACCACCCCAGCACAGCGCCCCATATCCAAACAAAACAATGGCAAATGTTTGTGCGGTGTAGCAAAACCGAAACCCAAAATCCCTGAGAAAAGCAAACTGCATATACAGTAGATAACTAGTTGCCTCGGGGCTTCCCTCGGGATAATAGTGAAATAGCGCCGGGGGAGGATCGGAATCCCAGGCGAAGGACGGAGCTAGAACAGTAAGTTATCATCCGTCCGGTCCCCCTGTCAGTCTGGGTCTGGTTTTCTCTTGAGTCATGGATGAAGGTCTAGACACTTTTGGGGTCTTTGATCTCCTGCGTTTTAAAATCTCGCAATATTTGGACATGGGGGTTTGCTGTACTCAATGGATGTTACCAAACGCAAGAATGATGAAGCTATCCATTTCGTACCTTTTTTGCCCCGCCGCTCATCCATCCACATCCCTGGGCCCTGGGAGGTGAGGTGAGGTGATGAGACCCTGACACGAGGTATTAAGCACGGTGGCTGGAGTTTGGAGTGGTATGAAAGTACTGTACGCCGTACCTCCTCCTGGTTACGCCATGGCTGGTTGGTGTGGTGGGTGGCTTGTGGTGCCGAGTCCTTACCCCCGGGGATAACTTAATTGTGTCAATTATGTGAGGTGACTACGATGGATTCGGCTTATACCACACCTCCCAGGTACGGTGGGCGTGTTAGTCTGATGAGCTTCTTCTGCCGGTCACACCCCTGTGTCTGGGGGTTCTCGTCGTGTAGAGTATACACAGAACAGTACACTACGGTACAGGTACTTCGCCTCAGATAAATGGGTAAGATGACTACTACCAGGCTTCTCACGCGGGTTTAGAACCGTAGGATCTCAATGAGACTGCACATCTAATCAGCGCATCGCATGGAATACTGTACTGTGCTTGCGATCTGGCCTCAAGTACTCCGTACAGTACTCCGTACCATATGGAAGTATGTACATCAGTCCACGACCTCTAACTTATGTGCTGTACCTATGTACTGTACATGTACATGTACATACATTTACATGTCATCTTTGTTCCTGCAGTTTGCTTTCCACCGCAGGTGCCCCGTGCAGCAGCTCTCCTAGCCTAGTCTACGGAGTACTGTAGCTTCCCCTAGCTTCCAATCACTTCAGTTACCTAGTTAGTGTCGACACGCAAAAGCTAAGCTACCGAGTCGGGGGATTTGGTATGCAGAAGTGGATGGGTCTTGTGGGTGGGGGTGCTGGCGGCGGTGTGTGGTCTGACATCTATCTATCTATGCGATGCAGGTCGTATGTGTGTGCTGTGCTGTGCGGCGCTGCGCTGCGCTGTGCTGGTGCCCGGTGCTGGTGCTGTCCTGTGCTCCTCTGGTGCATGGGGGTTCCTTGCTACAGCGGGGGTGGTCTATGAACTTGAGCCTAAGGCCTGAACCTGGACTTGAACCTGAACCCGGAACCAAACGATTTTAATTGCAACTCTTGGACGATTTTGGGGGTTGGGGGATTCGGGGGGCTTCTCTCATTTTTCCGGTCGACGTGACTGGGATCGGGGAAAGCTTCCGGTGGACTGGGATAGGAGGGATTGTCCCTTGTGCATTGGCCTTTTGGATTGAGTTGGGGGGGTTTGGGGGGCAGGGGACAGGACCGGGGGGATGGGAGTGGAAGTATCACCCGCGGAAATCCGGGGCGAGTACTAGGTAGGTGCTACCTAGCTAGCTACTAGCTAGCAGCCAAACAGACAGGCAGGGAACAAGCTGGTAAGCTACCTAGCAAGCAGGCAAGACGGCAAGACGGCAAGACAGCCAGCAACTCAGCAATCATGGGGAAAACTACGTACTTTGTACTGTACCCCCTCAGCACGCCCTCAGCACGCTCGCGATCGCTTCTTCTAAGGATATGCAGTGTACTACAGTACATGTAAGTATCCGAAACACCTGCATATTAAAGCCCCTCCAACCGATGGTGCTAAGCTCCAGCATTGCCCCTCAAGCCGGCTCCTGCTCCACCCCGCCCTCGACGGCGAGGACGATTTGGAGCCAACGGATCTTCCGACTGGAACAGAGGCCCGCCTCCGGTTACTCGCATCCCCTGGAGAACGAGCTGGCCACCATCGTCCTTGAAGCCTTCGCCATCGTTCAACAAATGCGTCCAGCTCTTGCGCATCAGTATATAGCATTCTTTCAAGTGCCGAACTCGCTCGAGGTACGCGGGGGAATCAGCCTCCACCTCCACTGTCCCGTGCTCCTGGTCGATTTTGGCCTTCATTTTCCCGTACAGAATGAGGTAGCTCACGATATCCTGAGCCTCCGGCTCAGTGATACGTATGTGCTTCGTGATGAACTTGAGCGTGAACCGCTTGTACGGGGCGGTCAGCTTCTGCACCGCGCGGACGCGCATGTTCCGGCTGACTTCGTCGATGTTCTCCGCGATGAACGGGTCGGCCAACACGTCGGCGTTCTTACTGAGGATATCCTCGTAGGTGCGAATGTCATCCCGTTGATATGCGTCAACGAGATCGGTCATGGCAGCGATGCGCGGATCGTTCTTGTAGGGTTGCGTTTCCTGGGAGTCGAATGGATTGATGTCCGATTTCATGAGCATCGTCGTCAGCACAAGGTACTTGAGCACCTGGATGCGCTGCATAGAGCCCGCCTCGTCGTAATTCCGGAAGGACTCGAAGAAGTCGCTCTGCGCCTCCTTCCAGTTCTCCTCGCTCATGTGCATCTTTCCGCCGCACTCCCGGATGATGCCCATGATCTTCGGATGCGGCACAGCCGACCTAACGCGTAGAGCCTTCTGGTAGAGTGCCTTCAGCCGCTTGTTGTTCTTGGTCTCGGCATACATCTGGATCTCCAGTGCGTAGAGTTCGAGGAGGTAGGTGCCTTTGCTGGGGTCGTCGCTCCCGTCCTCCCGCTGACACGCCCGGTGCAGCTCCCGTACCTTTTTTCTCAGCTGGCTATAGTCCTTGCGCTCGAGCCACAGTCGGGCTAGTTTGATGTTGGTCTTCAACCATAATCGCTCGTTGTTCGTGTTCTGGAACGATCGCAGCGTCAAGGAGTAGAATTCCTCCATGCACTGGTATGCCCTTTCGTCGTCGGAGCCCTTCTCAATGTAATCCAGCATGTTGTTGATTGATTTCTCCGAGTAATTCCGGGTGACGGCTGACTTGACGTAGGTGAGCAGTTCCCTGTAGTGTTCAACCGCCTGAGCAGTCAGTATTGATTGCATGTAGGGTGAGCGAAGGAGAATTACATCACTGTATCGTCCGAGCTTGAATTCCAACTTGATGGCTTGCTTCAGCCCCTTGAATCCCCTGCGCATGGCTTCGTTACTTTTCTCGACTGGATCTATTTGGTTCGATGTCGGCCTTACCAGTCGCCTTTATCTTGCTCCAGTGCCGGCACTCCTAGGAACTCGTCGATCGCCTCCTCCGGATTGTCTATCTTCACTTGTTTCGCGTTATAGTATTTGTTCTCGATCCCGACGTCGCCCGACTCGTCCTCGTCTTCATCCTCGTATTCAAAGTCATATCTAAGAGTCGGTCAACCAGGTGCGACGGCAAGTTGGATACTGGCACGTACTCCTCGTCACCAGAATCTTGCATGAAATCATCGTCGTCGGACATTTTGAGAGAGTAAGATGTAGTAGCAAAGTTCGCTAAAGAAAAAAAACAAAAAGTAATAGGAATAGGTGATTAAAGCATTAAGGAGAAGGGATGGGAGATGATGCAGTGGTTGACCCGTGACGAAGTGAGAGAGGAATGAGATAAATGGATGGAACCAATGGAGCCAACGATGGAGGTGCAGTCCGCGCCTATCGGAGAGGTCGGTTTGCTGGGCCGCCTTCCCCGCCTTCCAATTTGGAGTCAACTTCCAGTCACTGGACACCTTCACCAGTCACAACAGTTTCTTGAGTGTTGCACCAACGGTTGAGCAGGCTGCTACTTTTAAGTCTACTAGGTGGCTATGCATGACAAGGCCACCAGTGACACATCCCGGCCTTGTCTCTGAGTACGAGTTCATGGAGGCCTATCCCGCATATTTGACCAGATTATATACACAAGTGGTCAATCTTGACTACTAACTCAGAAAAATACTTCCAAGTGGACACGATCAGCATGCGATAATCAGTCTGAGACAGACTCCATACTGATTGCGCAGGCTTTTTCTTGTCAACTAGTTATGATCCTGGGAAACATGATACTCTTACATAGAGCACTGTACTGTACAGCTCACAGTCTAGGCATGATGTAGTTATCTCAAACAAAAGCAATTGACCAAAGTCCATGTAGACTGAAATCAACACTAACAGGTGAAAAGGAGACAAACGGCCTGAAGGAACTCATGATCGACATGCTTCAGAGCTGTAGCAACGGCCACCATATCATATTCTCGCCGCCACATTGAAGAATTTCCAGCGGTACTGCGTAGTTGGCAGATGAAGATCGGCTCATTCGTGGAGCCTCCGATGACATCTGCTGCTGCTGCTGCACTGCAACTCCGCCGCCCAGCCATGACTCGCGCCCCGTCAATAATCAGTTACTAAGTAATTCTTCCTCTTCACTCACTCTCTTCTGCTTCGTGTTCGCTTCTAACCAAGACTTTCGTCACAACTACCTCGTGAAACCTCATCATTTCCTATTATTCAAGTTTCGTCTGCCTAGGATAGGATAATAATTTCCTTCTGACCCAGACGCAAACAACCTTACATCCGTTCATATACCAAATCTCCGCCCGCTCGCTGCTGTCGAACCCCGTTCCCCGATCTAGAACCTCTCCCCCCCCCTCTCCTCTCTCCCATCCTCTCTCCTCCACCCCCCCCTTCCCTCCCTTATCTTCGTCGGGACCCTTCGACCCTTCTTCCTCCTGCGATTCCTCCACCAACACCCCATTTCACTTTCACCATCACAATGAGTCTCTGTGGGCGTCAGAAAGTTGTGCGCCGGAAGATGGTGCTCTTGTCAGTGCAATCTATAACTTATCGGTCGGCCAGCTGGGAATTTGAAGAGCTGACTTCCTAGATAAGAGGGGACGGTGCTTGCGGAAAGACCTCGGCTTTGAATGTATTCACGAGAGGGTTTGGCCATCTGATCAGCCCCCCTGTTTTCTCCAAACCGAACTAACATCCTCCCACTTTAGATATTTCCCCACGGTCTAGTGAGACACCTGCTTTGCGCTTACGCTTGTTTGCGATTGATTTGTTGACCGCAGCATTGACTGCATAGTGAACCCACCGTCTTCGGTACGCATTGGCTGTTCCTCCCTTGAGATGATATGCTTGCTAACGTGTTGTTGGAAATTAGAGAACTATGTACATGGTAGCTACCTCCCCGCCCGATATCGGCCTTGGCTACTCCTATATACTCATTCTCTCGCCAATAGACATCTTCGTCGACAATGTACATATGGAACTGTCGCTCTGGGATACCGCCGGCCAGGAAGAGTTCGACCGACTGCGCGCGCTATCATACGAGGATACGCATGTGATCATGCTCTGCTTTAGTGTAAGGAGGACCGATGCGAACGGCTCTGTGTTGCGATTTTGACCCCGTACTAGGTCGACAGTCGCGATTCGTTCGAGAACGTGGCCAGCAAATGGATCGAGGAAATCTCCGAGAACTGCCCCAGCGTGAAGCTGGTCCTCACGGCACTGAAATGTGACCTGAGAAAGGACGAGTTCCTGAACGATAACCCCAACGCCATCGCCTACGAAGAGGGCCTTGCGAAGGCCAAAGAGATTGGTGCTGTCAAATACCTGGGTACGGAGTCTTTTTGTTTTGTGCGCCCCTGCGGCGGTTCATGCCTTGCTGACATATGACCTGCAGAATGCTCCGCCGTGCAGAACCGTGGCATCATGGAGACTTTCTACGAAGCAGCCAAGGTGGCCCTGGAAGTGAAAACTCAGGGGTCGAACGGCTCCGGGGATCGGTGTATCATTCTGTAGACCTGCTGGGTCTCGGTCGCTCTTTGCTTTTTTCTGCTCTATTATTATACCCGTTCTCAATATTCCCCTCTATGGTTCGACAAAACCGACCTGGATCAGTTGCCCTGGATACGTGCCTGCAGTTTGGGAGGATCTTGCTTGAACCTTCGAAAGACCTTGTTTCGCCGCAAATTCAGCCTGTCGTACTTTGCATTTGATCGCCCTATGTCCGTTTTCTCTATATATACTTCTTTCTCTCTCTCTGTGTCACACACATCGTCCTCATATTAATCGTGTACACTTACTGTCATGATTGCGTGAACCCTGAAGCTTTTTGTTCTGGAAAGCATGCAAGACAAGCCTGATGGGAGAGATGTTCAAGGCAGATACCTACATCATTATATCTATATCATCCATCGTCCTAAGCATAGATCGAGAAAACAACCTATGAGTACGAGTATTAATACCGTGTCTAATCTAAAATCCCTTGGATAACTCCCCAACCCAAGGCCATACCCCATGGTTACTTTTTATTTAATTTGATTCCCTCAACAAATCCTCCTCCGCAACAGTATACACCTCCTCAATCCCCTCCCCCTTCCCTTTCCCGCCCTGGAGCGCGAAATCCCGATTCACGCGCCGCACAAACGCCTCGACAAACCGGCCCGCCACCGTCGGGATGTCCGTCCGCACCCCGACGCCCGCCAGACTCGTCGCCTCGCGGCCCTCCAGCCCACACGCCACGATCTGCCGGAACCACCACATGGGCTCCTGGGTGACATTGAACCCGATCCCGAAGCTACTGATATTCCGCCGCAGATGCACCCCGACCGCCGTGATCTTGTGGGGTAGCTGTGCGTCATCGGTGCCGGTGTTGTGCCGTCGTTGTTGACCGGGCAGCGGCGCAGGGGGAGGATGCACCCACACGCCCGGATCCTCCGTCACCAGGCCCCGCACCCCGTACGAGGCCAGCACGTCGATCACGCTGTTCTCCAGCAATCGGATGTGGCAGCGCGGGGTCAGCCCCAGGCGCCGCAGGTCGAGGATCGTGTACGCGACCATCTGGCCCGGGCCGTGGTAGGTCGTCTGGCCGCCGCGGAGGGTGGGGTGGTATTCTGCTTTCTCTTTCTCGGGCGAGCCCGGCGATCTCGCGAAGGATGAGGGGGTGGGGTAGGGCGTTGGCGGGATGAGGAGCGGGCGGATTTGTTCGAGGGGTGGAGGGAGGGAAAGGGAGAGCGTGTTGTGGGGTTGGGGTTCTTTTGTGCTGGAGGGGGGTGCAGCGCCGGCGGTGGTGGTCGTGTCGCGCGGACTGGTGTTCGAGGGCGGGAGGTCGCGGCGGCCGGTCGTGTAGACCGGGTGCGGGGTGAAGGTGATGATTGTTGGGTCCGGGGGCGGCGGGGGCGTGGTGGTGTCGTTCGCCGAGGAGAGCAGTTTCTTGTGCGTGAGCAGGCGCGTGGTCAGGGTTTGTTGGAGGTGGGAGATGCGCGTGAAGGAGGTTAGGTCTGGGTAGTGGATGTGGGCGAGGCGCATTTTGGATTTTGCTTTGGGGGATGATGGTGTGTGGGTTTGGCGGTTGGGTGTAAGTTGTTTAGAGGGTGTAGGAGGAGTTGTTCATAGCATTGGTGGTTGGGGAGAAGGGCAATTGGCTTGTCATTAAGGGAAAGGTTGGAGGAGGGGAGCTGGTGATGATGGTTTGCGCGGGCGGAGAAGATTCGAGCGGATGGATGGATGGACGTCACCGCGGGAAACTAGGTTTGGGACGGAGTCGGTGGGAGAGTTAACTTTGCCGCCGATTGCTGGCCGGAAGATCATGTGGTGGCAGCTACCTTATTTTAGAGATGACCGCCTCGATTGAGATCTCTGGACATATAAGTTGGTTTTCATAATACGCAGATATAGTCACTAGACTTTTGGACATATGTTCCTCCAAGCCACTGATATGGACAAGATATGGGTTGGACAGAGTAGACAATGCGGGATTTGAATTGGTGAGAACATTGAGAAAGAAAGGACTGCAACTCGAAATCATGCAGGCGCAACTCCATTGACCAAGGTCTCCTGCGACTCGCCCTCACGAACCAACTGCCAATCACGCACCCCTCCCTTCCAGTCCGCAATACGTCCCTCCCGCACCTGCACAGTCACTACCCGCACGTCACTGTCAATCGAGATGCTCGGCCTTCTGGCTCCCGGCTGTTGTTGGAGCTGCTGTCCGAACGTGCCGATCTCCTCCTCGAAAGTGTTGTTCTCCAAGTGCTGTGTCTTGCACCATTCCTCCTCCTCCGAACCGGGCTCCAGGACCCGGGCAGTACCGGCAATTGTCGTGGAGATGCTCGACAGCGCACTCGTGTTCAAGTTCAGCAGTAGGCTAGCCAAGGATGAGCGGGTGGCTGCGGGTGGCGGAGAGCCTTCTCGGTCACCCCCGGGGTTGGATGCGCGCGTAGGAGGACGGTGAGAGACCCAGTCGTGGACCAGAAGGGAGACACGAGGATTTGTCAGAATCTGGTTGGTCTTGCGAGACGATGGGTTGGTGGTCATGATAATCGTGGGGTATGGGTCGAACGGAGTGGATGGTAGGTAGGTGTATGACATGAGGGAGATGTGGGGGGTCATGCCATCGGTGGTTGCAAGATGAAGCTAGTGAGGGATTAGAGAGTAACCCGTGAGTCTGAGCAGACAGCTAGCAAGGACTTACAAAGCGCGAGTTCTTGAGGCTGGAGACCACCTCCGTAGGCAAGGTGCTGGCGACATGCGGGTGGCAGGTCGAGGCGGACGCCTCGTACGACAGGGGAGGGTTGTTGGGGTCTGCCATGGTGGTGATTGTAGATGTAACTTATTCCGAAGCCCTGCCAGTATTGTATGTGATACGTGACTCTCAGTATAAACTGTACACCGATCAAGAGCAGCTGAGAATGGAGGAGCGCAAGTGGAGGGGCTGCGGAAGCCAGAGCAGCTCACTATCACTAATCCAGATTGGGGATGAGCGGTTGAGCGCGGATCACCAGGCGGGCCGAGTCGATTACCTAACACCCGTTGCTTGTCTGGCAACGCTCGCTTGCCGTCGACGTCATTGAGATCGAGCTCTGTTTTGATCCGATGATTCGGTGCTTAATGCTTATGGAGATTGTGACAGGGGCAAAATAACTCAAGACTAGTACTCATATGAGTAGTACTGCTAGGTGCTTTGGACAAGATGATGAGGTTTTACCCGTCAAGACTGATAGGGCGGAAGGAGCTTTAGGAGCCACTTGTTTCGTCATGGTGGTCTCAACCATTGAGCAGTAATACTCGTTGTTGGACTGAAGATCGCGGCAGAGTCCAGACGGTGACGAATCATCCGCAACTCTTCCGTTATCAGGAGAGCTGCTTTACTAGATCCTTTTCGGCAGGATGAGCGGATGCAGGGCCTAGGATCACTCGGTCATATGGATTACTTCACTGGAGGCCAAGATTGGTGGTAATCATATAAGAACAGGTGATGACTGGCAATAATACCCAAGTAATCACCCACGGTTAGCACTACTGGCCGATTTCCCCGCACTTTGCTCCGTAACTACTAGTGACGGTCGACTTTCCCCAGCTTCCAAAAACACCTACGGTACTTCGGGGGTACCTCGCAGCTCTCAGCTCGCCCTCCGCTCTTCTTCTTCCTCTGCTTCTTCTTCACCTCCTCTTCCACATCCACGCCTCTTACCTTTTCAACCAGTGTCATTTGATCTCTCACCACCACCACCACCACCACCTCCTACCCTGTCCCAATTCTACCAACCAGTATCTTCCTGATCCGCAGGATTAATTCTACTCCGCTCCCGCCGCGGCCAATTCCACCAGTTCCTCTTTGCTGCTAACCCTGGCCTCCAACGCTTGCTACCCGACTGGTTCTCAGCGATACTTCCTGCCGTGCTCCTTCCTCTCAGCCATTCGGTCAGGTCACTAAGTTGTCGCGTGCTGGCCTCGTTATATCCCTGTCCCCTTGTGTCTCAGCCTCTGTGTCTTCCCCCTCCCTACTTATTAAACCCCTCTCCTACAATCCTTCCCTGTTGCTTTCACTGCTCTGTGCTTGGGTTGATCATACGGTTGACCCTTCCGTTGCCAGCGTCTTTTCACCCACCATTGTCTTCTATTTGTCTCCGGTTGAATTTCTAGCCTTTGGGCAGCTGCTTGTTGTAAAAGCATAAGCCATGTTCGCACAACGCGTGGTTCGTCCAGCTTCGGTGCTGGCTCGCCCCTTCAGTTCCTCTGTTGCTGCCTTCCGTGCCCCTTCCATCCGTGATCTCACCCCCGACTCGGCTGCTGAGTTTAACGCACGGCAGAAGGAGTTTCGCGAGAACCTTGAGGTGTCTCGCAAGAAGAGAGAACAGCAAGAGAGTCAGTCTGTCGATGCTTCTGCTTCTTCCTCTGCATCATCCCCTTCAATTCGTGACCGCTTCCGTGAGTACGCTACCGCTCCCACTGCTCCGCTCGAGAGCAATGGAAGCTGTAACAACAGCCCCGACCTTGAAGCTGCAGATGTACCTGTTGGGAAGGCATTGGGCTCACTCTCTACTTATCATAAACTAGAAGACGAACAGCTGCTGGAATCTAGCCAGTCTCCGAAACGCGGTCCGCTGTCGTCGCTCATCTACGGAACGAAGGAAGGCCAGCAGCTCGACAAGGACATCGAACGGTCGTTCTCGCAAGTGCTCGCCCGAGGCAAATACGTCCATTCCATTGTCTTCCACGATGTCAAGCCCGACAAAGTCGATGAATATGTCAACCTCGTTGGCCAGTGGTATCCTCGCATGGCGACCGAGCCCGAGAACAGGGTCAACCTAGTCGGAAGTTGGCGTACCCAAGTCGGCGACAACGACACTTTTGGTAATTATAATAGCCGACGTTCTTAGTGATGCTAGTCCCTGTCTGCGTACTAACAGCTCGATTGAAGTCCACATCTGGGAATACCAGCGATACGAAGGTTACCACGCATCCTTGCACAATATCGCCTCTCATCCCGAGTTCGAAGCCTTTGACCGGAAGCTGAAGAGCTTGATCAAGAGCAAGAAGACGTCACTCATGCAGGAGTTTTCCTTCTGGCCCACGACCCCTCCCCGACGCCTCGGTGGCTTGTTTGAACTTCGCTCATATACTCTTCACCCTGGGAATCTCTTGGAGTGGGAGACACATTGGCGTCGCGGCCTCACCGCCCGTCGCGAGGTCATGGAGGGAGTCGGTGCTTGGTTCGTGCAGATCGGAGACTTGAACACAGTGCACCATCTCTGGCAATTTGCCAACCTGGAGGAGCGGAAGATTCGCCGCGAACAGTCCTGGGGCATTGAAGGCTGGGCGGAGACCGTGCACAAGACCGTCCCATTGATCCAGAGCATGCAGAGCCGGATCTTGATCCCGATGCCGTGGAGCCCTGTCGGCTAAAGAGATTGGGTAGGCTGCGGGGAAGAAGGATCGGTGATCACAAGACAGAACCGTCCGAGCGAACTAGCCAAGCATGCAGAACCGACCAGGTTGCGGGCTTCCCTTGCAATCCATGCACCATGGATCAGGACAGGGCAAGAGGGCGAGGATCCAAACCGCCAGTGAGCGGTTCGACAGAAGGAGCGTGGGGCAACCCAGCTTTGTCCTTTCTTCCACAAATCCTGGAACTGAGGGAGTCCTTGACCTCGTTGGTCTTTATCCACACATTCTTTTAACCGGCCGCTGTGCCCACGGTGTATCGTGTCTACATTAGCATATATTGAAACTGTGTTCTTTGTTCCCTCTTTGTTCCTGTTTCAATTACCGTTTCTACCGTTTCTACGTACCTTGTAGTCAAATTATTGTCGAGATAGCCTAAACGCTTTAGGGTCAAGGATGGGCCCAATATCAAGTCGCGGCCCATGGTCCCGCTTTATTGTGCTAGCCGAGCTAGCGTAATTGAGTCCATCCCCGCTCTGTACGCGACCGAGTCACGGTGTCGAGTTGGGTGTCAAATGTTACCTCGGGTCGAATGGCGAGAGGGAATACTGGTGGTATTTCCTAGCCAACCCCACTTCGGGGGGACTTTGGTCATTTCGGTTGACGACGATCTAAGCCCCGGACGGCACAAGGAAGAATGCCATAATAAGTGATGCATGGTGCTTTATCCTAGTGAAGTCATATCAAACCATTGAACCAGCAAATGAGAGGTACAGCTGCACGTGCGCCACTTCGCCAAGGGATTGAATCTTTCGACGATGTGCGGTGAGGTTCTCTCTCTGCGAGTCTGCAGCCCTAGAGAAGTGTAACTACAGTCCGTAGAAGGAAGTGTTGAATGTTGACTGGCTGTCCTCCCCGCCTTTGCATCAAGCATCTTTTCCGCCGGCAGAAAAAAAAAGAGGGTCGTTGGGAAATCAAAACAACCAAGGAAAAATTCATGGTTGAAAAGCGAACAACATCATCGTCTGCTTTTTATTCTTCTTCCTTCTTCGGCACCTCCCTTTGTCTTAGCCTTTCCTCTTCCTCTTCTTTTCTTTTATCATTTTATCTTTCATCTTCAAATCGACTTCCGATCCTTTTCGAAGTTGACTCATATTCTGACGTCCTCTCTCCCTTCCTACTTCCGGGACATCTGGACATTCTGACATCAATCTTAATTTGCCGCCTAATAGGCTACCTTTTCCGCGCGTGAAGAATAACAAGGACAAAACATATCCGGGCCTTTCGCATTCTGCACTTGATTCATCGGACGTACCGTATCGATTACTGTAGTTCGAAGGGATAAACTCCGGCTTGCATTACAATCGCCCGCACTACCAGGCAAGATGGTGTACATACGCCAGCACGAACTGCCCGCTCTGCGGCAGTATCGCTATGCAGGAGTGGACCACTCGCTCGTCAGTCGTTATATCCTGAAGCCCTTTTACAATGATTTTGTCATTAAGTTCTTTCCGATGAGCATGGCGTAAGTAGTTGTTGATGCTGTTCTCACCGGCTGCATGCCTCTTGCTAACGACCTCTTCCCTCGGCCTTAGTCCTAATGCTGTAAGTTATCTGGCCTGATCGTTCTGCAGCCGGAACGAGACATAATAACGGAGGACCGGCAGATTACCTTGACCGGCTTCTTCTTCGTGGTAGTCAACTTCATCACTATTCTATGGTACAACCCGACCCTAGACCAGGACTGTCCTTCCTGGGTCTATGCCAGTTGCGCCCTCGGGTTGTTCCTCTATCAGACGTTCGACGGTGTAGATGGCATCCAAGCGTATGAAAAAGCCCCTCGCGCCCTTCTTTCTACTGGTAGACAGGACACTAAATGGAACCACGCAGGCGGCGAACGAAGCAAAGCGGCCCTCTGGGGGAGCTGTTTGATCACAGTAAGTTGGACGATCTAGGGCTGTATGAAAGCGAGTATGGAACCTAAGTGCTTTTCCCTAGGCGTCGATGCGTGCAACACCGCCTTGGGAGTCCTGATCTTCTGTGCGGCTATGAACCTCGGCCAGTCATGGGCTACGATCCTGACTCTTTTTGGATGTATGTGCTTTACTCCAGGGGGGAATGAGCCGCTGAGAGGCTGACACGGTAGCAGCGACCATGACCTTCTATGTCCAGACCTGGGACGAGTACTACACCCAGGTACTGACCCTAGGAATTATCTCCGGCCCCGTTGAGGGTGTTCTCACTCTCTGCGTTGTGTTTGGGTTTACAGCATACATGGGTGGGGGTAGCTTCTGGCACCAGCCCATGCTGGAGACCGTCGGACTCCCCAAGCCAGACTTCCTGCCGGACCAGCTCTACGGAATGGCCTTTACGCAGTGGTACATGGTCTATGGTGCGGTTCTCCTCTTCTTCGCCACCGGTTCCAGCATCGTGCATGTCATGAAGATTCGCAGCGAGCGTGGCCAAGACCCCATCAAGCCTCTCTTCGGCCTCCTTCCGCTGGTGGCCGTGTGGACCTTTGTTCCGGCCTACCTCTATCTCCAGCCGACCATCCTGGAAAACTACGCCATCCCGTTCTGTTTGTACGTTGGCCTGGTCAACGCGTATGCGGTGGGCAGAATGATCATCGCGCATTTGACCAAAACCAGTTTCCCATACTTCAACATGCTCCTGGTGCCTCTCGCACTGGCTACAATCGACAGTGTTGGCGACAAATACGGGGTCTGGTCGAGCTTGCTTGGTGGTGAGGTTGGCCAGGCCGCTTTCCTGTGGGTGTGTTTGGGTCTGTCGATTGGTGTGTATGGTAGTTTCGTGGTGAGTATTGACAATCCCTCCAGTGGGCGGAAGGGCGCTGATCGTATCCAGCATGATATCATCACGACGATATGTGACTACGTCGACATCTGGTGCTTGACTATCAAGCATCCACAGCCGCGTGTGGAGGTGGTTATCACAAACGGAGCCCCGAAGAAAACGAACTAGAGTATCGCATGTTGGTGTCGCATGGCGGAAGTAATATCGCGATGGAGGAGTGGCTTGCGGTGTATGATAGAGACGGTGGTATGCGAGCGTTAGGTGGCGAAGTCAACTTAGTATGCATGGAGGTGCGCCATTGGATAATGATGTCGTGAGTATTGTGCCGGGGGTGGATGTGTCGGGTACATGTCGCCCGGATGAATCATTGTTTAGTCATGAGTTAAGAGTCAAGCAGCGTATATCATTCTTATTAGCGGAATCTTTCAGCCGTATCCAATACATCGATATGCATCTGTATACATAGAACTCAAGAATGACCGAAGGACCTTGAAGGATATGGTAGGATCTCGAAAGCTGAGCTAAGCGCGAGTCGATTGGCGGAGAGGGCGGGCGGCACGGGGTGAACAGACGGGCCGGGCCCCCCAGCTGCCTGAAGCGGCAGGGTAAGCGAGAGGGTTGCAACCCTATTTTGCCCCCAAACGGGCTGGCTGGGTGACGCCGTCGAGAATTCCCTTCAATCCTCGCCCTCTCTACGAGTCCACCTTTTTGCTTTCACCCTCAAGCAGGCCATCATCATCAGCGCCCTCATTCAACCTCCCTCGCTGATCGACTTTTTGTCTCGTCAAGATGGTAGGTCCCTGTCCATCCTAAAGCCCTCTCGATACAACACGCAACACATCCCCACGTCCAGCATGCACACCGGCTGCACCGACTGTCATGTCGCTATCCCCTCAGTGCCTTAACGTCGCCGCCGCCACCTTATCGCCGAACCATCGAAATTTTTTACTCGAACGGACTTGGTCAAGGAATACCTTCGCTAACAGCATGATACATCAATAGGTTCTCGCGGTCGACCTCCTCAACCCCACGCCTCAGGCTGAGGCCCGCAAGCACAAGCTCAAGGTATGCTGATACCCGGATGGAAAGGGAAAAAAATAATGGATTTGATACTCCGACATCGAACTATTGGCTAAGACTTTCGGCGAAACAACAGCAACTTGTGCCTGCTCCCCGCTCCTTCTTCATGGACGTCAAGTGCCCCGGCTGCTTCACCATCACCACCGTCTTCTCCCACGCCCAGACTGTCGTCGTCTGCGCCGGTTGCTCCACCGTCCTGTGCCAGCCCACCGGTGGTAAGGCCCGTCTTACTGAGGGCTGCTCTTTCCGCCGCAAGTAAATGTATCGATAATCGCGCGCAATAAAAACCTCCCGTGGTCGGAGCGATGATGAAAGCAATGTGGCGTTCTTCGATGATGATGGATTAATATATCTCGTTTTTTCTTTGAAGGAAAGCAAGATTTCAGATAGAAGATGGAATCCTCGCCCCCCCTTTTTTGTGCGAGAAGCAGTCCCCCCCGCAGAGAACCCTCCCTTGCCCAAGGGAAATGAAAAAAGACAATTTTTGACCAGCCATACCCATTTCTTTTTTTCTATACTTCAGAAAACAAAAGCAATTCTTCGGTTTTATCACTTTTGCTTTTCTTCCCTATTCTCTGTTCACGTTCAAAAGAGGGGCGTTCCGGATATCTGGCAACTACGAATCAAAGAGACACTACAGTTTGACAACCATGATTCGGTCCTCGAGAGAGATAAATTCCTTCTCCAGTTTCTATTGCCATTTATCTGAATTCCTTCTTCGACTTGATTGTTTGATATTTCTTCCATGTACCCACGTTGATTCTATTGACGGATGTACATCGCCAATTCTTCACAAAACCAACAATCCGGAGCACGACATGCAGTACCACCGCCACGATTGCACGAGCTATGCCGGGATGCCACAGGGACTGGGGACGATCTTGGAAGTGGATTGATGGTCAGCAGCATATGCGACTTGGGAATACGGCACTCGGCACTCGGCATTCGACATCTCTCTCGTGACGGAACAATCGTTGGTTCGGGAATCAAGACCTGAAGAGGCTTTTTATCCCAAGGTGGTACTGTATCTCTTTCTCCGTGCGGGTAGCAATCGTATGTTTTGTTCATGGTCATTTGCACTCGTAGTCTAGGCATGATATTTCTTGCCCCAGTATGATAAGACCATTGTAACGGCTCCACTCAACACCCCGCAGTAGTGTAGACACTAGGCAAGAGTATCCGGGGATGGGTCTGGAAGTTGGTCTTGTGCTCGGGACTGTAGTGAGTACATTGTGTATCTTGTATGAATGACGTAGATGCCTTTCCTCGGCACAATGAACCACTTACTCTTGTCTGTCCACAGTGACTTCTGACATCCCTCGGTTTCAAAGGTGACTCAAAATGGTCAAAATCGGATGAACATCAGGTCAGACTCAGGAGGGTAAGACATCCATGATCCTTATCGAACCTTCTCCGCATTCTAACCTCACGAGGCTGTGTTAGCGGATCTCTCGTTCAGGTCTAGCGTGTGACGACAATGGTAAAGCGCATAATTGCCCGCTTAGCGTTCCGCTTATCGATAAGGTCCGTCCGGGATGCTGGAAGTATGAATATGTAGAGAGAAGATGTTTTACTTCATCGGCTTTGTCTCGCCTTCCAACCTTATACTTACTGTGCTTTTGGGTTGGGCTTACATGCTATCATCATCGAGAGTAATGCTGACCTTCATATGCGGTCCAGTACATACGATGAAGCATGAAATCTTACCAGTGATAGTGCCTCGTCACTTATCTCATACCCGCGAAGCCTGAGACAGATGTAGCGTACCGCGAATATTCGCCCTTACAAAGGTAGACACCCACCATGATGAACCTTCTTTAAGACATATCTGAGACTTAGTATCGGCAGTATGTTGATACCAATGGCCGTCAGTCCCTATGTGGCTCTTTTCTGTGGCTTTTAGGCTAAGACCGGAGCGCAGAGTGGCCATGCTGTCAGTCAGCTCGCGCGGCTGATCAGGCTGTCCTGACTTCTTCCTCCACCCATTCTGTTCCTCCATCTGGAGCCATGTCACTTTCTATCTTGCGGCTATCATGTCTAGCCCGAGAGCTTATACGGTTGGCTGGATCTGCGCCATGAGCATGGAGCATGTTGCTGCGCGGGCCTTTCTGGACGAGCTAGTTTCGACTCAACTTGAAACCATGGCAGACAGTATCACTGCGGTCAGTCATGCGTCCACCTCTGTTCAGGAAGATAGAAGTCTTTTCACCACAGACTAGGATTTGGAGCTGAGTTGCATAGGATCGGTCTATGATAAAATCCTGTGTTGGATCCCACCATTGGATTACTCCGCAAAGCAAAACGATAATTTCGGAAGACGGAGCACTAACATTGATCGTGGTTGTTGGGCTCGAATGCCTTTCTATGCTGGAAAGATACACCAAATCAGACATTATACTGTCCCGGACTCCCGGGCGATAGGAAGACGGTCTTCGCGTCTATTGCAATTGAGCATCTTCAGCAGAAATTTGAAGGTATGGCTGCAGGAATAGCATGTATGTATATTGCACCTATAATGAGCGCCATACAGTGAGTGACTTGGTTGCTTGTCTGCCCTTAGGATATTTACTGGAAGACTTGTCCGACACGTGTAGGATCTTGTATGCTCAGTTCCACGCGAGCTACCTCGCAACGAAGCTTAACGTGCGAAGTCTTCGTGAAGCCCTAAAAGATCTTCCAAAGAGCTCGGGAGCGATATACCAGGAGGCGATAGGAAGGTTGAAGAGTCAAAATCCAGAGGCCGTTCGTTTGGCCGAGAAAACGCTTCTCTGGATCGTCAACGCGTCGCGGCCGCTTCGTGTCAAGGAACTTCAGCATCTGTTGGCCGTGCGGGAAGGAGACGTCGATATCGATGATAATGCACTTACTGCACCCATGTACATCCTCTCGATATGCGCCGGCTGAGAAACCATCGATGAAAGAGGCAGCATTTGTCGCCTAGTTCATTATACGGTGCAGGAGTTTCTCAGAGAGAACCGAGCTAGGTATTTCCCCTGGGGTCATGGGTCATGTTGAAATGGCATCCAACTGCCTGCAGTATCTGTCCTTCGCCTCCTTTGGAGCCGGACCTTGCCCTTATTTCGACGAGCTGCGCCGGCGGCGAAAAATTTATGTGCTCTTCGATTACGCTGCAAAAGACCTCGGCAAGCATATGTTTGGGGGTACATCACAGAAGAATGGTAGATTTGGCACTCAGGCTTTTTCTACACAAAGGTACAGTGGCTAGCATCGCGCAGTCTCTATTCGTTGGAGAACGTGGAGTCGGCGTACCTGACTTCCCCGGCGACTTCCTGGGTATACACTACGCATCATACCTGGGGCTTACAGACGGTGGATCGATTCGGAGACACGCCACTGTTTTTGGCAGCAGGAAGGAGGACCTTAAGCTGTAGTCAGTATACTCTTGCTACGCTGTCAACCTAGGTAGTTCGTTATTATGTCATTGCATTGAAAAACGAGAAGATGTTAGCTAAGGGCATTGTGACAACCATATCTGCATAGTATTAGCAGTCGATAGGGAGCGGTGGCTGCATCTTCGGCAGAATTGTAGTACAGCGGGACAAAACTCGGCGCTGAGAGTGGTTTTTTTCATACCGCCTCCGAGGGAGCCGGCAGAATTATACAGACCACGGGGGAAAGTCGGCCGTCGAAACTGTTCAACTTGTTACCGCCTTGCGGTGGCGGCAGAATTCTTCCCACGGGCGAAACTCGCTCGCTGAAAGTGGTTTCTTTCATACCGCCTCCGCCAGAGCGGCAGAATCACTACCACGGGTGAAACTCGGCCGCTGAAACTGTTCAATTGATCACCGCCCCCAAAAAAGCGGCAGAAATCCAAGGGCACCGCCGGGCTCTTATCTTATCGCCGCATGCCTTCTCTACTCTGACTCCGCAACACCGAGTAACTCACTTAATCAAAGGCATTTATCTCTCTTTTCTTCATCCTTTTACTATATCCCTCCCTCTTTTGGTCTTTTGGAGACTCCAAACTTCCACTGATCCCCCTCCAGAGCCTCCAACCCTCCCATCTAGAGTTGCAAAAATGCCACCTCCAGGAACTCCCCTCAAACTCCTCTGCCTGCACGGCTACACGCAATCGGGCCCCCTCTTCCACGCCAAAACCCGCGCCGTGATCAAGCACCTCACCAAAGCCCTCAGCCCAACCTACACCGTGACGACGAGCTACCCGACCGGTCCGCACCGCCTCCTACCGTCCGACATCCCGGGCTACGAGCCCCCGACCACCCAAGGCGGGATCGCGTCCACCGAAGAGGCGGAAGACCCCGAGGCCTACGGCTGGTTCCGCCGCTCCAACACCGCCAACCCCCCTCTGTACTCGGGATTGGAGGAAGGCCTCACGACGCTGGCGCAGGTGATCCGGGACGAGGGCCCCTTCGACGCGGTGGTGGGGTTCTCGCAGGGCGCCGCGATGGCCGCCATGGTGGCGTCCTTGCTGGAGACCGGGCGGTTGACGGTGTTTGAGGGGTTCGAGGATCCCGAGACTGCGTGCAGGGGCACGGAGTGGAGTGGGGTGGAGGGGTTTAAGGTGCCCGAGGCGTTGAGGGCGGTGTTGGCGGATGGTAGTAGTGGTGCCGGGGAAAATGGTGGCGGGAACAGGCACAAAAAGCAGGGCCCGTTGAAGTTCGCGGTGTGCTACAGTGGGTTCCGCGCGCCGGGGCCGCGGTATCGCGCGTTCTATGAGCCCGGGATCAAGACGCCCGTCTTGCATGTGCTGGGCACCTTGGATGCCGTGGTGGATGAGGGGCGGAGTCGCGCCTTGGTCGAGGCGTGTCTGGGGGATCCGGAGGTTGAGGGCAGGGTCGTGTTCCATCCCGGTGGGCATTTTGTGCCGAGTCAGAGGCCGTATTTGGATGCGGTGGTTCGGTTTATTCGGGAGGTTTTGGAGGCCGAGGAAGGAGGCAAGAAGAAGGGGGTCATGGATGAGGATGTTAATGATATGGAGTTGCCGTTTTGAGTTTGTATACGGGGTTAGATAGATAGATGTTAGGTGTGTATAGAGAGAGACAGTGTGTGTGAGACTACTATAGATAATCGTCATACCATTCCTAATCCTCTAACGTCGGGTTTTCTCGTTGTACATCGTTTCCCACTATTTCAACGAGCCTTGCCCTTCTCGCCCCGAGTGGGAAGGATCCGAGCCATCATCTCCTCCTTGGTGATCAGGTGATCAATCCGCTCCAACAGTCCCAGCAGACTCTTCATGTCGCTGCTCCATTCGTTCAGCACGTCGTCCGCGTCGCGCGGCTTCGAGAAGTTGACCAGCCGCGCGGGACGGTCGATCTTGGCGTAGATCGTCTTGGACGTCACCAGCTCGCTGATGTACTTCTCCGTCTCGTCCTCTGCCAGGTCCAGCAGCTCCGTCAACCGGCCCATCTGGATGCGCGTGTAGTACTTGGCCACCACCCGCACGTTGTGCTCGATCACCCGCTTGCGGAGATCCTGCCACCGCCGGTGGGCCTGGTCTTCCGCCGACTGGCTCGGCTGCGCCTTGAAGACGTCGGTCTGGCACAGGTGCGGGCCGAACTGCTCCGCCACCATCGGCCAGCGCATCAGCTCGTGGATGGTGAAGAGCTTCACCAGGCGGGCCTCGACGGGCACCGACGACAGGCGCGAGTCCTGCTGGATCCGGTGCAGGAGGTCCGACTGCTCGTTGTCGTAGGGCGAAAGGACGATGTAATACACGATGCGAGCAAGAACCTGGGGAAATCCCGTTAGCAGGGACCACCCAAAGGATGTAGGAGGTCAAAAACGTACCGCGTGAAGCTGCTCGGGGTTGTTCTGAACCGAGTCCGTATCCAACACCTCACGGTAGTGCTTGCACACGTCCAGGTATTTGTAGTCGTGGTTGGCGAGGATGATCTGTTGTTCGTAGTAGCGCAGCTTCAGGTCGGTCACATCGTCGTCCACCTCCATCGGCGGCTCATCGGGCTGGCGGGTCTTCTCCCGCTCCTCGGCCTCTTTCTTCAGCTTCTCGATCTCCTCGGCGCTCTTCTTCGGCTTGCGGGCGAAATACCGCTTGTTGATCTTGCGGCTGAGGATCGTGGCCTGCGTCCAGTCACCCCGCTCTATGCACAGGGCCACTTGCTCCAGGATGAACTCTGTCTTTTCTCTTCGGCTCATCGAACCGAACGTCTCTACCTGCAGCTCGCAGAGGATATCGGCGGCCGCCTGGAGGTCGCCTTGGGTCTTCTTGATGTTGGAGAGGATACGGGTGACACGGGCGCGCTCGACTTCGACGAAGATCTAATGCGGCAAGGCGGCAGTTAGCGAGCGAACCTGGCTTGATTTGAGCGCAGGATGGTGTGCGACTGACCTTTCCCTCGGTCACCGTCCGCAGCGTGGAGATGACTGAGAGCTTGACCTCCAGGTTGGGGGTCTCGTCCAGGAATCCCATCACCACCTGTACCATCTTCGTTATAGCTTGTTTGAGCTGACCATGCTTCTTCGAGAGCAGCAGCACTTGGTCGTTCAGGAGGGTCCAGTCGCCGGAGTCCTTGCTGATTGTGACGATTGTAACGATGATTCGGGATGTGGTGGCCAGATCGGAAGCCTGGAGGTGGGCTAGTTAGACGCGGACTTGTCGCCGGACGGGGGCAAGGAGGGTCGCACCTGTCTGGCCTGCTTCTCCAACACCAGAAGCTTGTCAATGGCACCTTGCACATCGGTCTATAGATAGTCAGCATTTTGTGAGCTTCAAGAAATGCTAGTGCGCCGACCTTGGCAAGCTGCTCTGCCTCGGGGATTAGCTTGTCAGCATCCTTGGAGAAGTCCTTCTCCGGCTTCAACAAGGTTTCGGACATGGTGACGAGGCGTCACTGTAAGTAGAGAGATTGTAGATCTGAAGAAAGGGGTATCTAAGGAGTATTGGGTATGATCACACAAAGAGGACGTGGAAATGGGCGAGAAGATGGGGATGGGGGGATATGATGAAGGCGGATTGTTCGAAGCATGGATGAACGGGCTTCGGAGCTCTGACGTGCAGCTCCCAGCTGCATCACGTGACCGAACAGTGTCCAGCAACCTCCATTTGAACACTATGGATGGTGTTCAAGGTTGTTTACACCTGCTACTGTCCTCTCATGAACAATGTGAATTCCGCCGGATTGATCTCCTGTGTCCTCAGTTTGATTTTTATTTCTTATTTTGCTTATAAATGTCCCAGTAAGATGAATGGCACGCATTATATGTGGTTGGCTATCTCCGGTCTCGTAACTCAGCAAATGGACAATCAGAACCCTGTTATCCGACCTCTCTCCCAAGACTTACTGCCTGAGGCCGTGAACTTCATGGATCTTTTCAGACTCCACCAACTGGTCATGCCAGGGCCTACCCAATCCGGTAACTCAGAGTAAGCCGACCGCTTATCTAAGCCAGATTCCCGAGCACGCAATCACGCAATATGAGGTTAACCGCATTGGGCGACGAATCTATAAAATCCTCAGGGACAAATGACTGCGACGCCGCGGACATTTTGTGTTTTTCTGTTGTGATTCATATCGCAGATAGCCTTATCGACCATACTTTGCTGGCAATTGGGAGAATTCGCAGTGCTTATCTCCAGGTTGTCACTAGTCATCCGCTACGTCGAACATTTCCGCGGAGGTGCACTCTCTACCCTCTCGGAATCCATAAATTAAATCGACCATCCTGAGTCACAAGTTTCAAGAGTGTATCCGAAGAAATCACGTCGCTTACCTGGTAATCAGTTCTCAACTACTGATCGGAGAAGAGAGAAGTTGGAAAGATACGCCACCCATTATAGCCTGCATTGTCCGCAGTGGCGACTTAATCATCATGCGGGATGCATCAGATACCAGCTCCCCCGCGCCGTTGTTGACGGCGGTCAACGTCGAGTCGCAGGTGCATTTGATCATTGGAGCCAACCCGCTGGCTGCCGCTCGATGTGCGAAGAGCGTTGAGGCCGGCGCAAAGCCCATCCTGATCACCCCCGAACCGCAGGAGGGGCTGCAATATACGCTTCTTGAGCGGATCGAGAGTGGTTCCGTGCAGTGGGTTCGCCGGGATTTTCAAAATGATGACCTGACCAGCCTGGGGAGGGAAGAAGTCGACCGCGTGGTTGACACAGTCTTTGTTACCCTGGGCGGAAGTGACCCGCGCAGCGCACACATCTCCAAGCTCTGTCGACGGCTTCGGATCCCGGTGAATGTGTCCGATGCTCCCGAGCTCTGCACATTTACGCTCCTATCCACATATTCTGATGGGCCCCTACAAATTGGCATCACGACGTCGGGACGCGGGTGTAAACTGGCGTCTCGGCTGCGGCGAGAGATCTCGTCTTCGCTGCCATCGAATCTCGGAAGCGCCATTGACAGACTGGGCGCCGTGAGGAAGCGGCTTTGGGCTGAAGACCACGCAGCCGGACTGTGTGACACGGCACTCGAGGGTGACGAGGACGACTCCACCGGTCAGCGCCATACATTCAACACCCTAGTGACCGAGGACGACATTTCCGCCGCCAAAACCCGACGCGTGCGCTGGCTCTCGCAGATTTGCGAGTACTGGCCCCTCCGCAAGCTCGCCGCCATCACGGATGCCGATATCGAGACCATCCTTGAGGCCTATTCAGCTGGCAAAGACCAACCCACTAACAGCAGCCAGAACGAGTCGAGCAGTCTGGCGCGACGAGGAAAGATTGTCTTGGCTGGTTCCGGCCCCGGCCACCCGGACCTCCTCACTCGGGCCACTTACAAGGCCATCCAAAATGCCGACCTCATCCTTGCTGACAAACTCGTCCCTGCTCCAGTCCTGGAGCTGATCCCGCGCCGGACGGAGGTGCATATCGCGCGCAAGTTTCCCGGCAATGCGGATCAGGCGCAAGAGGAGTTCCTGCAGATGGGACTGGAGGCGCTCCGCCGGGGCCGGCACGTCCTGCGTCTCAAGCAAGGAGACCCCTATCTGTATGGGCGGGGCGGCGAGGAATTCGAGTTCTTCCGCGGCCAGGGCTACGCGCCGATTGTGCTGCCGGGCATCACCAGTGCTCTGAGCGCGCCGCTCTTCGCAGAGATCCCGGCCACCCACCGCGGAGTATCGGACCAGGTGCTGGTGTGTACGGGTACAGGTCGCAAGGGCGCCGCGCCCGCTCCGCCGACGTACGTGCCAACCCAGACGGTGGTGTTTCTGATGGCGCTGCACCGGTTGTCAGCGTTGGTGGAGTCGTTGACCACGGTGCCAGCGGCGACTGATGACAAAGATGAGTCGTCGCAGCCAACGCGGACGCCCTGGCCGAAGGAGACGCCCTGTGCGATCATTGAGCGGGCTTCGTGTACGGATCAGCGGGTGATCCGGTCCACATTGGAGCATGTGAGTTCTGCATTCGAGGCGGAGGGGTCCAGGCCCCCTGGGCTGTTGGTTGTGGGAGCCAGTTGCTATGTTCTGCATCCGGCGCAGGGACAGAAGTGGGTGGTTGAGGAAGGTTTCCGGAGCTTGGATGAGTTGTGCTTGGAGACGGGTGGTGGTGCTGGCATTGATGAGAACCAGTGATTGTGTTGTATGTTGTTATGTTTGTTGCATAGATACCCATAGATGATGTATATGAATGAAATCCCGACGCGGGGATGATAGACCGATGGTTGACCACTGAAGATATGCCTCGTATCGACTTCCATCAACTTTCCAGTAGCACTCAATTTAATTCCCGCAATGGACGGTCTCCGGGGGAGAACCCCCGGACCCCCCTTTCTTTCAGTTTCCTAGAAAAGCTCATCTATAGTAAGTATTGAACAGCTCGGAGGAAGATATCGACATGATACACAAGATCTCCGTGGATCTTGGGTACAAAACAACCAAAACCACTGTTATTCACAAAAACATATGCAGAACAAACAACCTATATAGCATATCATCTATACCAGTTCACTAACTCAGGCACCTACCTACCTACCCAACAGCCTCCACAGCAACCTTCCTCGCCGCCAGCAGCTTCGCAATCTTCTCCCTCTGCGCATTCATCTGCCCCAACTTGGCCCGTTGAATCTTCCCCGTCGCCGTCCTGGGAATCTCGCTCACAAACACCACCCCCCCGTCCAGCGCCTTGTACCTCGCCAGCCGGCCCGCGACAAAGTCATAGACATCCTCAACCGTGATTTTAGTTGATGCTGGTGATTTCCTCACCACGAACGCCCTGGGCACTTCCGTCCCACTGCCATCACCTGCCTGCACCCCAAGTACAGCCGCGTCGTCGATGCCGGGGTGCTGGACCAGCACATCCTCGATCTCCGCGGGGGCGACAGAATACCTGCACACTCACACTCACACTTGTTAGCACCCAACCCCAATCGCATACCTTCTTCCGAAGCCATGAAAAAGACAAGGGTAGAGAGAGAAACCTCACCCTCGAACCTTGATAATCTCCTTCACCCTCCCAAACAAATAATACAGCCCCTGCTTCCGAAACACCATATCCCCCGTCCGAAACCAGCCCCCTTCTTCCTTGTCATCATTACTGTCTGGACGATTCTTATACCCCAGGAAGATCCCCGGCCCACGGACCCACATCTCCCCGGCCCTCCCGTCCTCCTCGATAACGGCCCCGTGATCCCTGGGATCAACAAGCCTCACCTCGACCCCGTCCCCGCGCACGCGGCCAATGCTCGCTTTGTCGTGGACGGTATCCGTGGCCGGCGACAGGAACACGAGGCCGGTCTCGGTCATGCCCCAGTTCTGGGTGACGATGGCGGAGGGATGGGTGAGCAGGGATTGCAGCCGGTCGAGGGCGGGGACGTCGATGGGGGCGGCGGAGACGAGGCAGTAGCGGAGGGAGGCGAGTTTAAGCGTTATGGGGAGGGTGGTCTGGGTCAGGATGTGCACCATGGCCGGGACGAGGTAGGTGTTGGTGATCTGGTGGGCGTGGATGGCTTGCAGGAAGGCGTGGATCTCGAAGCGCGGCAGGCTGTAGACGGGCGAGCCGTAGCGGATCGGGAAGATGTGCGTCCACACCGCGCCGTAGAGGTGGTGCATTGGGATGGCGATTAGGCGGCTTGTTGTTACTGGGTTTGGGGTGGGGTAGTGGCTGCTGAGGTGGTGCGTGATCATGTTGGTGTGCGAAAGGATCGCGGCTTTGGGGAGTCCGCTGGTCCCGCTGGTGCAGAACATCGAGGCGGGCGTGGCGTGTGCCTGGGTTGCGGTGAGGGGGGTCCAGGGGCTGGTGCCGTGGGTTAGGAGGGTGGTTAGTGGGATGGGCTGGGGGGTTGTGGTGGTGATCGGTGGCTTTTCTGGGGTGAGGGTGTCGGGGCTGTGCAGGAAGCTCAGGATGGTGTCCTCGGAGAAGACGCAGACTTGCTTCGCTGCGATGCCTCGCGCTGAGGTAACTTCGAGCACGGTGGCGAGGGCTGCGCTGGTGGTGATTATCAGCTTGGGTTCGCCTGCCTTGACCACGTTGTCCAGTTCAAGCGGTGGACTGTCGGGTCCGGCGCCGATGTAGACATTCCCTGCTCCGAGGATGCTGAAGAATAGGGCTGAGTGGGCGAACTGGCGGAGTGGTATGGCTGTCAGTCATGGATACAGGCGGTTGTGAGGACAGGGACAGGTCGATTGGTACTATACTCACGCTGTTGCCCAGGTGAACCAAGACCGCTTCCCCGGGCTCAACATGGCGTTTCAATCCGGCCACCAGGGTCTGCACGAGATGCTTGAGTTGATAAGCATTCAGACTGCGCGAGGGATCTCGAGCGTCAATGTATAGAGGTCGGGTTTGGTCGTACTCGACCGGACCGTTGAATGCGAAAGACACTACATCCATGTTTGCATTGATACTGACTGAGTATGCCTTGGAAGGAATGCATGTGCAATGACTGACTGCTTTAAAGCCCTCGATATCTCTATTGTCGCTTGCATCCTGAAAGCTCGGCTATTCAGCCTTGGGCTTACTCGAGACCAATTGGGGTATCCGCCCCCGAGTCAAAGAATGGGCTGCTGCAGAAGTCAGACGCATTGTCTATGAGATTGAGAAGAAAAAGCAAAAAAAAAAAAAAAAAAAAAGATACCCTCAACCCAACCGTTATCTGTCACACCAATCGAGGCAGACTCGTGCTGCTTGGTGGCTGAAGGTATTTGGAAGGATGGGGAATGGAAGCAAGTATACTAGGGCTGTACGCAGCCAGCCACTGTCACTTACCCCCTCTTCCCCTACTGCTTGGTCTGGCTATTGTTTGCTACTACCTAAGTCTGCCAAGTCTACTAATTCTACTTACCAAGTAGGTCGTTCGCAAGTTGTTACTTCAATCATCATTAGCAAACGCTTCCAGACCATGCATCTGGACAACCCCCGCCGGATAATAGGCAATGGACAATGCGATTCAGCTTATTCCAGAAGGAAAGCAATTCCATCCTGAGCTGACGCTACGTCATTCGTCAGAAGGATTGCGTCCCTTTTGCAAGATCTCGTATTATCAGCTTGGCTTATAGTTCTATGTCTTCCTCGTGTTGGCGTTGGTGTCGGAACTATTTCCCCAATCAGCCCGGCTGATTGGAAACTTGGAAGAAGTAAGACACAAGAGGCAGGACTCAGCCTTCCTTCCCACGCGATGGTGCGAGGGGTTCCTTGGGCTTTGGCGTCGGGGACTGACTCGAGGGCAACCCCGCCAATGGTGAGGGGAGGAGGAAGTAATCCCGTTCGTGCTAAGGCTGCCACTAATTTAGTAGAGTGCATGTACTGGATTGGAATCTTCTGCACCTAGCGGGGATGGTCATCACTCACTCATTAGTTACTCACTTCCGAGATAACTAACAATGCACAGTGGTACTGTGCGTCCTCGCAACCGATAGGCGTCCAGCTTGCATCTTTCCTTGGTTTCAGCTATGATCTCCTCGCCCCCACTCCAACGAGGCTGTTCATGTTCATTGCTTGAAGAATGATGACTCGTTTGGTAGCCAGAATCCTCGAGATACTTACAAGCGAGATGGATGTACTTTCCGCGACAGCCTGCCGCTGTATGCGAGTTGCAGACCAGGAGGGCACCTTGTATCGATTGGTTGATATAGAAGGAAGGACAGACAGACAGACAGACAGACAGACAGAAAGAAGGTCGAGAACATGCACTTAACTCCAAGCTGAAGAACCGACTCTGTCTTGAGTATAATACTTCGTTCTTTTCTTCTTTCCATCATTCTCTTGGTGTGAGACCAAGTGGTGTGTATTTGTGTACTTGCTACCTCTATAAGGTAGACCCGCGGCTACAGTCATGCCTTCCTTTTCCGAACCGATTGCCATTATTGGCACGGCCTTCCGCTTCCCAGGCTCAACTTCTTCCCCTTCCAAGCTCTGGGACCTTCTTCAATCTCCTCGCAGCCTCGCCTCTAAGACCCCCAGCAATCGCTTCAATCATGATGCATTCTATCACCCAGACATTCACCACGGTACGGGGAACGCCCCGGAATCCTACTTTCTGTCCGAGAACATCCAGCAGTTCGACGCTTCTTTCTTTAACATCTCCCCCACCGAAGCCGAGGCCATGGATCCTCAGCAACGACTACTGCTGGAAGTAGTCTACGAGTCCCTGGAGCGAGCAGGTCTACGCATAGAGACTCTGCAGGACTCGGACACGGGCGTCTTCTGCGGCCTGATGAACACAGATTACAGCAATATTATCACGAACGACTGGGAAAATATCCCGACCTACACTTCCACTGGCGGGGCTGCTTCTATGCTGTCCAACCGCATCTCCTTCTTCTTCGACTGGCATGGCCCCTCAATCACCATCGATACCGCTTGTTCGTCGAGTCTGGTTGCCATGCATCAGGCGGTGGATGCGTTGCGGAAGGGCGATTGCCCTGTCGCCATCGTGGCGGCGAGTAACCTGATCCTCAGCCCGCGGGAGTATATTGCTGCCTCCAAGTTGCGGTTGCTGTCACCGACTGGTCGATGTCGAATGTGGGATCGGGATGCTGATGGGTATGCCCGGGGAGAGGGTATTGCCGCGGTGGTATTGAAGCGGTTGAGCGATGCAACACGGGACGGTGATCCCGTAGAATGTATCGTGCGTGCGACGGGGGTCAACGCGGATGGCCGCAGTATGAGTCTGACCATGCCCTCGTGGACGGCCCAGTCGAGGCTGATTCAGTCGACCTATGCCAGCGCTGGCCTGGACCCTAAGAGTCGTCCGGAGGATCGGTGTCAGTACTTCGAGGCCCATGGGACTGGGACCCAGGCTGGCGATCCCCAGGAGGCAACGGCGATATACGATGCCCTGTTCGAGGAGAGATCCCGGCCGCAGAACCCTCTGTATGTGGGCTCTATCAAGACGGTCATCGGTCACACCGAGAGTGTGGCGGGTCTAGCCGGCATTATTAAGGCATCCCTTTGCGTCCAGCATGGTGTCATTACCCCTAACATGCACTTCGATCGCATCAACGCCAGCATCGCACCCTACACTACCCATCTGCGAGTGCCTACTGAAGTGGTACCGTGGCCTACTCTGGCCCCCGGCGTTCCGCGGCGAGTCTCGGTCAATTCCTTTGGATTTGGCGGTACAAATGCACATCTCATTCTTGAGAGCTATGCGGCTCCGATGCCATATCTGCCAAAGACACTTTTACCCCCATTATTGCCACTCGTCTTCTCCGCAGCCACAGAGAAGTCTTTGACACACTTACTTCACCGATACATTGAATACTTACGACAAAGCCCTGAGACCGACCTCATTACCTTGGCAGAGTCGTTGATGCATCACCGATCTCTTATGAGCCATCGTCTCACCCTGACAGCATCCTCACTGGACGATCTTGAGACCAAGCTCCAGATAGAGCTCCAACATCGTAGCTCAATTGAGACCACCACCAAGCACCGAACGATTTCCAAGGGAGTTGTTGGAATATTCACCGGCCAGGGCGCACAGTACCCGCAGATGTTTTGGGACCTCATATCTCGAAGTTCGCAAGCCCTCAAATGGATGGAAGAGCTGCAAGAATCCCTAATCTCCCTTCCGCCACAATATCGCCCTGACTTCTTGCTAGCACAAGAACTCTCGGCCCCCAAAGATACCTCTCGGATCCATGAGGCAC
Organism: Aspergillus aculeatinus CBS 121060; assembly: GCF_003184765.1. Lineage (NCBI taxonomy): Eukaryota > Fungi > Ascomycota > Eurotiomycetes > Eurotiales > Aspergillaceae > Aspergillus > Aspergillus aculeatinus. Next base: position 1,384,172 of record NW_020291470.1, read on the forward strand.
TAGTATCACAAACCCTACGAGCTGCCATTCAGATTATTCAGGTCAATTTGCTCCGCGTGTTGGGAGTAGTCTTTTCTGCTGTTGTTGGGCATTCCTCCGGTGAAATAGCCGCAGCATACGCAGCTGGCGTAGTCTCAGCATCGGACGCAATTAGGTTGGCATATTTGCGAGGCTGGGCAACCCACCAAAGCATGAGTAGGGGTGGACAGCCGGGGGCAATGCTAGCGGGGGCGATGTCCTGGAAGGATGCAGTTTTCCTCTGTGAAGATGGTGGATTCAGCGGTCGAATTGTGGTGGCGGCCAGCAACTCTCCCACGAGTGTGACTTTTTCAGGTGATGCGGATGCGGTGCAGGACCTGGAATGGATCTTGCAGAGCTTGAACATCAGAGCACGTTGTTTAAAAGTCGATACGGCGTATCATTCTCCCCATATGGTGCCTTGTGCTGAGTCGTATCTCTGTGCTATCAGAGCCTGCGATATCAAGTATCGACCGCCCAATGTGCCATGGTACTCCAGTGTATACCATGCAAAGAGCCTTGAGAGGCACGATGTGTGCCATGAATACTGGGCAGAAAATATGCTTCGTCCTGTTCTGTTTTGCGAGGCTGTTCAAGCTGTGCTTTCTGGCCTTGCGAGTTCGAACATGATGGTTGAGGTCGGCCCGCATCCAACGCTCAAAGGTCCGGTCTTGCAGACCCTGTCTGACTTTCAGCAAAGTGATACCAAGCTGTCGTCTTATGTCGGTCTGGCTCACCGGGACAGCGGTAGCTTTGACTCTATTGCCAACGCTATCGCACTCTTCTGGGATCATCAATTACCAAGTCTCGAGACTCAAAAACTTATCAGGCTGTTCGACCTTGATCATGACTGCCACTTCTTGAAAGATCTACCAACCTACCCTTTCGATCATACGAATTCTTACTGGGCTATGTCTCGCTTGACCAACGCCCGTCTGCACCGTGCTGACACACCACATTATCTGCTGGGGGCACTTAGTCCTGAGACCACAGAGAATGAATGGCGATGGCGGAACTTTCTCAGTCGGACAGAGCTGGTATGGTTGAATGATCATAGAGTGCAGTCTCAGGCTATCTTTCCTGCCACAGGCTACATTGTCATGATGCTCGAGGCGGCCCTCATAATGACTCAGGGACAGTGTTTGCGCTTGTTCGAGATCGATGAAATGCACATCAAGCGCGCCATCAACATTCCAGACGACCCCCAAGGTGTTGAAGTTATCTTCAGGGCCGAGCAGGAGTCCATGAGAGATCATAAAATTCTAGGCACGTTTACCTGTTATGCCAATATTGGAGGAATTTTGAAGGTCTGCGCTTCGGGGAGAACCACGCTTTCCCTGGGTGAAACAGACGCAATGGCGCTATCTCCACGACGGATGCCAACGCCTTTCACAAGACCGGTGGACATCGACAGCTTCTATGCCGGCTTGGAGAAGTTCGGTCTGGACTACCGTGGTGCATTTCGAGGCCTCAAAGCTGTTGCCCGCCAATCGAATGGGTCGACAGGTGTCGTCTCCTGCAATAACACATCATCGTCAACGCTGCATCCAGCAGCCATGGACTCTAGTCTTCATGGTATGCTGGCTGCTGTAAAGCTACAGACACCAAGTGTGCCCGTACACATAGAGCATATTGTCATGAACCCATTACTCTGCCGAGCAGAATCGTTGAACGAAACCCAGGATCTGATGGTTGATACTGCGCTTCTTGAGGACACGGTCGACGGAGCGAAAGCGGATATTCACACTTATAATAGTGAGGGTCAAGGCGTCTTTCTCATCGAAGGCTTTCAGGTCGCTCCACTCGCCGTCCCTGATGATCGCAATATCTTCTCTGAGATTGTCTGGGGACCGCTTGTGCCTCATTCTGTGCCAATGAAGACTGGTGCCAATTCAGAGACCGAATCAAACTTGTATTGCGCAGAGCAGTGTGCTCTACTATACATAAAGGACGCCTGGGAGACGCTGACAGCACTGGAGTATGCGCCTATGGATCCGTACCGTGGAAGTGTGATAAAGTGGATGGAAAGGGTCTTGCAGATGACTCGTGATGGCACTCATCCTATTTATCAGCCTGAGTGGTTGGATGACACCATCGACGAAGTGCTAGAGATCGCAGATGAGACAAGCCCGGGTTGGCACAATTTGCGGGTAGCTGGAGAGAATTTGTCCAGCATGCTGCAGGGAGTCTTCGGCCCCTTACCGCTCTGCCACGACAATGATGACTTTGAACCTAGAAGGCTGTATCTGGATCCTTTTGAAAGCGACCCTAGCAGCTCTGAGCTTGCAACTTTTGTCGGACAGCTGGTCTTCCGCTATCCTCAAGCGAAAATCCTAGAGCTCAATGCAGGGAGTGGATTAACGGCAAGATCCGTTCTCAATAAGATTGGCAGCTCTTACCAATCATACACCATCACTGACACATCAGCGATTCGGCTCTCAGAGGCATATGAGACGTTCGCCGGCGATAATAACACCAAACTGATCTTGCAACGACTTGATGTTGAAGAGAGCTTGCTTGAACAAGGCTTTGAGAATGAGAGATATGATATAGTTATTGCTGCTAACTCTCTGTCCCAATCACAGAGGCTTCGTGAGACTATGGTGAATATCCGGCGCTTGCTCAAACCTGGTGGTTATCTAGTTGCGCGGGAAGGAACTAACCTCGATATTAGTCGTGTTATGCTGGCAAATTGTGGCACTGCAAAGTGGTGGCAAGATGACGACAGCGTTCGCCAGTGGAGTCCAATTTTAAGTATCCAGGATTGGGAGAAGCTGCTTCAGCAGACTGGTTTTGGTGGTTTCGAAGCAATCTCACCTGCCAGTGAACTTGTGTTCAATTCGACATTTGTCTCGCAAGCTACCGATGAGGCAATCATGCTTCAGCGTAATCCATGGATGTTCTCAGGCCGCCTTGACAACGATGTTTGGATTGTTGGGGGTGCAACAAACGCGACTGCGAATCTTATATCAGGGCTCGAGGCGCTTCTGGCTCGCTTTTTCTCTCGTGTGGTCATTGCATCGACACTAGAGGTGCTGGATCAACAAGACCTATCCAAATCACACGTCCTAGTCTTGACGGATCTCGATTGTCCTTGCTATAAAGTCTTCACAGAAGAGCGTCTGGGTGGACTCAAGGCGCTAATGAACCATGCCAACAGGCTTCTCTGGATAACTGCCGGACACGAGAGCCAAGATCCATACTGGGCGATGGCTAAAGGCATTATAAACTGCGTTGCATACGAGAACCCGCAGCTCCTCTGTCAGTACCTGAATGTTCCTGATCGAGCTGAGATTACTGCACCGGGACTGGCTACGATCTTCTTGCGACTGTCTCATACCACTGGAGACAATGACTTCACGTTGTCAGATCGTGTGCATAGCATTGAGCCGGAGCTAAGGCTCGTCAATGGCACGTTGCAGATTCCGCGATTTAATCTTAGCGACGCACTGAATAATCGGTACATAGCTGGTCGGCGCAGACTAAACGGGTATGCCAATTTGCATCAATCAGTGGTGCATATCATTCCACCTTCAAATCGGCGTCGAGAATTTGTTTTGTCCGAAAGAGCAGGCAGCAAGGGTGACGACTGTCGAGGTACCTCTCATCAGCGCTGGCTTGATGCGAGCTACTCCACATTGAACGCTTATCATGTGGAAGGTGCTGGATATCTCTACTTGGTGATAGGCCGCGATACAAGTGACCGAACACGTTGGTTTGCCCTATCGTCGCAGCAAGCTTCGTTGATCTCTGTGCCTCTAAGTTATTGCTTTCGGATGCCGGAGCATCTCCCTGAAGCTGTGGAGCCCACATTTCTAAATAGGATGGCTGCAGCAATCATGGCCATTAGTGTAGTGGGCTCTGGAATACCTAATATGTCAGTACTGATTCATGGGCTCGAATCGATGAGCAGATTGAAACAGGAAGCGTTCACGGCTCTGGGTGCTGTGCGACAGATGCAAGTCTATTTCAGTACTAGCGATTTTGTGGTCTCACCGGGAAAGCACTCGTTGTTCATTCACAACAACGAATCAGTGCGCTCTCTCGCACGCATTTTACCTTCTGACCTGTCTGTCATTGCTGAGCTTGAAGAAGGCAAGCCTAACTTGTTCTCTCGAATTGCAGCGGTTGTCTCAGAGGATGTTGTTCAACTCAAGCTGACCAACGTATGTCGAAGGTCTTCAAGCATCACGAGGCTTAGCAATCCAGTCGCTGTGAGCCAGACGTTCCTGAGCGCATATGGGTTTGCTTTGCAGGCAATGGAGGCAGACAAAGCGACTGATTTAATTTCTCTTCGTGATATCCACGGCATGCATACGGATCTTTCCCGTCAAGCAGTCGTGGATTGGACTGTGCATGATAAAATCCCAGTCGAAATTCAGACGGCAAGTTCGGCGGTAAGACTATCACCAGACAAAACATATCTCCTTGTTGGAATGACTGGAAGTCTGGGCCAATCGGTCTGTCGATGGATGGTTCATCGAGGTGCGCGGTGTGTTGCCATGAGCAGCAGATTCCCCAAGATTGATCCTCTGTGGATTGGGGAGATGGCGAGTTTGGGGGCTCGCGTAATTCCATTTACAATGTCAGTTTTCTTCGACAATCTCGCTGATAGCTACTGACCAGATATTCTAGGGACGTCACGAGTCGCGTATCAGTGACTTCTGCATACGATACACTCTCTGCCCAGCTACCACCAATAGGTGGGGTCTTTAATGGTGCAATGATCCTTAAGGACCAAATGTTCGCCAATATCAATATTTCAGATTTTCAGTCAGTACTTAGCCCCAAGGTTCAAGGAAGCCTTCTTCTTGATGAGATATTCGGCCACCTTGATCTGGACTTCTTCATCCTCTTTGGGTCAGCCGCCGGACCGATGGGCAACATCGGCCAGGCGGCCTACTCAGCAGCTACCCACTTCATGTCTGCGCTTATCCAGCGGCGACGCAAGCAGAATCGAGTGGGAAGTATCATCCACCCGACATCGATTGAGGGAGTGGGCTATCTTGCCCGCGCAGATTCTGCTTTGCATGACATCCTTCAGAAAACAATGGGCAGTAGCAGCTCACAACTGACTGAAAATGATCTGCACGAAATTATGGCGGAGGCAATTCTTGCTGGGCGGGTTGAAGCGGGCAGAAACGCAGATATCATCGCGGGGTTCGAGCTTGTGGATGCCGCCAAAAATTCTGACGCAATATGGTTCCGGAATCCAAGAGCGTGGGGCTTCATTGATCAGAGTGGACGCCCCTCTAGTGAAGCATGCGTCTGTAAGGACACTGTGGAGATGAAAGTACAGTTGACGGAAGCAAATAGCATCGATGACGCGATACAGATAATCAGTACGGGCTTCATTGAGGAGGTTCGTTCGAGGCTGCGTCTCCCCGATGAGGAGTCCGTGACTCCTGGTAACGTGTTGAGCGAGATGGGGGTGGACTCGTTGATGGCCATTGGGTTGCGGCAATGGTTTGTGAAGGAGGTTGGGGTTGAACTCCCGATGCTACGATTTCTGGGCGGGTCGTCTATAGGGGAGCTGGCTGGTGTTGCTGCGGTACGACTTGCTGAAGACGGTGTCTTCAAGGGTGAGGATGTTGATTTGGATAAGGGCGATGCGGTTGCTTTGACGTCGCAGACGGAGGAAGAGGCGAGTCTGGTTGAATGGAGATCCTCTGAGTCCGGACTCAGCCTGTCCTTGTGATGGGTTTGGAGCTTATAGTCTTGTCGTGACCCTCGATGCATAATGTACAGTGCATAGTATTCCAAGCAATTAATTGCTAATTTTCCTTGTGCTGTCTAGCACTATTCTAATGGCATGATATCACGCTGAGCATAGTACCGCCCAGTATAAGTAAGAGTAGAGATCCTTGACTACCGCAACACCTTATATACACAATGCCCGAATTCCACAGCAAGAAACCTTCAGACACCCCCTTCCCACCTCACAGCATGCTTAATCTCCGCCCCCTCCATAAACTCCTTAATCCTCGCAAACTCCTTAAAGCCCTCCGTCTCCGCAAACGCAAAATGCCTCTCGATAGCCTCCCACCCACTAAACAGAACAAACTCCGCTGTCCCCTCGTCGGTGTCTGCATCCCCCCCATTCTTCCCTTCACCCCCAGCAACCCACCCGCCCACCAGCGAATACGGGGCCGTAAACGCCTCAAGGTGGGCTTTGCTCGCCTCAAACGTCCGCTGGAATTCGGCGCGTTGGCCGCGTCGGATGAAATACCGACCTATCGCGAGAACGGGGGCGGTCAGCGGGAGGGTTTGGGCTGGGAGATCGAGGTCGATTCTGTGGGTGGATCTGCGGGTGATTTCGATTGTAGCTTGGGTTGTGGTGGTGGGGTCCTCGTGGAGGAGGTAGATGGTGCTTGGGTCTTCGAGCTGGATGTAGATGTTGATGTTGATTGATTGGGGGTGGGCGTGCAGAGGGTGGGATTTTAGGAGTGTGGTGGGGGTTGAGGTTGAGGTTGGAGGGAGGGGAGTGGAGAGGTGTAGCTGGGTTAGGTTTATGGTTGGCATTTTTGGGGGGGGATCGTAGTGTGAGTTGGGTATGGGTATGGGTATGGGTATGGGTATGGGGGGAGGGGGGATTTGGGGGCTTTTATGCTGAGTATTCGCGTTTCAAGTTGAGAGGATGAAGTACTAAAACTGAGGTAGTATAGGATCCACCAGGCTAACTCAAGTATGGTGGGGCTCATACTTTCAAGCTGAGTTGAGCTAAATGACTGAGCCTGGAGCTGAGGATGATACCAATTTCCTAGTTGGGTTGCGCTATACTTCCAGCAACTCTTCATAAGAACTAAAAACTATAAAATCATAACTAGGCCGTGGATAGTGACTCAGCAGGACCGGACCATAAATAGCCTCCCCACTCCCGGCATAATCCCCACTAAGCCCAATCTAGCGAATCCCTCCCCCTGCAGTGCGAAATGGAAACGATGATGGCAACTTCATCTGACGCCATACTGCAACTTTCCCTTCATCAACCTCAACCTCAACCTCAAACAAGCCTACGATCCCCCAAATAAATCATGGCGCCCGAACCCCGAACCTACGTGTCCGGCGGCCGCGTTCTCGGAAGGTAACCAACCACCACGATATCCCCTTCCTCCATGCCATGCCATGCCATGCCAGGGCCCGAAGCAAGAAGCACCGTGCTAATCTCCCTCCCCCCCGTCTAGCCCCCCACTCTCCGTCCGAGTCAGTCGGTTCTTCGAGAGTGTGTATGTGTTTCTGGGTCTGTATCTCGTGAGCTTGTTCTCGGTGAGTCATACATCCTCTTCTTGGTTATGGGGTTGCGTCTTGTGTGGTGAGGTGGTTGTGAGGGTTGCTTGCTGCCTTTCCGCTGCTACTTATGGCGACTTGTGTTGTGGCGTTGGGATTAGCTGATATTCATGGGTTTTGCGAAATATAGCTCGATCCCTACGCCGCGGCGCAGAATTCGCAGTTCAATATCCATCGGAAGGGGAATAGCTCGGGATCTAGGTCGCGATGGGGGCTTTTTGGGGGTGGTGGTGGTAGTGGTGGTGGCGGTGGTGGTCCAGGGGGAGGCCCGAGGGGATTTGGGCCGAGGAAGATTGGTCGAGTGGACGATGTTCGTGGGCCGGAGTGTAAGAGCTGTGGATAGAGGGTGTTTTATGCAGGGGACAGGTTTATGGGGGTGTGGGGAGTTTGATATTAGCATTGGGGTGTACCAATTTGATTATTGTTTCTTTACGATTTGGACTTTGGCGTGGGGTAAATACTGGATGATGTGAGGATGTTGAGTAGATCTATGGGGCTGGATCGAAGACAGATGGGATGGCGGTTTGATATTGATATCAACATCACGTGGAGATTTCTCCGCAAACAATCCAACCCCTCCCCCTCCCCGCCCCCGCGATTCCACTCTTTCTATCCATGATGTGTATGCTCCATTCCTCTTGTTTACACCACCAACAGTCACCAGTGGAATCTGTATAGTAGTTACTCCCTCCCATTCCCCAAACTCACACTCAACATCAAACTAACAAGCACAGCATCCATCTCCAACCCAACCCACATTCTCAACCCTCACCACCACCACCACCACCACCAAACCAAACATAACCATGCCCCCCGCAACCCCCCCAACCGACTCCGACTGGAAAGCCCTCTTCACCACAACCCTCCAACAGCTCCAATCCACCACCACCACCACCACCACCACCAGCTTCCCAACCTACCCGCTCCCCGCGCACCCCAGCCTCACAATCGACCACACCCAACTCTCCCCGACCGCCAGCCCCACGCAAATCGACACCCTCTGCACCGAAGCCCAACGCCACCACTTCGCCACCGTCTGCGTGCGGCTGCCCTACGTCGCCCGCGCCGTGCAGAACCTGTCCAGCAGCAGCTCCCCCCAAACCACCCCCGACAAGCCCACGCCCACGCCCACCCCCGGCATAGCCTGCGTAATCTCCTTCCCGCACGGCACGGACCCCACGGCTTCCAAGACGCACGAAGCGGCCTCCGCCGTCGCCGCCGGCGCCACCGAGCTGGACATGGTGCTGAACCGGCCCCTCCTGCAGGCGGGGGAGTACACGGCCGTGCACGCGGACATCCGGGCCGTGCGGACGGCGATCCCGGCGGACGTGGTGCTGAAGGTCATCCTGGAGACGGGGCGGCTGGCGGGGACGGACGAGGTGGTGGCGGGGAGTGTGGTTGCTTGTCTGGCGGGGGCGGATTATATCAAGACGAGTACGGGGTTTGATGGGCCCGGGGCGAGGGTGGAGGATGTGCGGGTGATGCGGTGGGTTGCGGGGAGGATGGGGACGGGGACGAGGGTCAAGGCTAGTGGTGGGGTGAGGGGGGCGGGGGACTGGAGGGCGATGGTGGAGGCCGGGGCGGAGAGGGTGGGGAGTAGTTCGGGGGTGGGGATTGTGGTGCAGTTGGCTGGGAATGAGGAGGGAAAAGAGGGGGAGGGGGAGGGGGGGTATTGAGGTGGTTGAATTGTGGGGGGTTTGTGTTATGGTTGTTGCTGATATTCGATTTTCTGAGGTAAACCGGCTTTGATATACCTATCTGCTTCCGGGGTGTGCTCATACAAGTTCATTCAGGCTGCATACAGCTCCATATTCAAACGGTATAAACAACTCATCGTAAATCAAATAAGCTAAAAACAGAGTCGTCGCTGAGATACATATGGAACAATCAGCACATGCAGGAAATCCACACAAACAAAAACAAAATGTGGGATGCGAGATGAGTTTTGGTCCTCTCTGCGATGGATAGGGGATGCACGCCGGACTTGGTCCCAACCGGGGTGGAAGATACACTATATGGGAACAAAGGGGATTTCAGATGTCGAATATCGAAGGTCGAAGCGGAGGTATATAGATGTCGAGGAAATTTCCGAAGTCCCTGCTATCGACGGGATTGAGCTGGAAGGTGTGCTGAAGGGGCAGGCTGAGTGTATGCCGGGAGAGCGGAACCATGATATACCCGACAGCATCAATAGCTGTTCTTCCTGCGGCACGTACGAGACCACACCACAAGAGCACACGGCAAACCGACAAAAAGCTCCCAACCCACCCACCCCCACAACTCAGCTCAACTCTACCACGCATTCCGATCCCAATTCGGATCTGTTCCCACAAATCAGCAAACCAGTTTCACACCCACAACCCCACCATCCTTAACCATATACGAAAATACATACCCTGCACAAAACTCGCCAGCACCTTACTCCCCGTCTGCAGCAGCGGATGGCCGGCCACGATCTGCAGGAACCGCTGCAGCCCCTCGCGCCGGTGCTCGATCACGTCGTCGCTGAACCGGTTCGTGAACACCTTCCCCGGCAGCGGGGGGATGGTGACGCGCGTGCTCTCGCGCTCCAGGATGTCGCGGAAGTACTCGAAGTCGGAGTAGCGGCGGCGCACGACCGAGTGCTTGAGCTTGAAGGCGGGGATGTTGGTGCGGCACACGATCTCGTACGAGGTGTACATGTTGCGCGAGGTGCCGTGGGTTTGGGGGTTCCGGACCTGTGGATGGGTTGGGGATTAGTTGGAATTGAGATTGGATTGAATAGGTGGTGAATGAATGTAGTAGGCTTTGGGAGGTATGGCATGGTGTTCTTTCTTGTGTCTCGATGGCAGCAAAGCGTACCTCAATCTCCAGGAAATTCTCCGGAGGTCCGTAGATCTCGTCGAAGGTTTGTTGACGGGATTCGGGAACAGCCTGCATGGTGGATGGATTGTATCTCGTGGAGATTTGTCGCAAATGATAACAACGACAATGAAACAAAGCGAGTGTGCGTGCGCTTGTGCGTGGACGTGGACGTGGGCGTGGGCTGGGCGGACTCCGGGCTGGTGTCAGGTGGGCGGGGAGCGGAGGGGAGATTCCAAGGACCGCGGGGGAAACGCTGGCGATTGTTTGTATGAGGTCGGGACCCGGAAAATACTGACAAGACACTACTCGGTCAAAATTGTTCGGTCGGCTGAAAGTCAACGAGTGTCGCGTGCCGCTGTCTTCATGGACCAGACCAGCAAGTTGCAGCTTTTTGGTGGGGATCGGAGAAGGGAGAAGAGATGACGACGAGGTGAGGGACGGACAGAACCGATAAGAAGGCGGGCGGGTGGGATTAATCTAGTTTAGCTTCAACTCGGCATCTTGACTTCAATCACTTCCCCGGGCCTTTGTTTATCCTGTCCGCGGTCAATCTTCTGTACACAACAACACCACATACATACACAGTAGTACCCATTCCATTGCTCATTACAGCTTGGTCATCTAACCAGACAACAGACAACAGACAACAGACAACAGACAAATAGATGATACAAGATTCCCTTTGATTGGTCTAAAACACCGTAAACACGATGCCCTCATGAACAACAGAAACACAAGCAAAGAAATAAATGCCAATTTCCCCATATGAACCGTTTGCAGCAAGCCAGAAAACATGAACCCCGACGTGGACGAAAGTAAGAAAGCACATGTGATACATAAATACTACCAGTGATCAAAGGCCCGTGACCACCCAGGGCCACGGACATGAAGCAGTTAGAAAAAAGAAGCCCGGTTGAGAGGGAAATGAAAGGCCAACGGTAAGGATATCACTCCTGTCGGCTGCGCTTGGCGCCGTGGGGATTCCATGACCCATCGCCGCCTTGAGCGTTGGGGAAGAAGCCCTGGTTGAATGCTGGATTGGGGCCTTGGAAACCGCCTTGTCCTAGTAAGAATTCACCCGGTCAATAAGGTTACGCAAGCACACCAGTCAAGAACTTCGAGACATACCCTGCATACCCATATTTCCACCCATTCCGCCCATCATCGGATTCATTCCCCCGGACATCGGGTTCATCCCCATGGCGCCCATAGGATTCATGGCCGGCATACCCATCATGTTGGCACCCGCCATGCCGCCGCCCCGGCCGCGCATGCCACCGGGGCCGCCACGCATGGCACCACCCATCATCCCACCGCGGTTGTTGAACCCAAAGTTCTGCATCCCCATCGGGTTGTTCTGCTGGAAGCCTCCGACCATCGGCTGCTGGAAGCCACCCATGGGACCCTGGAAGTTGCGGTTCCCGCCAAAGCTGTTCATGTTGTTCATGCCACCCCGGTTGTTGAACCCGCCCCGACCGCCTCGGAAGCCACCACCCATGTTGTTCATCCCGAAGTTCATGTTTTGGTTGGAAGAGTTGAAGCCGCCGGACATCGATCGCGACTGGTTGTCCTTGCGCATGGGCGCATCCTTGGGCAATGTGCGGAAAGGGTTGGGCTGGGGACTGGTATAGACGACCATGTGCTTGCGTCCGGCCTGCCCCGACGTGGCGAACGACTCGATCTTGTGTTTCACGGCAGTGGCCGCCTGGAGGGTCGTGAACTCAACGAATGCTTGTCTAGAAGAGGATCAGTATCAGTGCCATCCCCAAGGACCTAGTCATAGAGGCAAGCCTACCCTTTGCTTTTACCGTTCACCTTGTGCTCGCTGAAAGTCACGTCCTTCAACTCATCCTCGCTGCCGGCCTGAGCCACCCAGCCGCGAATGTCATCGTCCGTGGTCCACCAGTACAGATCCGAGATGAGAAGAGCAGGTGTCGCATCGGGATCCGTCGGACGATCATCGTGTTCCTTGCGCTTCACACCTTGCTGGGGAACCGGAGCGTGGGTCTGTTGGGGGGCGGCTGTTCCATGTGCTACGCTCTCGGTGCTGCTGGGCGCAGCCCCTTCACTTTCCTGCTTCAGGGTTCCTTCCGATGAGCCATCGCCCTGAGCGACGCTGTTATTCTGCGTGGCGTCCGACGCGTCTAGAATGAGCTCCGTGTCCTCGTGCTTGATGTCATCGCCCTGGTCGTTAGCATTGTAGCTCCCGCCGTCGCCATAGATGTCAATGTCGAAGTTATCATCCTCAGTGGCCATTGTGATTTAGTTATGACTCGGTCTTCTTGCTCTCAAGGCAGTTTCTTGATTTGGTTTGCGTGAGGGAAGATACAGTTTCTGTTTTTTTTCTCTTTCTTCTTGGCTTTCAGTTTCGGGGAATCAAGTGAAAATACATGTCTGCAGACACACCAGGTCAATTAGCAAAAGGAATATTGATCGGACGGTGATCGGACGGTGCGAATACTGGAGAAGCCGCGGCGGCAGCTGGGTCATTTGTCGCCCAGAAAGAAGATCCATGTTTTCAACACTCTTAAAAACAACACGGGGGGTGCAGGGCGGCAATGATGTCCGACAGGAAACAAGAAGAAAAAAAGGCTCGATAATACGTACAATTGTGAAGCAAAGGCAGCTTCAAAGAGAACACACAGGTCTTTTCACCAACGTCCGAGTGGAAGTTGATTTGTGTCTGATAAACAGAGGTAGTGCTTCTTTGCCTTCCGAGTGATTGCAAGTACAGGTAGTGTGTGCGATAAGAGAGAACCTCTTGTGTCCAAATGGAACAACAAAAACTGAGAAAAGCGAGAAATGAAGAGGACGAGGGGGAATGAAGAAGGAGGGTGTGAGGTTTATTTCCACAGATGCGGCGCCGAGACGTGCTGCTACCACAGAATGTAGCTCAACCTTGAGCTATCAATGAACAGGTTCCACTGTTCCGATGAGAGCATACAAAAGACAAGGTTCGAGCTGATACTTGTGTTAGTAACACGCTGTGAGATCTGGAGTCAATCTGCCTGAACACGATGATGTGAGTCAGGAGGAAGCCCGAAACAAACTGCGCGTGAGCCTAGCACAAAGGTGGTGGTCCCTTGGTGTTGTTGCGCACCAGGTTGATAGGGTAGTCACAGGGTGGCGAGAGAGCGAGATAAAAGAAAGAAGAAGGGGGGGGGCGATTCAAGAGGGGGAAAGAACTGAGGGACAATGGAAAAAGGCAAGAGAAGAAGAAGAGTCCTTGAGACGTGTCCAAAGAAGGGTTGCAGGTGGAGCGCGCGCGATAGATGGAAGAAGTACGAAGTAGGAGGGAGGAGGGAGGAGGGAGACTCGGAGAGAGAGAGGAAAGAGAGGGAAGGAAGGCTGCTGCTGCTGCTGCTACTGCTACTGCTGTGCTTGCTTGTTGCTCGGCTTGTTGCTTGGTTGGAACTGCGGGCGGTCTCGAAGGCGCAGAAGTGGAGCTTTCCCAGCCCCGGAGCGGCAGATGTATAACTCCGCCCGCGGACAGACCACACTGTGGCACACACTCCCCAGACTCGACTCCCTCCTCGAGTCCTTGAGTCCTCGGGTCCTCACATCTGTCGATCGCGTTGGCTTTGGAAACTATCTCTGTTGCTAGATTTCTGGTTTTTTTTTTTTTTTTTTTTTTTCAATTTCAATTTCAATTTGTTATCGTCTAACACTGGTGCAGAGCTCAAAAAATACATTCCTGGCATCACATCGCATCAATCTGGTCAATATAATATATAGTAGCAAGCTGGACTATCACTGCTAAGAGCATTCTATCTGGGACTCGTGGATTACGTGTCGAAGCGCACTAAAATCCAAAACAATCTCACGCGCTCCAAAATCAGATGAAACAACGCCTTTTAGTGAGCAACTTCAGACTCGCGGAGTGCGCTCGCCTGCTTCTGTATAATATACCTCCAGATAATTCACCATAATTCGTACGCGAGTTCGTCATCCAGCGGAGATCTGTGAACAGGCCGACTGCGAGACATCGCTGCCATCGTCTGCTTGAAATCATCATACTCAGGCACGGGATTCAACTTGCTGTCGTAATTGCGTGCTAATGGAGGGGTCCCTTCGTCGGATGTGGCGCCATCGTTCCAGGTGTGCAAGGTGCAAGTCCCAGTGGACAGACCCCAGCCATTCCACGAGGTCGCTGGAAAGGCACGGTTAGCTTGGTTCCCAACCGGTCATAGACATCAATGCATGAACTTGGAACTTACCCGCCACAGCTGGGCAGCTCGGATGCCAGCTCGCGTCCCGCACGCATGTCTTCCACAGCACATCGCTCCGGCTGCTACGTATCTCATATGCAGCAGTCGACATGTCGGGGTCCAGCGGGCGCGAATTGTGAGTGGCTTGCCCTACGTCAATCGTCCCCGCCAGCGTCGCATCCATGTTATACACGTACACCTTGCCGTCCTCGCTTCCGCTATATACGTATCGGGAGTTGGTGCTGTTGGGCGGCGAGAAATGACACCGGATCAGAGTTTTGAGGACCCGATGACCACGGTAGGTGACAACCGAACAATCGTGAGGATGAGGTTCGTAGTAGTCATCGGGGTAGGATTCAAACCGGTAGTCGAATCCCGTGGTAAATGTGTTGAGATCGATCGAGTCAAACTTCGCCGTGGTCATCATTTTTCGCAGATCCCAGAGCTTCATCGTCTGGTCCTTGCCGTTCGACAGTACGTATCGTCCGTCCCCCTTGCTGTCAACGTATGTCAATCCTTCCGTATGTCCCATAAATACACCAGCTTCGCGCCCGTCGCCCATCGAGCGTCTGTCCCAAACCCGCAAAGTCGTGTCATCGGATCCGGAATAAATGATATGGGGCGAAGACTGGTCACCAAAGCAAACGGCATTCACATCATCGTCGTGATTCTGTAACCGCAACACCGACTGTCGTGTTTCAAGGTCATAGACAATGACGGATTGATCGGAAGTGCCAGCCACGATCTCGCGACCGTCGCCTGAGAATCGAATCGACCAGATCTATGGCAATTTGAGTATATACGATCTCATCAACGGGCAGTGTCATTCAAGCTTACACCAAAGTGAGAATTCCCACCAAAGCGCATCCTTCGTCTTCCGGGTATCGAGGATAGATCCAGGACAGCCGGCTCAGACTCATCAGCCGGATCCGTGGGCGCCAGGCAAACGAGATTCCGAATCGACGTATATGCCAGGAACTTGTTGTCCGGGCTCAGGCTCGCGTCGGTGATAGTCCATTGCCCGAATGGATACGTCACAGTCTTGTAGTACTTCCAGTTGAAGGGGTTGGAAGTGTCGTACATGCGCACTTTGAAATCCTGGGCACAGCAGAAGAAGAAGTTGCCGTCGTCGGAAAACTGGCCTGAGTAGCAGCGAGAGTCGAAATGGATGACTTTGTCCGCCACTGAGCTGGGAATCAGCCCCTGTACGCCGAAGGTTAGCATGCAAACAGAATGTCTTGTATGGTATCCAGGAAGGAACACGAACCTGCGCCATCGATCGGATATCCTGCCTATTTGTTCCCGTCAAGTTTACCCCGAGTTCCCGCCACATGATCTTCGAAGCAAGCGCCTGGTTTCGTCGCTGGCGTCGATCAACGTAGTTTGTATTGCGTCCAAAGTCGCCCGATCTCATCAAATCCTGGCCCTCGTCGCTGGGAACCTTGGGGAATTTGCTTTGGCCGGATCGCCGTGCTCGCCGACGGTAGCCAAAGAAGCCAAACTCGTAGTCGTCATCTTCCTCCTCCCCGGGAGAGGTCTCATGCAGCCCGTTGTAGTGCAAGATGTGCCGCAAGCCGTTGGACGCCAACAAATTCAGCAACCGAGCTGCAGATACTGTAACCATGAGTTCGACGAATCAATGAGCCGCAGATCAGATCGTGTTACCTCTATTCTGTCGTACCCTCTGAGTCTCTCCACCATTCCCGTTCTGGCCTGGCTCGTCCATGGCGAATTCAATCTCTATATTTCCTAGATGTAATTCAGGATCTAAGATGCAACGAGGCAGATAAGAAAGAACAAGTCAGTCGTATACTCCAAAACAATACATTCCCAAGCTCAATGAGCTGGCACACAAATCAGACTAAAAGACTTGGAGGGGAGGGGGGAACAGTACTGAGATTAGCACCATCGATATCGATGTGGTCTAGGTCGTCGTCGTTATCTTCGTCGTCATACGGCTCAATATCGGAATCGTCGTCGTCTCTTTCGTCAGTTTCATTGGGCTCATAGTCCATATCCTCATACTCGTCGTCTTCTTCGTCTTCCTCAAGCCATTCCCGAGCCGGATGCCACCCTGAATCCGATGCTCCTTGGTGAGAGGGAGGAGAAGATCCCGGAGGGCCGCCGCCAGCAGCGGGGGGCAAGCCAGATGAACTCATTATCAGCCACACGGGTGAGAGGGTGGTGGTGCAAACAGTGTGAATTCAGCAAGGGTCATAGCAGACACCCTGCCAATCGAACGGGTAATCCGTCACTGCAGAGCAAGACTAGCCACGAGGTTCCAATTGGCCGGCAAGTTGGTCTAGTGCTTTTTGAGGGCAGGCCGCGCTTTGCCCCATGCTTCTGGAGAGAAAGAGGGGGATGTTGTTTGCTCATTGCTGACCGACGCTTATCGATAGGGCGGATCCTCGGATATGGTTATGTCATCTCTCTCGGGTGGAGATTGCCGGTTAACTCCTATCCCCGCAGGCCCGTCCATCCACCCAGTAAGGGGTGAATCTACTCTTCCTTCTAGGTATTATGTTTTGACTAGTATCCGTTCAGGATTTTCGATTTGTTACATGAAGATGAGAGAGAACTATCACTATCTGCAAAGGTATATTAGTGGTGGAACATAATAAACATGCATAGTACGACAAGCGGATCGATGCAGGTGAAACAGAAGCGGCGCATGACGATACCAATCATAACCCTTTCTGAATCATCACGAAGCAGCATTGGCAGGTATTGTTGTCAATGTTAGCTCTGTAGCCGAAGAGTGATCGGGCTACCGTTGAGAATGATATAGATATACGACCACATTAACAGCATCAATTCCACCTGCCCTTCAGTATCGGGGACGATAGTTGCGATCCAAGAGGATACGATATTCACCATCGCAAAAGTGTCCAACGTCACGACAGCGTCGAACAGCGGGGAGACCACATCATGCGGGCTTGCTAGCCCAGGTGAAGTGCATGAAATTGAACGAGCGACGTCTTTAGCGGTATGAGTACCGTCAGTCAAACACTTCCTCTTGGACCGTTGTTTGATGGCCATCGCGTGGAGTGCAAGAAGTTCGACAACTATGTGGAGCCGTGCTCGCAACATTGAAGTGCCTTTCTTCTTATCAGCTCGTTTCATGGCCAATTGAGGAAGACGTGTCTTCTGTGTAGACGGCTTGCACGGCCATCCCAAGGATCGACGAGTGACATCCACATCCATCGATTCGATCAGGGTGCCTTGCTCGCTCTCTCTTTCTGTGGAACAGTGAGCACATGAGCCGCTTCATGGTCTATACGCGTGAAAGGCTAGGTGTATAAGAAACATACCATAGAGGATCATTCCAGACACAGAGCTGTACATCACACGCAGCACCGCGTGGTCCAGATGACTGATTGATAGTGTCTTCTCATGTGGCGTGCATGAGTCCGAGTTGCAAAATTCAGTCTTCTCTTGATCGAAAGATACCAGCCTTTGACTGAAAACCGCGAAAGACCTTGTTACTTGGCCTGCGCGGCACTGATGTAGTCTAGTCTGTGCTTCGGGTGTCGATTGAGCTTGCACCTTTGCTGGTAGGCATCTTGCCGGGGCGTGCCAGATAACTGCGGGTTCTTTCCCGGAAGGGTCTTTCGTCGAAATCACCACATTGGTATCAATTGAAAGCATTGGCACTAGAGCGGACCGCGATCTTGTGTTGCAAGGACTGTGGCTCTCGCTATCTAGCTTGGTTCGGCTGTGAAATGGAGGAAACGTGAGCTTACGGTGCAGCGAGGAGACTTCATAAGGTCGGCATTCTTCGGGAATACTAAAAGCACCCGTAGCGCGAGGAGGATCAGAGTGATCATTCCCAATATCTGTCGATGGCAGTGACCAAGTCGTATCGGTGACGGAGTGTGTCAGGGCATCCTGTCTATTCACACGAGGAGCCCGGTCACGGCCCCGCCAGATCTCTGCTTTTTGGAGACCTGCATTGTTGCAGGTCCGATCTGCACATTGATGACATTTTCCGGAAAGCGCTTTTGATCGTCGACATCGAGAGCAATTGTCAAAGACATGTCCACAGGTGGTGCACTTCTTCTCGGGCTGCACCTTCTTTGGCTCTTGGTGGAGCTCTCCTTGACTTCTAGCGAGAAATCTTTTCTGTAGCGATTCTTGTGAGTGGGGTCTTCTTGTATGTTTCTCAGGCCCAGAGATGTTGGTGTGCGACTTATGGATCTCGGAGACAGTTCCCTCATTGTGTTGGCCACATGTGGCTGGATTGGTACCATTCGTCATCGACCAATGCTGACTTGTTAGACTTGTTGGTCCGGCACATGTCTTTTCTTCGGAACGCGGCCCTTCAACTTCTCCAAGATGTGATGGCCCATAATCAGAGACCACACCGGAGTTTGGGCCCGTCAGAGTCGCTGACGCGGGGCCGCTTACACCATGTGTCGCTTGATGTGTATGCTGGTTATAGTGATACCCCGTGCTGAAAAAGGTCGAGCCCGTATGTGTGCCGTTCCCAGAGGGGGACTGGCCATTGTTCGCCCCAAGCCCACTGCCAGGGAATTGGAAATTATTGAAGCCAGAGCCACCACTGCCCTGTCCACGGTCGTCGCTGTTCCGGCGACTCTGGCTAGCGCTGGTGCTTGCCGAGCCAGCTCCTGCCACCTGACAATGCCCACACACGCACTTAAAGTACTCATCCCAGGAGTTAACAACATGCTGACACAGCGGGCAGACACGAGGTGGGGGCAGCTTAGTCTCAACTATGTTGATTTGCTCGCGAGTGGCCCGCCATTGGAATCCGTGATTGTGTCTCAAGTGCGAATGCACCTTGTCCTTCCTCCTCGTCGTCCAAAGGCACTTGTCATCGAGACAACGATAGATAGACCGTGGGGCATGCTCATAGGCAACATGACGTCTGAAGGAGGCCCGCGTGTTGTAGAACTTACGCTGTCCACTAGGGCAAAGCCAGCAGCAGAATTTGCTTGTTCTTGGACCGGTATCTGCCAATCTCTCGAATATGTCAATTTGTTGCTGAATCATGCCGTTCAGTCTGTGCCAGATAACTTGCAGGAAGTCTTTGGCATCATGTAGCTGAGGGATCTGGCGTTGCAAGACGTTGTTCTGAACTATGTGGATGAGATTTTCCACGGCAAGCTTGAACTCATCCCGATATACTTCGCTCGATGCCTGAGGCGCAGGCGCAGGCGCAAAGTATAGCGGATCGAACCCAGTATCTTCAATGTCCGTATTTGTTAAAGGGTTCGCGTTGTCAAACAAAGGTTGATCACTAGCTAGAGGATTGATGGAGTGGTCGTAGAGGAGAGGAATGTCCAACCCGTGACGAATGGCATCTTCCGTGGGACTAATACTGATCGAAGGAGACCCGAGAGAGGGAATCGATGAGGGGCTTTGCTGCTGAACACTGAAGTTAGATTCAGTAGGGGTAGAAAGGTTCTACTTGAGATAACAAACTAATGAATGTATTCCAGATGGTCCAGAGGGTCCAGTAGGAATAAGTTGACCATGGTCTAGATGATGTTGGTAATCAGGATAAGTGAAACGTATATGGGCCGCATCGTTATTGCTCGGATCGTCGTTCATGTCCACACACAAGGCTGTTGGCGCAAGACAGACTAGTGAATCTAAGTTAGGAAGGTCAATGAGGCACCCTGTGAGACGGGAAGTTTGGAAAAGATCTGAATGGGAGATGGAGCAAGGCTTATATTGATGAAAATAAGCGGTACCTGGCTCTTCACAAGCACCGAAAGGTCAGGAGTATAGTAAGACAAAGGTAGCCGACTCAAATGGGAATAATGCTATATTGAGCACACAAAGTTCCAATCAGTCAGAATAGACCAAGGATCTCAAAAGATAATAGAAGCTCGGGAGGATAGCATATCATATATAAGGCATCACTGTTTCTAGCAGGCCGTGTCAGGTATCATATCATTCGAACTCAACCCTTTTCTCTCCCACCAAATAGCGGTATGTAGATTATTCCTTAAAGAAAAATCGAAATGCCATGACGTTGCGTGGCTAATTTCAAGCGGACAATTAATCTCAGTCCTTTAGCCCAGGGCCATCTCGGAGCCTTGCCCGCAGCGACGCCCGCTGGTGACCATTTGAGGAGAGCAATATGCAGATTAACAGGCAGACATTCGTACCCCTGCTCAAACGTTGCCTAGACGTTTCTAAAAGATAAAAAAGCATGAAAAAAAGAAAAGAAGTAATCGGCTTTGTAATGCTTACACTAATGGTTGATCGTCGCCAGATACACATGCGGACCTTGGTGCAGAGTTAAGCTATCCATTCAGAAAAATTAAATGATGAATTGTTTAAACACACTTGGTTTCTAATTAGTGAGCTTGGCGTATAGTTGGAGACAGCCATTGTAGTCCCTAAGAGCAGTGCAACAATATCTAGATCCTTGTAATACCCGGGCAAATGCAGGTTGCAGGAGATGGGCGGTGTTACAATTACACCATACTTTGCATGAGCTCTGATCGGAAATCAAAGAAGCACCGTGCGGCACACTTGTAGTACCCAATCAAAGAGGCAGAGTACAATCCAAATGCTTACACTGAAGGCCCAGACAACATATCCGGGACTGTGCAAAAGCTCCTATCAGAAAGTGAGGCGTTCAGGATCCGAGATCGAATTCACAGAGTGCCCTGAGCCTAAGCACCGCTTGCTGTCGTACCTGGGTCCAGAAAACCTTGGAACTCAAGTCAACTGATTGAGAAAGGCTGGAAGGTTGAGAAGAAGGTCACAAGTCTCGGACTCTTTCAGCTGGAGTGTCCGACGCCCCATCGTGCTGTGACACTACTCCGTACTAGTTAGTACTTTAGACACTGCTGCGCCACTGATAACTGCTGCATAGTACTCCGTACCTCTGGCCAGAAATGACAATTACCAGCAATCAAGCGTAGACCTAGAATCAACCCCCAGGACATCATAGATGCTTACAGTCATAACGTAAGTCAGGATAAAGTAGTGGAGCAAACGGAGAACCCAAAACCTTCTGTCATACCTAACAGCTTGTTGCAAGTGTGATGACAGCAGCAAGCTTTGACAGGTAAGCCTTTTTTTCTCTTGGACCTTCGACCTGCACGAGCAATGAAAAAGGAAAATGGTGTTCAAGAGCCTCCTCTTTTCTTTTCGTTTTTTTTTTTTTTTTTTTTTTTGTTTTTCTCTTTCCCCTTTGCGCCTCGGCCTTTGCTTCTCCGCTTTCCTTTCTTCCAGATTCGCACGGCTCCCACGAGCCTCATGACAAGGCACCGATTGTTTGCTTCAATGGCGCTAGCAAGGGGTGTTGCAACCCAAGGCAGATTTTCCTAGTCTCTTGGTCCGACATGATTCATGTCAGCTGGGATGGAACCCGCACCGGCAATGATGTCAAGCCACCTGTGGCTGTGCAGCCGTCCAGGTCGTTCCGCCGTTCCCTCCTTCCGAGGTCCCTTCCCTTCCCTTCCCGTCCCGTCCCTTCAATCGGTTCCTGATGACATCGTGGCTATGAGACCATCCTGTTGGCTCCAACAGTATACTAGCTACCATGCTCCTCTGACCTGATTCGTGCTCAACTCTCCGACGGAAGTACCTATCCTAATCTACTCTGTTATCGACAAGTCTCCGAAAAACGAATGGAATGATAAGCCGCACCATGCAAGAGGTAAGTGAGGCTGGTTCTCAGCCACATTCGTAAAGTCCTCGACCCCGAGCCAACATCTCTGCACATCATTGCAAATACCTTCGGGCCAAGCGCGATGATGCGATGTTACACTCACGGAGGCTTGTCGGGCATGCAGGTCCGGGCAGCTGTCACGGCAAGAGCAGTCAAAATGGGCAGGAGGCTGTGGGGTGTTGAAAAGCCGAGATAATCGCTAAGCCATGGGAGGAAGTTGTTTATCCATTCAGTAATCTCACGTGGGCACTGCTGGCTTAATAACCAGAAAGCATGGTAAAGCTGCGAAGAATGGTAAACTAGCATATGAGAAA
Organism: Aspergillus aculeatinus CBS 121060; assembly: GCF_003184765.1. Taxonomy (NCBI): domain Eukaryota; kingdom Fungi; phylum Ascomycota; class Eurotiomycetes; order Eurotiales; family Aspergillaceae; genus Aspergillus; species Aspergillus aculeatinus. Next base: position 1,406,497 of record NW_020291470.1, read on the forward strand.
AGTCTGTATACAATGCTAAACCATATCGTTTGGTCTCTGAAGCGCATAACTGATGCCCTATCCCATTGGCTTGTACGCTTCAGTACGGCATCTTGAAGGCCTGGAAAGATGAACAGGAAGTCCCGCCGGTCCAAACCCTCGAGTTGTACGGGCATTCTGGAATTGATTACGCACACTGTGTCACATAGCATAGGACTCCTCGTCAACCTGTTTAATGTCTATCAAGCAGAGAACCTAAGCTGTCTGCCCGGGAAACTTCAAAGACTGTAAACAGTGGGGTGGTACAATTTGTTAGAACGCAGGGGTAGGACATGTTGCTAGAAACGATTCTCAATTGAAAGATGGTACAATGATCCAGGTGATGTTCTACATTGTCTTCATTGTAGAGGGTGTGGTATATACACAAATCCTCGCCCGTCCGGTAAATCAAACACCTGGCGTTTAGTGGGGGTGGTTCTTGTGGTGACCTGCTCTGGATTAGCGCTCTTGTATCGCACACTGTCAATGAGTTTAGGAAACATACGGAGGTGGAAGTAGTACTCCATGCTGTAGCCGAGGAGAAGGATACCGGCAATGGCGTGGATGAAGGCTATATGCCATGCGGCGTCAGTTTGGTGTATCGTACAACAGAGGGTGAGTCTTCACTAACGAGTAGCAGACTGGTTCTTTCCGGTGAAGTAGCGAGCCTGGTAGCGTCCAATGAGGCCAGTGGCCTTGACCTCAGGGGCGGGACCGCGAGGAAGTCTGGCGTAGAAGTTCACAACACGGTCCATGCGGGCAGCATCCTTGGCAGCACCGATCGCCTTTTCAAGTTGTTAGCTGGGGTGATAGGGAAGGGGTGGGTGTGCGGGTTGTCCAGCCGAGGTGACCAGAGCAGAAAGAGATTGCTTCCGGAGGCTGCGTCTCAGAAGGAAGGCAGGCAACACGACAGTAGGGGTTCTCACGTTAGGGGAAGCGATCTAAGCAACTATTAGCATTCAATTTGCCCAGGTATCATGTTGTTTTCAGACTGTGCTAGAGTCGGGTCTTACCTTGGGAGGGATCAGGGTCGAAAGACCGCGGCGGGCGATGTAGCTCATCTTGAAGGATCTATCCGAAGGTCGCATCAGTAAAAAAGTTCAATTCATACCAGGAGACGTAAGATAAACAATGGGTCGGTCTCGGAATAGTCGACTTACCTTGACGCTAGCAGGTTAACTAGGACAATGAATACTGACGGGGAGAAGAGAGAAGTGCCAACAGAAAGCGGGTTGTCGGATGAGCGGTTCCTAACGCAGGGAGCCTCATTATCGCGCTAGTCCTAATTAGGATTTGTCTGAACAACCGGCACTCGCCGCATACCTCACCTTGCAATTGTCCTCCCGCAGCTGCTCCTCCACCTGTTCCCTCCACAGACCACAAACACACATATACCCATCATGTCGCTTGCGAGAGTAGGAAGGTTCGCCTGCCTCCGCGCTGGCAGGCTCGCCGCTCCTGTCAATGCCCGTTTTGTGTCGACCGCCGACGGCTCCGTCCAGACCAGCCCTGCTGATGCCCCGACCATCCCTCACAAAGACAGCACATTGATCCGCAAGGAGAGTCCTTCGCAGGCAATGGCCCGTCACCAGCCCGATTACGAGGCCACCATTGACCACGCTACTTCGTGAGATCTCTTCCGTGGCGATCTGGGGAACTTGCGTCAACTGACGACAATCCAGGCAATTCTCCCCCGTGCCCAAGCGTGTCATGGATGGCAGCGAGCCTGGTGACACCGTCGCCGCTGCTGTTCTGTCCGGCGCTCCCACCGATCTGCAGGCTCGTACCGTCCGGTGAGTAAGGTCGTCGGTCGCCGTGCTCCAGCGCACTAATTGGATACAGGATCTACCGCCCTACGAAGCCCGCTACTCAGTCTGGAACCTGGCACGGTCACCACTGGAGAATGGATTGGGATATCTTGCAGAAGGGTCACCGGTGGGAGAACCCTCTGATGGGCTGGCAATCTTCCGCCGACTGCATGCAGGGTACCAACCTCAAGTTCAAGACCAAGGAGGACGCCATCCTGTTTGCGCAGAAGCAAGGTTACGAGTACTTCGTCCAGGAGCCCAATGAGCGCCGGTTCGTTCCCAAGTCGTACTCCAACAACTTCCTCCACGAGCCGAAGAAGCTCAAGCACATCAAGACCAAATAAATTGAGTTATTCTTCGCGTCTCGTGTACATAAGTGCAGGCTTTTGTTCTAGTTCTGAATCATGCTTGGAGGTTAATCACATTGTTTTCAACACTTCAACCTCCTCACACTTACAAGTCCATGGCTTGTTTTCGTCACCGAAAAGGTGTTTGCATCACTAGAGGTGGCTTCTAGAAGGCGGTGATTGACATGGCACCTACTCATGGACCAGGCTAAGATACAGCCTTTTCAGTGGTTCCCTCATGGTACATATGCTACGGAGGTTTGAACAACCAGATGCTATAGGCTCACTTGGGTCACATCAGCATCTCGGTCTGAAAACTTTTTTCTCCGTATGCTGGTTCATGCCCCAGCTTACCATTTTTGTCTCTGCTCGTGCTACAATTCCTTTGTACCCCCAGTGCTTTATTGCGAGTTACTGCATTGCATTGATCTTAATACGTAACAGCAGTATGACTAGATCCCCAAAATAGATACCAGCACATGAGTATCTTAGCCGCACACGAGTTCCTCTTAAAGGTATATGTATGAGATGGAAGATATCATGTCAGGTTGAAGAGAAAAATCCACCGTAGCTAATTAGTACGACTCTAGCCAATTTACATACACGGCTGTAGTATAAAAAACAGTACAATACGGCGTTTTGCGTGGGAAGGCACTAGCGCAACTGCGAAACATTTTGCATCTGCCGTATGTATGTGCGAGCATCGAGCTTTATATTTTGTGCCGATATTTGGCATGAACATTGTCTGCCTACACATGGGTCCATTGTCACATCTCAATCTAGCGATATGTCACCTCATTGAGCTTTCCTGGGGCATTTCAGCAGAGATAAGATCTGTCCCGCTGCAGCTGAAGGATGGTGCCTACCGGCACGTTTCGATCCGGATCGTGGTGGTGGTGGTGGCTTGGAGAGATTTTAAAGCAAAAGACGCCTAGCCCACGGCCCTGGCACCCCGCCCCCCCACCTAAAATTTATTATCGGGTAGTGATAAGATCGAAAAATTGTCCATCTTTCATGGCCGACTATCTCTCTGCCCTCTCTATTCTCCTTCAACTATACCCCCTCCCCCCTCTTTTCAGCCTTCTCGAATACGTTCTTTAATTCATAATCATCATGTCTTCTGCTGCCAACGATAATCTGGAGGGTGTCGACGAGACCGTCCTCACTTTGCGCAAGGTTCTTACCTCCGAGTCCGAGCCCCTCGCTCGCCGGTTCCGCGCCCTTTTCTCCCTCAAGTACCTCGCTTGCCTGCAACCTCCCACCGAGAAGACGCTGCCTGCTATTCAGGCCATCGCTGCTGGCTTTTCGTCCAAGTCCGCCCTCCTCAAGCATGAGCTTGCCTACTGCCTCGGTCAGACCCGGAACCCCGACGCCGTCTCGTACCTCCAGCAGGTCCTGAAGGACACGGAAGAAGATGCCATGTGTCGCCATGAGGCTGCAGAAGCTCTCGGTGCTCTCGGCTATGAGGACAGCCTGGAGATCTTGAAGTCTCTGAGAGACAATGAGAAGGAGCTCGATGTCATCCGCGAGACGTGCGACATCGCGGTGGATCGCATTATCTGGGAGAATTCCGAGGAGAGAAAGGCCGAGAAGTTGAAGCCTAGGTACGTCTACGCAATTCCGTAGTCTATTTCACAGTCTATCGATTCTTCATAGATGTATTGAGCGCGCTAATCGTTGAGAAACAAATAGTGACTTCACTTCCATCGACCCTGCTCCGCCACTTCCCATGGCTACCGAGCAACCTTCCATTCCCGAATTGGAGAAGACCCTGCTCGACACGAAACTTCCTCTGTTCCAGAGATATCGCGCCATGTTCGCACTGCGCGACCTTGCCTCGCCTCCGGACTTGCCCACGGCCGTCGAGGCTGTCGATGCGCTGGCCAAGGGTCTCAAGGATCCCTCCGCTCTTTTCCGTCACGAGGTCGCTTTCGTCTTTGGCCAACTGTGTCACCCTGCCTCCGTGCCTTGCCTTACGGAGTGCCTGAGCGATCAATCAGAGATGGGTATGGTGCGACACGAAGCCGCGGAAGCCCTTGGCAGCTTGGGCGATGTGGAGGGTGTCGAGGATACATTGAAGAAGTTCTTGAACGATCCGGAGCAGGTGGTTAGAGACAGCATCATCGTGGCGCTCGATATGGCGGAATTCGAGAAGAGCGGAGAAGTCGAATACGCCCTGGTGCCAGACTCGGCTGCCCCTGCTGCGGTGTCTGCTTGATTTGATGAATTATGCGAACAATGATATTACGGTGTCGGTAAATAGTTGCTTTCGTGCCTCATAGATGTACAAATAAGGGCCAAAAAAATAGACGTCATGATTTTCGCATTTTAGTTGTTGGTCGTCTCCCTGTAGAAAGTGGTCAATGATCCGGGACTATTCAGAATGCGCGAGCAAGGAATTGGGCTTACTTGTAACCACAAACACACGTGTAGAAAACTGTACTTCCTTCGTCGGCGCTGCGCAATTGTACTGTCGTGAAGTACATTTCCTTTCTACCACACTGGGCGCATGTGTGCTGGGCAAGGGCTTCCGTCTTTCTGTCCTCCGCGGTCAAAGTCTGGACGGCAGATCGCTTTGCCCTGAGAGATGAGGGGAAAGCACTGGGCTTGGATTCGGACACGATAGTCTGGGGAACGGTGTCTGATCCACAAGAGAGCTGCGTCAGTAACATGGTATGTTTTATATTTCCTTAACTTGGGGGAACCGTTCTACCTTTGTTCTTAGCTCCGCAAATATCGCAGATCAGAATCTTGCTCGGGTCTCCAATTGAGCCATCCAGCAAGGAGCCACAGTCAGTGCAGAAAACAAGGGATCCGATGGCCGACATATTGGATATAGGTCGAGTATGGGGTTCGAGGTTGTAATTTCTTCGTTAGCTGTATCGATCTGTGAGCCTCCCAACTTTTTTTTCTGCGAGGGAAAGCGGCCCTCCGGAAAGATTTCCACTGCACGGACCACTTTCCAAGGCCAGCAACTACATTAGTCCCGGGCGGTCAGCAGCGGCAGCGGCATGAGAACCGTGCCTGGCATTAATTATTGCATCAGTTTGTATTGCGATCTGTTGAAGTAAACCCATCTTCCTTTTTTGAAATGATCCCTCATTTCCTTGACAGATAGCCATGTCTCTGGATAGAGCATGTCTTCCTCCGCTGTTCTAACCCTCCTGTCACACCGACCCCTATTTCCCACTCGGGTATACCGCTGCTATGGCTCAAAATTGGCACCCGGCCGTTCAGGTCGTCATCAATGGCCATCCACAGGCGCAGCCTCTGGGCCCGAATGGGCAAGCTCGGGCTTGGAATCGGCCTCTGTATGTGAACGAAGCTCTGCAGTATTCTCCCATGTCTAGCGCGCCGATATTTGGGTTAGGTCAGTGTGATATAGCATCTGAGCGACAAAGGAGCTCAAACTGATAGTTATCCGTCTCTCCTTAGACTGCATCCTACGTCCTGACGTTGGGCGACCCCCTAGTACCACCTCTATCAATCATATTATTCAGTCTGGTCGTACTGCTCTGAGCGACCTGAACAACGAGATCCGATCGGGACGCGATGAGTCGAGCCGCCTGGAGACATCTCGGGAGTACCTGCAGCAATTGTTGGATGGTGACCAGCTAACGGAATTGTGAGCTGAAGATGACCCTTGGCATACACAACAAAGACTCACTGGACTTCATAGCAAATTCAAACTGCCACCTGGCATGGGAAATGTTCAGCCCTCACCATCAACTACCGTTCCGGACCATGTTTCCAGCAACAACAAACTTAGTCCCTTTGCTCAAATGATGCTGGACGCCACGGACATTGCATTCAGATGTATGGAGCCCAAGCATATACTCAATCGCAATACGCGCTCGTACTGACAGTCAGCAGATCCAACCTCGGACGACATGAGGTTCTCGCAAAAGCCCACGTCCCGGAAAGAAAAGACACCCCTCACAAATAAACCAACCCCTCCTCCCCAGAATCGGCAGCCTTCTCAAGCCACTCAGCTCTCGGTAGTCATTCCCGTGAAACCGCTGCCACCTCATACCGACAATCATACTGCCTCAAAGAGGCGCAAACTCAATGCAGATGGTGGTGATAATATTGGATCAATCCGGTTGAAAGACCAGAAAGAAGAGGCGGATGCGGCTCTTGTCAAGCTCCAGGACCTGTTCCAGGAGATATTTGAGGCAGAGGATCAGCTTGATCCGGGGACATTGTCAGAGGGGACTACTGAGCAGTCCAGCTCGATGTTCGTCGCAGCTCACGCGCTGGACGTGAACGGCCTAGTTCTGTCATCAGATACTCATACGCGGCTGCAAAAGGCTATTAAGAAGGTCATTAGCTTCAATCGGCTTCAGGACATTCCTTCAGAATATTTGAACAGGGCCCAGAAGCTCTGCGAAAAGCCCATCATTGCTGCGCAATCGCTTGATTTGAGACTAGACGATCCGTCAAGTGAGTCAGACACTCAGGACTTTCTTAGAAAGCTGGATGATATGTACAATGCATTGTCCGCGGTGGGAACTTTGCTGCAGACCATGTCTGGTTCTCAAACGGAGCGGGACCTATGCCCAGAAGACCTAATCGAAGCAATCCCCAACGTCTTCAATCAGCTTTTCGATCACTGCGTTATTCCTGCCGTTCAAGCACGTCCTGGGGGCAAAGATGCGAAGTACTTTGAATTCTTTTCATCGCAGAAACGGGTGCTCGGCGCGCTCATTCAACACAGCAAGAAAGTCCTTGCCCTTTTCGCCGATTTCCTCGCTCGCATTGAAGTGTCGGAAGGGACAGTCAACGCAGCGGAGTACTTCGCAGCCAAACTGATCTTCGTGGAGAATGCTCATACTGAAAAAGACTCCACTGTCGGCTATCAGAAGTATGAGTCGGTCAGGCGGGGAGCAATGGACGTTCTAGCAAAGATATTCTCGAAGTATCCTGCCCAGCGGCCGTATATTCTAGATGAGATATTGGTTTCTCTAGAGAAACTACCTTCCACGCGACAGAGTGCCAGGCAGTTCAAGCTTGCAGATGGCAAGAATATTCAGCTTCTCACTGCATTGGTGATGCAGCTGGTGCAAACGACCGCTTTAGACGTTCCCAGCTCCAAGTCTTCCAGGATGAAGCGGAAGCTGCCAGGATCGACTGATAACGACGAGGACGAGGACGAAGACGAGGAGCGTTCAGGAGGCGGTCAGGAAGATGATGATCAGGATTCGGATGTGTCTCTGGAGCGTCTTGCAACGAAAGTCAATCGCTTATATGATAACGCCGTCCGAAGTGCTCAATATATCGTGAAATTTATCGTACAACGGGCAATGACTTCTACCAAGACTGGGGACCAACCATATCGGAACATCTTCGACCTTTTCACTGAGGACTTGATTAGCGTCCTGGGCTCTACAGATTGGCCGGCTGCGGAACTCCTTCTCCGAATTATGGCTTCTCATATGGTTGGCATCGCTGACCTTGATAAGAGCTCCGCGACCGCCAAGAGCATGGCGCTTGAGCTTCTGGGTTGGATGGGTTCTGCAATCTCTGACCTGATAGCGACTGCCCAGCATTTGCTTCCAGCTATGGAAGAAGCGGATAGTGGCCTCACCGATGATTTGAGGCAGATGTTCGAGGACTATTCGAATCGCGCTTTACACCCGCAGGATCTCGTCGTGGCCGAGGGTCCTTATCGGATGACTCTTGAATATCTTATCCAGGACCGCAGCTCAGACAATTGGCAGCTCACAAGTGCTCGGGGATACTATTTGGCGCAATGGGCCAAAACCTTTTGTTCAGTATACTACAACTCGGAAGACAAAGATGATCCCGCAAATGATGATGCAAATGAAGGTCTGGTGGAACTCCTAATGAGGTCGATGTCTGACCCGCGGTGGCTCGAAACTCATCGGTGAGGGACTCATAAAAAGCACGCATTTGACGAGGGCGTATCGCTGACTTTCCTAGACACTTTGACAACATTCCTACAGCACATGGTCGATTTGCTTACATGATGACAGTCCTAAACTCGGGATTCTGTAAGGCATTCGATACAATTTTGAAAGTTCTACTCAACTCGATCGCCAGTGATCAGGCTAAGGTCCGAAGTCGCAGTCTGAAGAGTGTTATCTACATGCTTGAAAAGGACCCCAGTCTTCTCGACAGAGATACCTCAGTCATGCGTGTGATTCTGCGCTGTACGACAGACGCATCTCCGATGGTGCGCGATTCTGCATTGTCTTTGATCGCCAAATGCATGGTCCTGAAGCCGAAGCTTGAGGAAGAAGGCTGCCGGAGCATTCTGGCCTGTGCTGCCGATCCGACTGCAGGTGTGCGAAAGCGCTGCATCGGTCTGCTGAAGGACGTCTATTTGAAGACATCGCGCATTGAGTTGAAGCTAGCTATTGTGGACAGCTTCTTGCAGCGGACATGTGATCATGAAGAAAGCGTTGCCACCTTGGCTCGCCAGACATTTGAGGAGATATGGCTTGCGCCCTTCCATGACCTGATAGACTCTGCGCAAGACAACTCCATGCTCAAGGTGGGTCTTGGTGAGCGCGTCACTCTGATCGTTGATCTTGTTCAACGCAGCGACACCGCGCTTGAAACCTTGGGTAATTGTCTGAGGAAGATCATGGCCGACACTTCAAAGTCTGCACCTCTTAATTTCAAGGTGTGTAAAGCTATGGTCTCTACCATGTTCGAAAGACTTGTCGAAGACAATGAATCTGGCAAAGACTTTCAGCAGGCGCTGCTGCAGACAATGACCGTGTTCGCGAAAGCCAATGCGAAGCTGTTCCGTCCCGATCAGTTGGAGACGCTTCATCCGTACATTGGACATCTGGCTACGGCGGAGGATCTATTCCTATTCCGGTCTGTGGTCGTCATTTATCGTTGTGTGCTGCCGTACCTGTCATCGGCTCATAACACTCTTTTGAAAGAGGTGCAGAACGATCTGTTCAAGAGCGTTGCCAAGCTTGCTCGCTCCGAACTCAACGAGGTTATGGCTTGTCTTTGGACCATCAATGGCGTTTTGAATAATACCGATCGGCTCGTGAAGCTCACGATCTCGGTGTTGAAACCGATACAGCACTACAAGAACATCGACCTTTCGGATAGCACCAACAGTGCAGTGTTGGCTAGAGCTAAGAGCTATATTCGGATCGCTGGCTGCGTTGGAAGGCACTGTGATCTCGAAAAATACGAGCCTCATTTTAGAGCTGCCTTTCCATCTTGGAGCGGAGGATCGGTGGCTGGCTTGATGGTGGACTCCATCATATCATTTGCCCTTCCTAAGCAACCGCTTGAGCTAAGGGTAATGTCGCTGGAGAGTCTGGGATCCGTCTGTCAGTCTTGGCCAGCGCAGTTTGGTCGCGAGGGCCCGAGACACGTCCTCTCGGGCGTCTTCAAGGAAGACAACCCAAGTCTGCAGAACATAGTACTCAGGTCCTTTGCTGATTTCTTTGCAATGCACGAAGGCAAGGCAGAAAAGTCTGTGGTGGCTGCTGCCGAGATTGCAGAACAAGAGAAAGCAACAAGGTTGGGAGGGTCACTCAAAGCCAGCGACAATGATGGCGCTGCGGCATTGATTGCACAGCACTTCCTGCACAACATGCTTAAAGTTGCGCAATCAAGGCAGGATTCGTATGCTTTGACGGCGGTTGAATTGATAGCAAGCATCAACCGTCAAGGTCTAGTGCACCCCAAAGAGTGTGCCGGTGTCCTCGTCTCCTTGGAGACATCTACAGTACCAGCAATTGCCAAGGTAGCAGCCGATACTCACAGGATGCTTCATCAACAGTACGAATCTATGTTCGAAAGAGAATACATGCGTGCTGTCCAGGAAGCGTTTTACTACCAGCGCGATGTTGTGGGAGATCCGACTGGCGCCTTGAGCCGCCCATACATCGCCAAACTAGCACCGCTTTTTGATATTATCAAGATCAGCAACAGCCGCTACCAGAGGAAGTTCTTGTCCAATCTTTGCTCCAAGGTGGATTTTGAACTCAAAAAGCTCAAGGTCACCGGCGACCCGCCCGAACACCTTTTGCTCGCCCGGTTTGTGGCGCAAAATCTCGCGTTCTTGGATTATGGCCAGCTTGCGGAACTCGTGCCGACTATTGGTTGTATGGAACGCATTGTGTCTGCAACGGGAACCGTTGTGGCTCACTCAATCGAGACGGAAATCTTCGTTTCGAAGCCTGAGACGTCGGCCGAAGGTGGGGCAGCGACGACTATGTCCGCGGCGCAGGGTCTAGGAGACATGGCTCCGAAACCAGAGGTCAACCCAGAGACCCTGCGGCTTCTGGCCACGGCTGCCGCATCCCTCGCCATGCTATGGGAAGCCCGAACATATCTTCGCCGTCTCTACGGAGTCACAGCACATGTCCGTGACAAGGAAGCTAAAGCCGGGTCCAAAGAGCTCAACAAGTCGGCCACCAAGGTGCATGGAATTACCGGCGATAAATTCTGGGACGCGATCGCACGGAACATGAACTCTCTGAGTAGCGAGGAGGCTATGATCGAGAAGTGCCGAGAATTTGCGACCTTACTCGCGATTGACGACGAGTTTAAGGTGGGAGACAACGAAGATGCCGAGGGAGAAGAAGTCACGGACATGGATGATCAGGGAGCTGCATGGGCTTCCACGGGTGTGCAGAGACCCGCGAAAAGAAAGAATTCGACGTCCGGCCACAGTCCGGTGAAACGTCCGCGCGGGCGAAAGAGCGGTTCGGGGAAGAAACGAGCCAGCACTGAACCGGGAGAAGAACAGGAATGGCATTGAGCATTAACAAACGAAGCCGAAGGCCCGTTGATCGGGTCGGTTTTGATGGAGGAAGTGTAACTGGGCTGTTTAATAGTCGAAAGGTTGCATGCATATGGGACCCGGACCGGCGTTAATGGGGAGGAGACTTTTGCTTTGGCTTGGTAACTGAGCGCTACTGATGAACTTTCATACTTATTCCCATATTTCTAAACCAGAGAGGAGCATGCTTACTGGTTTCTTTTGTTGTTATCTATACATGAGTACTAGTTACTATCTTCATTGAATCTCGGAAGGGTGGGTTACCTCCACATTTCTTGGGTCGTGGTTTGATGGTTTCTAGCTTGCGGTGGAGGAGGTTGGACTGCCGAGATGTAGATAGATTACTTTTAGCTCGTGCTATCAATATTTCCAGAGCTACTTGCAACTGTTGGTGAAGATTCGTTTGTAGTGAGTGCGCATTAGACTAGCACCCGCTATTGCTCGCTCATACTGGATGGATGCCAAGCCGGGCCCTGCAGGCCGAGTGGCAGTCACGGGTGGGCCTCAGTCCTTCCAGTTAGCGGGCTTGGCTCCCAATGACGTCGCCTGCCACTCACTCACTCACTCACTCCCTCCGATTTTCGCGTGTCTCTTGCTGTTCTGTTCATTCTTCCCACTCTTCCTCACTTACGCTCGGTGGTGCAACTTCCTTCATTGCGTGTATTCACTCGTTCTCTTGGTGAATTTCTGTCTATTCTATCTTTGATCCCCCATTGCGGGTGCTAATATTTAGCCCAGCCCTTCAAACTCACCTGTTCTTCCTTGTCCTGTTTTTCTCCCCCCCCCCCCCCCCCCCCCTACCGCTTCCATGAGCGCAGCTTTGCCCCCCCCCCGTCCGGACACGTCTTCGCTGCGAAGAATCGGCCTTCTCTCTCGTCGTTACAATTCCTCAAAGCGCTCGGCACCAATTGGCTTGGTAACAGCCCGAACCCGATCATCTCTTCTAAAGCCTACCGCTCAATGTCTGTCGTCGCGGACGTTCTTCAACCCCCGGTATTCGGCCCGGCATAAGTCCACCACAACAGAGGCCGCGGAGGTCGTGCGGAGATCCTCCATCCGCAATGTCTTGTTCAAGTCGTTCGCATACTGTGGTTTCTTCATTGTTATGAGCGGTGCGGCAGTGGTGGCTTTCTTCATCTACGATGCGACCACTTACCGCGAGAACTCCAGCGCCTCGGATGTCCCGGTCTCGGAATTGGCCCTGAATCCCCGACGGGGCGGCCCTAAGAATCTGCCCATTGCCGAGGTCTTAATCAGTGACAATGACTCGGACGACCGCTTGGCAAACCAAGACAAGCCTAGGTTGGTGGTGTTGGGAACGGGCTGGGGAAGCATTGCGCTGCTGAAGCACCTCAACCCGGGTGACTACCATGTTACGGTCGTGTCTCCCACCAATTATTTCTTGTTCACACCTATGCTACCGTCCGCAACGGTGGGTACGCTCGGTTTGAGGTCCCTCGTGGAGCCTGTCCGTCGCATTGTGCAGCGGATCAATGGCCATTTCCTGAAGGGACAGGCTGAAGATGTGGAGTTCTCTGAGAAGCTGGTCGAGGTGTCTCAGGTTGATGCCAGTGGCAAGGAGCAGAGGTTCTACCTTCCCTACGATAAACTGGTTATTGGAGTCGGTATGTTTCCGTCGACTTGTTTTTGTGGTTGATTGCACAGACTGATGTTGACGTTCCCAATCCGTAGGCTGCGTGACCAACCCCCATGGTGTCAAGGGCCTCGAGAACTGCCACTTCCTGAAGACGATCGACGATGCTCGCAAGATCAAGAACCAAGTTCTGGAGAATATGGAACTGGCCTGTCTCCCGACTACTAGTGACGAAGAGCGCAGGCGTCTCTTGTCGTTCGTTGTCTGTGGTGGTGGCCCGACAGGCGTGGAGTTTGCTGCTGAACTGTTCGATCTTTTGAACGAGGATCTTCTCCACTCCTTCCCCAAGGTTTTGCGGAATGAGATCTCCGTGCACATTATTCAGAGCCGGAGCCATATCCTCAACACCTATGACGAGGCACTGTCCAAATACGCCGAGGTGAGTTCGTGCGCTCGACAATCGAACCATTGAACTTCTTGTGCTGATCACCTACATAGGCTCGCTTCGCTCGCGATTCCGTGGACATCCTGACCAATGCTCGAGTCAAGGAAGTTCGCGACGGCAAAGTCCTCTTCACCCAAACTGAAGACGGCAAGGTCGTGACCAAGGAGATCCCTATGGGCTTCTGTCTCTGGTCGACTGGTGTCTGTAAGTATCTCTTTAGTCCCCTGTCTACGAAAGTTGTGCTAATGGCATAGCCCGCGCTCCTCTCTGCAAGCGGCTCTCTGACCGACTTGAATCCCAAAACAACAAACATGCCCTGGAAACTGACTCGCACCTACGCCTGATTGGGGCACCCTTGGGCGACGTCTACGCCATTGGCGACTGCAGCACGGTGCAGAACAATATTGCCGAGCACATTGTCTCCTTCCTCCGTACTATCGCGTGGGAGAAGGGCAAGGACCCGCAGAAGTTGCATCTGACCTTCCGCGAGTGGAAGGAGGTCGCCAGCCGCGTGAAGAAGCGCTTCCCCCAGGCCTCGAACCACCTCCGCCGTCTCGACAAACTCTTTGAACAATATGACAAGGACCACTCTGGAACTCTCGAATTCGGCGAACTGTCCGAGCTCCTGCACCAGATTGACAACAAGCTCACCTCTCTCCCGGCCACGGCGCAGCGCGCCAACCAGCAGGGCGAGTACCTCGGCCGGAAACTGACCAAGATCGCGGCTGCGTTGCCGGGCATGCAGGCCAACCAGATCGACTACGGAGATCTAGACGAGGCGGTATACAAGGCCTTCAAGTACAAGCATTTGGGCAGTTTGGCGTACATCAGTAATGCGGCGGTGTTTGACTTTGGAGGGCTGAACTTCAGCGGGGGCGTGTTGGCGATGTATCTGTGGCGGAGTGTGTACTTTGCTGAGAGTGTGAGCTTCCGGACCAGATGTATGCTGGCCATGGACTGGGCGAAGAGGGCGCTCTTTGGAAGAGATCTGATGAGTTTCTAGTTCTCTGTTGACTGTTATTGAGTTGATTTTCGACCCATCCACCCATTGTTCAGGGGGGGAAAGGGTCGATATGCAGATATAGATATCTATGGACGACGACCTTAATTCTTTAGCTTCGCAGTGGATATTAGTTATATGCAATGACTTAATGACCACTGATTCCATTATCTTATGACCAGGCTAAAGGCCATAGGCAGGCCCAGACAGGCCCAAACCGTGTAGAAGTCGTGTTGTTGCGTTGTGGTGGTGAATGATGCTTAGAAAGAAATTCGACTGCGCCACAGGCTGGGGGGGGGGGCTAACGTCATTATTCATTTACTCCTTCCCGACTGTTCCCTCTTCTTCTACTCATACTTCAATTGTTTAGCTTCTTCCTCTCTTTCTCTTCCCCCCCACTTCACTTCACCTCTTTTATCCTCCCCTTCTTATTATTTGTTGTTTATCCACACCTCTGTGTACTTGTTACTTTTGACTCGGTTACGCATTACCCATACTTTTTACAGGCACCCACAGGCACCCACAGGCACCCATTGTTTGCGCGGCTAATCTGAGCGTCCATCGCTCTTGCTCCTCCTACTGTTTGTCTGCCGTCATCATCGACACTTCCATGTATCTCTAGATTGAGCTTTCGCTGCCCTGCCACCCATCCAGGCTGTGCTTGCAACAAAGCCAAAGGACGGACAGACGGACGGACGGACAAATAAACCATGACTGAGGTTGCATGACTGGATTTTGGTTGCCAGAGAATCAAGCAAACACGAGCTAATTTCCAGATCGCTGTTCCCCGCCAAACGCCCGTTTGCTGGTCCGAATCTGGATTGCGACCACCGATAGATTGATCGGATCTCCTCTTGCTCCTCTCCTTCCCCTCTCCCCTGGCTCCTCTCTCATTCTATCCCTCCTCGACGCTCACCCCTTCGCGCTTCATTTTGAGTCTCTTGGTTCGGCCTTGTCATCATGGCCGACGCCGCCGGAGACCGTGTCATGTGTCATGCTTGCGGCGGCGTCTGGCCGCGCAGCGAGCACGGCCTGATTTGTCCGCAATGCCAGTCGGACTTTACCGAGATTGTACGCTTATACCCGATTCATTCTCTCCTCATCTGACCTATCTACTACTCATACTACGTATGCTGCATCGCGTTCTAAATTAATCGGTCAACCGGTCGCAGGTCGAAATCCCTCCCGACCCCGATGAAGAACCGCCTTCTATTTCCGACCGTCCCGACTCTGCCTCCTCTCCCCGGTCTGCCGGCTCTCCGCGCAACCCATGGGCTGATCATAACCCCTGGGCTGCTCCCCAAGGGGATCAGGACCGTAACGAGGGTGATCAGCCCTGGGACTCCGGAAGTGGATTCCGGCATCGCACATACCGGTCCTCGGACGGTCGCTTCACTTTCTCCACAACCACCTACACGCATGGCTTTGGCGGGCAGTCCGGGCAGTCCCCGTCCACGCGGGGCACTTCGAACCTCGATCCGATGATGATGGTGCAGAATATTGACAGCATCTTCCGGGGCTTGACCAGCAACTACCAACAACGCGAGCGTTCGGCCTCTGTGTCCAGCTCGGGGCAAGCCTCTAGCCAACCTCGGGGACAGGGACAACGTCTGGGCTCCTTTGAATTCAATATTGAGACCGGGAATTCCGCAACGTCCAGCCAGGATGGTGGCTTACATCCTCGAGACGCGGATGGTCCGCAGCCGATTAACAATCCGCTACGGACCTTGAGTGAGTAAGTTGATACTGTGTTCCAGTCAAAAAGGGAAAGGAGTGCGTGGCAGAGTGCTGACTTGACTGCAGTATCCTTGAGTTGTTTCGTGCAGATTTGGGTGCCAACGCCCAAGCGGCTGGAACTGGCGGCGCACGGGTGGTGACAGGGACTAACCCGCTGGCGATGCTGTCGTCGCTGTTGAGTTTCGATCGCCTTGGCGACGCGGTCTATTCACAAGAGGAGCTAGACAGGGTTATCTCTCAGCTGATTGATCAGACTGCCAACCGTGGCGCACCTCCTCCAGCTCCTGCCAATGCTATTCGATCCCTGCCGAAGAAGAAGGTTGACACGGAAATGCTGGGCCATGAAGGCCGAGCTGAATGTTCGATTTGCATGGATGCTGTGGAGCTTGGAGCCGAAGTGACGGTGCTTCCTTGCAAGCATTGGTTTCATTATAACTGCATCGAGCTTTGGTTGAACCAACATAACACTTGTCCTCATTGCCGACGGGGTATAGATTCCCCTCAGTGAGTCACCCGCATTATCTGGTGGTGTTTGAACTGGTGCTAATAGTGTGTGTATAGGACCCAAGGAACAAGCGATGACCCGGTGGTAATTGCCGATAGTCCTGAGCCTGTTTCGCGACGCACAAGCAGTGCCGAGGCCAACCCCGGTAGATCGTCACAGCCGCCTCCAGGCGCTTGGCCTGAACAATCACCCTCCTCGTGGAGCTCGCGGTCATTCTCATCTTGGTCAGCTGCGTCGCCTGGTCCTAGCTCTGAGGCGCCAGCTCAACGACAGGAGCAGGGACGAGACCAGGGGCAAGGTCAGGGGCAAGGTCAGGGGCAAGGTCAGGGACATGATCAAGGACATGGTCAGGGCGAAAGCCAGGACCGGAACAATGGACAGGACCAACGACGAGATAGCCGTGGTGAGGGATCTAGCACCGGCTCCGGGTTTACGGGCTGGGTGCGTAACCGATTGGGAGGAGGGGGCAGCAGCAGCTGACTTGGAGAGGAGGGACTTTTGTATAGACTTTGGACGACGACAGCAGCTGGTCAGGAGATTGGGATCCGATGCGACGACTAGCTTTGTTACGTAGTAACGACCTTACCTTGCTTGGCATTGGCATTGGCATAGGCATTGGCATTGGCATATTGAGTGCGTAACCTGTCGCTTCCTTGCTGCCTGATGGATTAATGACTACTAATTGACAGTCAGTCGATTTGGTTGGTGACTGTTGACTAGTGAGTTGACTAATAGTGCGATAAGATTGATTGATTGATCCACTTTCCATCTTATCACTCGCTTCCTTCTCCTTCCCTCGCTCCACCCCACCTTTTAGTCTACTTTGGTTTACTTTGACAGCTGTTGCTTTCCATTTCCTGGTCTTTCACATCTTGCTATATACCCTGCTCTCTTCCTCGTGCCTCATTTCACTTTCATCTTCAGTTCCAATTCCAATATGAAGACTCTCTTCAGGAATGCCACTATTATACCGGGAGTCAATCCTCCCCCCGCAGATTCTCCCACTTGTATGATCATCGAGGATGACCGCATTGTTTACGTCGGCACCGAAACCGATCTTCCCACTGACCCGGTGGATCATGAGGTCGATTTGAATGGCAAGAAAGTCCTACCTGGATTCATCGACGGGTAAAGATCCAAATTCCCAGATTCCTAGATTCCCATGGCCTCAAGCTCAGATCCAGACCCACAGACACATGCACCTGCTGCTGTTCGGCGCCTCTCTCTCCAAGATCGATCTCAGCGACTGCAAGAACCTGGCCGACATCCGCGCGACGATCGCGCGCGCCGCGGCCGAGAACCCCACGGCGGAGCGGCTCTTCTGCCGCGGCTGGATGCACAGCATGACGGACGGCCAGGCGCTGGCCAGCATGATCGACGACCTGGACCCGCGGCCGATCTTCATCGACTCGAAGGACCTGCACTTCGCCTGGCTGAACACGCCCGCGCTGGAGGAGCTGCAGGTGGCCGGCCTCCCGGACCCGGAGGGGGGCACCATCGCCCGCGACGCGACGACGGGCCTGCCGAGCGGCCTGCTGGGCGAAGCGGCGGCGGTGACCTACGTGTGGCCGCACGTGGCGCGCGTGTCGACGGCCGAGGAGAAGCTGGGCTACATCCGCCAGGCGGTGCGGGCCTACAACGCGGCGGGCTACACGGGGATGATCGAGATGGCGACGGACGAGAACGTGTGGACGACGATGCAACAGCTGCGGGCGCGCGAGCCCGTCCCCATCCGCCTGGCGGCGCACTGGATCATCACCCCGTCGCCGGACGAGGCCGTCGTGCTGCGCCAGGTCGACCGCGCCATCGCCCTGCACCGCGAGTACAACCGCACCACGTCGCCGGACTTCCGCATCGCCGGCATCAAGATCATCTGCGACGGCGTCGTCGACGCCTGCACCGCCGCCCTCCTCGAGCCCTACGCCAGCACCGGCACCACCTGCGGCCCGCTCTGGGATCCCACGCTGCTGGCCAAGGTCGTCGCCAAAGCCGACGCCGCCGGCCTCCAGTGCGCCCTGCACGCCATCGGCGACCAGACCGTCCGGCTGGCCATCGACACGCTGGAAGCCTGCACCAGCACCGGCACCAGCACCAGCAACCGCGGCAGTGGCAGTGGCAGCACCAGCACCAGCAAGCGCCACCGAATCGAACACCTCGAGCTCACTCACCCCGCCGACAGCGCGCGCCTCGCCCACCTCGGCATCACCGCCTCCATCCAACCCGTGCACGCCGACCCGGCCATCCTGCGCGCCTGGCCCCGCCTCCTCGGCGAAGCCCGCTGCCGCCGCGCCTTCGCCTACGCCGAGTTCCTCCGCCACGGCGCCCCGCTCGCCATCGGCACCGACTCCCCCACCGCCCCGCACGCCCCCCTCCGCAACCTCTACACCGCCACCACCCGCCGCTCCGCCCGCGACCCCGCCCTGGACCTCGTCTTCAACCCCGCCTTCGCCCTGCCGCTGCTCGACGCCGTCGTCGCTGCCACCGCCGGCTCCGCGTACTCGTGTTTCGACGAGGACCGCACCGGCACGTTGGCCGCCGGTAAGATGGCGGACTTTGTGGTCTTGGATATGGCCTGGGAGGCCGGGGAATTGTTGGAGGCCGAGGTGCTGGAGACTTGGTTTGCCGGGAGGAGGGTTTTTGAACGGTGAGTGGAGTGGGGCGGTAGGGGTTAGGGGTTGGGTATGGGTCGGATATGGGTTGGATATGCTTTGGCTTGTATTGTAAGTTGATCGGGGTTTGGGGAGGGGATATGGTTCTGTGTCTTCGGGTCTGCGGTGGGGGGTGTTTGGGGAATAGGATAGATAGGATAGGAGGGTACAGTATCCAGACTACAGTTGTAGTGCTCTCTTGGGTGTAGGGTATTATGTGTGTATAGTATGGTTTGTGGAGGGAAGGGGGGGGGTAACAAGTCTTGTGGTGTGTCGAATGACCTGCCGGGTTCAAGCAAGTGATAACTTGTTCAATTCCTGTTGGTACTGTACAGAAAATGGACTGGGATAGAAAGAGGCGCAGAGCACACTACCGGCAGACCGGACTGCGTACTGTATACTGTAGACATGCACATAATTTGATGAGATAAACATACTGCTACCCCGCTCCCTGAATCTGCAGCATGTCTATGGCACTACTACGCTCACAATTACAGTCACTTCGGCACGGTAAACCCTATATGCTTTATACTCTAGTGCCCCGGGAACAAGAGATAAACACGATGCTCTCTCCATTGTGTTCCATTGTGTATAAAAGAGTCAAGGTATATCCTGAATTCTACTCAAGAATAACAAATGCACCGAACCGAACTTCAGTCTTTTCCCCGAGAAGCTTAACTTTTTCTTTCTGCGACGAAATCTAAAATCTCAAGTCCCATCCGATCTTAGGACCCAACCGCGGCAACTCATCCGCCACACTCTGCACATCCTTGTCACCTCTGCCGCTGAGGTTGAGGACGATGTTCTCGCCCTTCTGCATGGTCTTGGCCAGCTCCATCGCGCCGAAGACGGCGTGCGACGACTCCAGCGCCGGAATAATACCCTCGTGCTGGGCGAGCGCCCGGAAGCCCGTCAGGGCCTCGGCGTCGGTGGCGGCCACGAACTTGGCGCGGTCGCTGTCCTTCCAGTTGCTGAGCTCGGGGCCGACACCGGGGTAGTCCAGACCGGCGGAGATCGAGTGGGTCTCGGAGATCTGGCCGTGCTTGTCCTGGAGGACGTAGGTGCGGACGCCGTGGAAGACACCCTTGCTGCCGCCGGAGAGTGTGGCCGAGTGGCGGTCCGTGTCCACGCCGTCACCGCCGGCTTCGACGCCCAGCAGCTTGACCGAGGTGTCGTTGGAGAAGGGGTAGAACATACCCACGGCGTTGCTGCCGCCACCGACGCAGGCGACGACCGCGTCGGGCAGCTTGCCGATGAGCTCCTTCATCTGCTGCTTGGTCTCGTCGCCGATAACCGACTGGAAGGTGCGCACGATCGTGGGGAAGGGGTGGGGGCCGATGGCCGAGCCGATGATGTAATGCGTCGTGTCCAGATCGACGACCCAGGCGCGCAGGGCTTCGTTGACCGCGTCACGGAGGGTGCGGCTGCCGGCGTCGACGGCCACAACGGACGCGCCCAGCAGTCTCATCCGGAACACGTTAAGCGCCTGGCGCCGCACGTCCTCGGCACCCATGTAGACCACGCACTGCATGCCGAACTTGGCGCAGACCGTCGCGGTCGCCACACCGTGCTGACCGGCACCGGTCTCAGCGATGATCTTGGTCTTGCCGAGGCGGCGGGCAAGGAGAATCTGGCCCAGGGCGTTGTTGATCTTGTGGCTACCGGTGTGGTTGAGATCCTCACGCTTCAGCCAGATATTGGCGCCACCGCAGTGCTCGGTGAGGCGGTTGGCCAGGTGAAGGCTGCTGGGGCGGCCCATGTAAGGGTAGTACGACCGGAACTCCTCCCAGAACTTGGGGTCGTTGCGGGCAATCTCGAAGCCGCGCTCCAACTCGGCCAAGCAGTCCATGAGAGACTCAGGAACATACTGACCGCCGAACTCACCGAAACGAGAAGGGATGGCGGACGGGTCCCCGCTGCCGTTGAGGGCGTCAATCTGGTCGACCAGGCCGGGGCCATCGGGGGTGTCATCGTTGGTGATGACGTCGGTGGGCTGCGAAAGCGCCGGAGGATCCTCCTTCAAGACAGGCTCTAAGACGTGGACCGACCCGGAAACCTGACCTTGAGCATCGCGCTCAAGTCTGCGACCAGTAACGCTGGTCAGGTACTCTTGGGCATGCTTAGCCGCCTGGCCGGCAGGCGCGTCACCCAAGACGGTGATGATCTGGCTTCCGATCACAACACCCTCCGAGATATTCTGCACGGAAAGGAAGTGCTCGCGGGTGCTGACTCCGAATCCGAGCGCGGTGGGCACATTGCCGGACCAAGTGTGGACACGAGACAGGAGATCGGGCAAGTTCGTGCTGAGGGATCCGGTAGCACCGGTGACACCCATGCGGGAAACGACGTAGATGAAGGAATCTGCGATCTTGCAGAGGAGCTTCATACGAGACTCGGAGGTGGCGGGAGCGATGAGGGGGACGTAGGACAAGCTAACGAAGCAGGGGACTATCAGTATGCGTGGGGGGAAAAAAAGAACAAGGCACACCAGTGCAGGACTTCTTACCCATAGCTAGTGCAGAAGTCACGGAAGCGGACGGCCTCCTCTGGGGGCAGATCGACCATGATGAAACCGTTGACCCCAGCGGCCTTGCAGTCCTGGAGCATGCGCTCCTCACCGTACTGCATGAGGGGGTTGTAGTAACCCATCAACAGGACGGGGGCGCGAAGGCCTTTACTTCTGGCGGAGCGGACGGTGTCCAACACCCAGGGAATCGTGACACCGTTGGCCAATGCCTGAGTGTTGGCCTTCTGGATGGTCGGGCCGTCTGCGATCGGATCGGTGAAGGGGACGCCCATCTCAATGATGTCTGTGATTGACGCAATGCAAACAAATGGTCAGCGGTCCGCAATCGGAGCCAACGGGAAGCGGGGAGCATCAAGCTCTTACCAGCACCACCATTTTCCAGGCCCAACAGGATATCAACAGTCTCTTCAATGGTAGGATATCCAGCGGTGAAGTAGGCTACCAAAGCAGCACGCTTCTCCTGCTTGGCGCGAGCGAACGCGTTCTTGATTCCATCCATGGTGTGGGTGTGGTGAGGTGGAGGGGCAAAACGCAAAACGCGGAGAGGGACGGAGGATGGGGGAAGAACGAGTGGCGGTTCGATGGACCCGGGAAAAAAAGGAAGGGTTTAAGGATAGGATCAGGAGGACAGAGTAAACGGCCCACAATTGAAAGGGGTCCGATTAGGGGAGAGAAAGCAGGCAGTCAGCACGGCCTCGAATGTAAATTTGGAGGGGGAGGGGGAACTTGGAAGGGGCAGGATTGAGTCACTGTCGGCGAGTAAATCAAATCGATCTCCCTCGATTGAATTGTCCCGCCAGGTCAGGTGATGTGGCGATAAGATAACACTCGGGTATTGCTGCGGTATGGGGTTGGTATGGTATGGTACGCATAGTTACATGTATTACAGGCTCTCTCTCTCTCTCTCTCTCTCTCTCGCGCTATCTTAGCCCATTCCAAAGGATATAGAGAATCATTCAGTGATAAGGAAAGCAACAATGAATGCTGTAGAAAAGGTATGCTACAATAATGATAGCTCTAGTGACAATAAGACTCAATCCTCACACCTTAGATACGTTGATAACAGGACTCTAAAAACTTCTAAGTCATTTCAGGTGCTGGATGACCCCAGAACAGAAGAGCCAAGTAAGACAGAGAGGAAAAGAAAGACGACAGACAAAGATTACAATGATGAATATTCACACAGACGCCAAAAGCTATGCATATATACTCAGCCTAACCCCATGTGTTGCCCCAGTCCGGGAGACAGCACAAGCCAGGCCAAACAACCATCAAGAAATAAAACCACAGAACACAACCAATTCCACACTTTTTATCCTTCGCCAGTCCGGGGGCTCTGTTACATCAATTCCAAACATTTTTCATCCCAACCCCTGCATAATGAAAGGAATGACAGTGGCGCCATGCTATGCCAGATAGTTGTACAACTCAGAAAGGAGTGAAATCCCAATGCCCAGACTAAATGCAATGTGAAATGAGAAAGAACAAAAGCAGAAGACACCAGATCGTCTATCACGCATAGATCAACAGAAAGATGAATGGGGGCGGCATCAAGACATTAAGATACTCTAAAGGAGGGACATCAGATCATGGACAGTGATCGTAAGTGAAGTGAGGATCCAAACAGAAGGCATATCCGTAAATCCCAATCCAGGGGTCATGCGCCCTCATGGGGAGATAAATCAGCCATGCGCCGGGTTTCAACTAAAGGAACGACGAGAAGAGGAAGGAAATCAAAGAATAAATGATAAGAGGAAAACATTGCAGGGAAATAAAATGGTATATCAAGTCCGACTCAAGAAAGAAACGCCATTCAATGCAAATCACAGCCTCTAGAGGTACTGCAGCTGGCAGCGACTCAATGCCCGGGGGGACCTGAGACAGAGTAGGGCATATAGCTGTAGACGGGCGTGCTGCTCGGAGCTCCACTGGCGAGTGGAGGGCTGAGCATGGAATTCATCTCCCAGGCCCGGGTGCTCGGTGCAGAGACGCCGACCTGGCTCGGCTGTTGACAAGCTGCAGAGTAATAACTGGGGGCAGTGATGGAGTGGTAGGACTGGCTTATAGCAGGGAGACCATGTCGGATCTCAGAGGGGCCGGTCATTGAAGGATCTCCATGGTCGGGAGGGGCGGAATATGCAGGAGCAGCCAGTGGAGGTCCATATGCGTTGGGAGCAGCGGTATCGGAAACAGATTGAGGAGATGGGGCAGTGTGAGGTTCCGTGCCGGAGTCTGAGGCAGCCCGGGTGCTCGCATAGGTTGAGCCGATCGGGGTTGTCAATGCTCCGGCGGTCGAAGAATAACTCGCCGACTAGAGATTGGTCTGTTAGCACGCCACATACACACGCACGCACGCACAAGCATCTTAGACATCAATCAGAGAAACTAATG
The DNA here is from genome assembly GCF_003184765.1 of Aspergillus aculeatinus CBS 121060. NCBI lineage: Eukaryota > Fungi > Ascomycota > Eurotiomycetes > Eurotiales > Aspergillaceae > Aspergillus > Aspergillus aculeatinus. The sequence continues at coordinate 1,430,299 of NW_020291470.1, forward strand.
GAGCTTACATATTTGCCAATGATCTTCTTAAGGGCAGGAGTCAGAATCTTCCATGGAAAGACCTTCACATCTTTCTCAATGTTTCTGGGCTTGGGCGCCGGAAACCCCATGATGACCTTGAAGAACTCTTCGCTGTCTGGCCTAGCCTTGGAGACAGTCAGAGGTCGAAAACCTTCAAGATTTCTTCGAATGCGATTCTTCTCCTCAACGGTGAATCGAACCCCGACGAGAGACTCAAGCAGGTAGATCGTATCGACACTGGTGACGAAGCAATCTTCCTTTCCTTCCCAAAAGATGCAGCTAATGCAGATACTGTTAGGAGCTCGGTCTTCGAGAGAGACTGGCGCGAAGTCGGCGGAAATCGTACTGCCTCTCTGGGCACGGGTGAACTGGACTAGTCGGCGCTTTGCATCCCGTTCCTCCTTGCACCAGTTCTCCATCATGCTGTCCAAGTCTCCGTTCAGCTTCAAAACAGCTTTTGTGGGGTACATGGCATATGGGTTGAAGGCCGGAGTCTGGCCCATGCCACTCGATTGCTGCAAGGTCGAGGTGCGAATCAACTGAGGGTTTGCGCCGTAGTGGCCTGACGAATGAGCATTCTGTTGACGGTAACCGTGGCTGGACACATAATGGTTCCGATGATCGCCGCTCACGGAAACGATCGAGGGGCTCCAGGTGGATGTCAAAGGTGAAGGCGCTCGGATGGAGGGTTGCGACGCGGCTGACATGGTAGAGTACTGGGTCGAGGGCGCTCTAGGCGAAGAGGCCGCTGCGTAAGGGGCGGCAAATCCATTCATCGCAGGCAGAGACTGCAAATAGGGCGAGTACGACGCTGTCGAAGCCGGCGATAGGTCTTTCGGGGGCAGCGATTGGCCAATGACTCGTTTTGGTGCTCTATGAAGGTGATCCTCCGGGTACAACGATGGCCCCCTCTTCCGAGCGTCGTCTGACGGTGGCGGGATGGCACCATGCTCATACGTGTAAACCCCAACTTGAAGGGTCGTAGCCGGGCAATCGTTCGAGTCCATGGAGACTTGCAAAGGAACTGCAAACGAGGGAGAGCAGGTAGAGCTGAATGGGGGTGTCTCGACGGAAAACCCGTACTGGAATGAAGAGCCTTGGAATCCAAGAAAGTGCGGGATACATTCACATTTCTTTGCGCCGAAGACGAGATAGAGCGATGCATAAGACGATTCATGGAGATCGAACGGGGACTGGATTTGAACAAAGACTCTTGTTCCTTCGGACCCTCGCTGGGGCGAGTAGGAAACGACCTCCGGCACCGGGCGAGACTCCCCCGTCATCATCGGTGAGCGGCCTTCTTCGTACGAACTGGCATATTCCTGGTTGTCCATATAAGGAACGCAATCTGACATCTGGCTGGTGTGATCGGCCATAGGCGATGGGACAAGTGGGGTGGACGTCACGTATGGTGCCTGACCGTAGGCCGAGTATGAGACACCATCGTGTAAAGATCGAGCGGACTCATAATCTATTGGATACTTAGCACACAAGCTGTCTCAGCCGATCCAGGGTGAGCGAGACCACAAATCCCTGCCTGAGCCGCCTAGATATTGTGGCCTAAATGAGCACTTACCGATCAAAGCCGCCTGTGGGGGCTTCTGGAAAGTAGGCATGGACAAGATGGGGTCAGACTTGGCCAAAAGGCCGTCTGAAAATGTGCCAATGAAGTGGGACTCTTCAGGGTCCGATAAGTCCAACGACTCGTCTAGAATTAACGGCGTTTGCAGCTCCGGATTGAACTGTGAACCGCGATTGTCAGTGGATGATCGTATATGCACAGGACCGTGAGAGACAAGGGAAATACAGGCAAGATCCCAGCGCAGCAACAACAAGTGAATCAGAAATTATGAAACTGGCGAGGATGAGATGTGAAATGAATGAAGCAGAGCGCAGTAATTGGGCAGCGGGCGGGAAATGTCCAACGCACCAAAACACCGTGTGTCTTCGAGTAAGCCAGTTTGAAGGTGTTGCAGAAACTGCAACGGAACACGACAGCTTAAAGAAGCGAATGACAGCGAATTTATCGTAAAAGACGATAGATTGTCGGAAAGTTGCGAGGTAGCTCTCCGAGACAAAACGAGTGACGACACGAAGTGGCTGTCAGGCTCAGCAAGGAATACACCACGAGAGGCTTCGAATCAGCGATCAGAGTTCAAAGATCAGGTGTGAGACCTTGAAGGCTAGCTGCAGAATATGAACCGGCTTGAGACCACGCTGCCAATGAGTGCTTGAAAGAGCCTATAGGAGAACTATTTCCATCTGGGGGCGATGTATCAACCTTCCAATGCGGTCTGACCTGGCAAACTAATGGTCGATAATTCGGGGCGGGATGTCTTAAAAGGTAGCGAGTGAAGCTGTGTCAACAGAGCGAGACAGGAGCAAGCTTATTTGTTCGGTTTTCCTAAGATTGAAATGAGACTCCAGAACTTCCTGGGATATGGAAGATCGAATGAAGACGATGGGCCACGAACTACTCGGCTGAAGAGTGCGAACTTTCCCAGAGACGAGGATCCGGCCCGTTGCATAGACAAGGACTTACCAGGGTGAGACGAAGCTGTTCAGGTTGCGCTTGTGAGGCTTTAAAAGCGACGGGGGGAAAGGCTGCGTGTGAATCTCGTGGTCGCTTAAAGCTTGATGGAAGAGACCTACACCATGACACGGTCAACAACAAAACATCCGAAACTTTAGTGGTAAAAGAAGCCCCAAGGGAGATGGCAAGCGCACAGAGTCCATCGTGGACCCAGAAATTCTTTTGGAGATCTTGTGCACCAAAGGCACGACCTTGAAGATGCAAGGAGTCCAAAGGGAAGGGAACACGAAGGAGAGGGGATGCAAGGCACCACAGAGTCAGTGGCGAAGGGAGGGGACTGGTACCAACCTCAACAGACCAATGAGTCGGGGAAGAGTAGACCCTGTCGTCCAAGAGTCTTTGATTCCAGGTGATTTCTGCTAGTGTGAAATAAGGTAGTGTCTTCAGCCGAGACAAAGATCCACGATGGTGGTGTAAGTCCAGGTCCGGCCTCGTCGAAGGACTAACAGCGACAGAACGATTGGTAGGCGAACAGACTCCAGATCCACACCTGAGCAGCACGACGGGGGAGATGAGTGACAAGCCCAATGTGCACCGTAAAATGAGAACGAACTCCTTTTTTCCTTTTGTTTTTTCCTTTTGTTTTCTTGTTTTGGCCTTCCCGGGAGAGGAGGGATAAGGTTGTTGACAGCGAACCGAGGATGATGGTGGTGGTGATGATGAGTTACCAGGTTCGGATCGGTATACCTCCCGCGCAGCAAACGGGAATCGCTCTACAGTCCCAGGGCAATGAAACCGAGGCAGACGCAAACGCAGGTTGATGCCGTCCGCACGGAACAGGGGACAGGATGCGATGCGTCCGTCACTCCAGATCGAAAATCAAATCAATGAAATGAGCTGGAGATTTTCCCTACGGGAATTTAGACCGCTCAAGTTGAAGGTCGGATTGGTGCGGAGACAAGACCCCCCGGGGGGAGAGAGTAAAACAGAGATAAAACGAGGGTGGTTTGTTTTGTTGATTTTTCGAAATAATCAGCGAGCGCGTGAGATCGGTCCAGATTAGTTATTAAGGATGTCTCTGATGATGAATCCTATCGGTCCCTGTCGTTGCTTTCCAACAATAAGATTTCCTTCAATCGATCCCGTTCGTTCTTTTTCTCAGTTCTTCCCTTCTTAACCGATCACCTCCGGGTGTAGCGAACGTCAAAAAAAAAAAGGTCGATACCAAACAAAGCGAGTGTGAGGTAAACGTGGGAGAGCGAGTGTAAAAAAGAAACAAAATGATAAAAGAGCAGAGGAAGAGTCTTAATCTGCCATCACAGATCAAATTGACGAAAAGGTGGGGGGTGGGTTTAGGTGGAGAGGGGAGTGGGAGGGTTATGAGGAGAGCGGCGGTAGTAGAAGAAAGACAAGGGCAATAGTAGTCGTAGTAAGTTAGTGGTTGGTTAGTGGTGGTGATGTAGTTAGTGGTAGAATTGGTAGTAGCGGGAGTAGTCCAGTAGATTAAAAAAAGAACAGGGACGAGCGACAGATGGAGTAAACCAAAAAAAGATAGTAAAGAAAAAGTAGTGTAAAGAAAAAAAAAAAAAAGGGAAAATCCCAAATAAGATGACGGCCGAGTACGAAGATGACGAGAGATATATTACTCTCGTTCTCTCTTGGTCCCAACTTAAGGGCCGAGGAAGTAGGGTAAATGGTAGGCAGGTTGGCAGGTTGTAACTTAGCGGTCGTAAAGAACGAGGGCCCTGGAGGATCGGATGGCCCTTTAGTGTGGCGGGGAATGCGCTGATGAGAAGATGGGTAATGATGATAATAGTGACAATAATAATTGTAATAATAGTAATCATAAACACCACCCCAATCACTAACTATCGGGCGGATTGGTTGCTAAGGTTAGTGTAAGGTACTGACTGGAGTTTATAGAGTAGGAGATATATGACTTTTAGACATTGGGGATGATGAAGTCCGCTTTCTGTCTCCTCTTCCAGTGCTGTTTTTATCATCGGTAGTACCTTGAATTGGAAAGTACTCGGAGAAACTGAGCTGAACCATCTTCACTACGCCCTGAGCATATGGGCTGGTTGGCCCATTGTTTTCTCACGGCTCCATAGTGAAAAAAAGTCCCTGGACTGGTGGTCCCTCCACATCTCAACCGCTAACCGTTCACTCAAGGAGAATGGAAACTAAGGTAGCTACGGAATACCTACCCTAGTACACCCTACCCTACCGGTACCAACCACCAACTACCGTCCCAAACTACGAGAGCAAGAACTATTTTACTAAGCAGCTCATTTCATAACTAACACCAACCACGCAGTAGTTTAGGAAACACTACTATGAGGTGAGGCTTATCATTCCTAAGAGACTCGGTAGAAGGGGCATTCCCCCGTAGAAAGAAGCAGGAACTTATTAGTTTGGCCTCTTTCACCTGATGCCGGAGAAGAGGGGCCCAAGTGGAGGAAAAGGTGTTCTTGCTGAATTGCCGAAAGAGGGTTAGCTCAGGGCTAAATCCATCCTCCATCATGATTTTTATGACTTTATGATTTCTTTTTGATTAATCAATTTCTGGAAGGACTTAGCACCATCTGGTTAGGACCGGGGTTTCCATTACTAGCAGTTAGGTCAGGATTAGTCGGTGGTGAATAAAGCAGGACCCCCCAATTCAGTACCGGGCAGGCTAAGAATCTGGCAAGGGTGTTTTAGCACCAGCAGGCCACCGTTCAAGCGGTCCATGCCGCCATGACCGAGTGGGGCACCCCCCGAGGAGCTACTGAGTAGGGAAATCCTTTTACCAAAAAAAAAAAAAAAGAAGAGAGAAGTTGGACGGAAAACAAAAATGAGAGTGAAAAAAAGGATAAAAGTGAATAACCGATTATTCATAATAATGCCGACTGGCCGTGGCTACTGCTGCTGCTGCTGCTGCTGCAAGAAAGCATGGTTGACAAGGTGTGGTTGACACCTATTTTTATTCCATCAATGCAACAACTGGCAATCAATCAATTTCACACAGACAATACAGCATGGTAAGGGAGGATTCCTAGCTTAACTTAGTACTGCTCACCTGGAATCGGACTCGGAGGTCGGGTCGCTGCAATGGATCCATCCTTCCACACAATACACTTCCTGGTTTCCAATCCGTCATCGTGTGTTCCTATTTGTTTGTTCACAAACTTCCGACAGGGCAGCAGCCTTAGGGAGAATAAGATTGAAGTGATTGTCGATGGCTAGCACCGCCTCCTGGCCTACTAGCAGTTTAGCACTCAGTCAGAATCTGGTACCTAGTGGCCTAGGAACTGTGAATTCCCAGTGACTAGCAGAAACCAGGCATGAGGGAGTGGAACGAAGTAGTACAGATGTACCAGTAAAAAGAGGTTGATCGAACCTTGTTGCATTCGCATCACAGTTCCTCGTTGTTATTACTGGCTACAGAAGAACTGTCAAGAAAGCCAGGACACAACCGCACTGCCTGCACCACTGCAGGCATTGTTTGGTGCTTCTTCGGGCTTCTATCCAGTCTATTGGGTCGCTGGTGACTCTTTCTCCACGATGCTCAGAGTCAGAAAAGGGTTCCATCCTCGTGGCCTAGGAAAAGGTCTGCTGCTGCTGCTGCTGCTTATCTAATGTATGTGTCAGGTAGTTACTAGTTGATCATGATCATCTCCTGACCTTATCTCATTCACCATGATTGCCATGATATCAACTTTACGGATCAACTCGCCGTCAATGGCCCACTTGGAAGCTCCTTTCGATCCCGCAGTACCGTCGGGAGCGAATTGAACTTGACAGAGTCCGAACAGGATACGGGAGGCAGATGGGCAGATGGGCAGATGACCTAATGGCGACCATCCAAAGTCAACTTTGACGGTACTATCAGCTTCGCCAAGGCCCTGTTCTGGTGCAGGGCATGCGACCGATCGTGAGGTTCGTGAAGCGTAGCATATATTTAGCTCTTCGGGCAGTTTGGACGGACAATAATTCAGTTCCCCACCTTTCTTCCTCTGTTTTCCTGTCCCCCCAGTCCTTTCCAATCCTTCCCCTTTCTTTTCCGACAAGGAGGGGCAAGAGCCATCATCATCGATAATATCGAGTCTTAATTTGGACCAAGCTGGATCCCTCAGGCAGCACCGCTCATGCTCATAGTCTGCTGTTTTAGTCTTCCCCCTCCACTGGGGACTCCTCCGCCAGTGCCAATAAAGTTAGTCAATTTATAGGTCGGTAGGTAATCCACTAGGTGTGCCTTAGGTACAGAACTAAGTAGCGTCTGGTGAGTTAGCTGCTAATCGACTGATGGCCTTTGAGATCAAGCCGGGTTCTCACAACTTCAGAGGTCGGTACCTACTCTTGGCCGATACCCCGATCCAGGGAGGCTAGAGGACTCTACGGAATAGTCTAATTCTGATGACTCTGTTGAAGCTTGGAGTTTGAGACAGGACGGAAAAGAGAATCTTCTCAGTCATTATCGTCCCTAAAGTTTCCGTGTCACTATCTCATTGATCGCATGCTTGTCATCTTTGGCCCAGATAACTACGGAGTAACTACATATCCTACCATAACAACTTCCCTCATTAACAGCTAGTATTGTTGTTGTGGTAGGCTGATCGGGCCATGGGCCCCACCAGAAACGATCTGACTTTGAAAGAACCGAACCATGGCTGCCTTCCATTTGACTTTCTCCGCCTGCTGCTCAACTCTGGTCAGACCGGCAAGCCCTCACCCCTCAATCTCATCCTCTTTCATCGCACTCCCGCTAAGCCAGCCAGCTGCCTTGATTATCAGGTTTGGTCATCGCTGAGGGAGGCAGACACTGGGGTCCACGAGTGTTTTCTTTTCGTAAGTGCCCTGCCAAGTCTTCTGGAAAAGTCTAATTGCCCTAATCCGGAAACTCCTCCATGCCCTATCCGAACGCCATGGATGTGATGCAGTCAGATCGGTAATTCGGGATTAGTCCACAATGTGGCAGTGAACTACCTAGTATCCTTGGGGTACGGAGTCGAGTATCCGGACACATTTGGCAAATCACCTTGCCAGCCATCACAAGCAAGTGGACAATTATTAGAAAAGAGATGGCGGGTGAGGCGCCTCGACGCAAAGACAAAGCTTCGTTTCTCGAGTGTCTTCGACTCCGAGGTGAAGTGGTGTAGAGTTGACTGCTTTGTTTGAGTGCCTTCTGCTGCAGTGCTGCAGAATATGGCGGGTTGCGATCGGGAGCCGCGGACAAGCAACTGAGTATCTCACCGTCTCATGGCACTTTCGGCTTAAGGGATTTGAGAACACAAACAACGACTCGAAGATAGCGGGCGATCTGAAAGGGCTAAAATGCTAAACATAGAAAGCCTTGCATTGACCGTCCGTCCTTTCACCCAAATTCACCTCTGCAAGGGCAGCTGAGCCATCATGATTGGGTGGATGGTCAGGTGACACCCCACTTTCTGTAGCTCCTCAGGGTTTAGCGCACGAACTCTGTGTGGATTTGGCTTGCTTGAAGCCTCTGATTGCACTGATTGCACTCAACTGGAACTCACGCTGCCCTTGGGTCCATCCCGAGTCCGCATGGATATTTTCCCTACTGATTCGTTCTCATTCATCCAGCCGGTGGCACGATGGGAGGGGAAAAACACTCAAATGCTATTTTGGTGATCGACCTCGAGGGTGAGAGGTAAGGTAGCAGCATGGTAGCACCAAACCAAGGGAGTGACCCTGCACTGTCACCATACCTTAGTTGGGAGCTATCACGGTCAAATATAATCGGCATAGAGCTTCCCCTCTCCTGCCCTCCCCCCGCAGCTGCATTGTTGATACCTGACCAAGCAACAGAGATTGATCACCCTTCACGCGGCTCTTGGCCATGAATTATCTTATGTTGTCCCGCGAGTACCGATCGAATTAGTGGCTCACGTGTGTCCATGTATATACATACGAAGTAACACCGGAGGGGATAGGGGAAAAGAAAAAAGAAATAGGATTGAGATCCTAGTGTGACGCAGTGGCACCTTCGCCACGGCGCATGGCTGAGGTAGGGCAATCCAGTCACGATCGCGCCTGCCTGAGGAAGATGCAGTGCCTCAGGAAGGCAACCTTGTCTAGATGTGCTCGTACGTAACGTCGTAGAATTTCCCTCAGGCTTTCTGGCTTTGCCAAGATCGTGCCAAAGTCAAGCACAAACAAGCCCCCCGGCCGGCCGAAAAGCAGAAAGTACCACAATGAACTCCCCGGTCCCCACCATTCAGCCAATGTTTGATGAGGTCATGCCGACCAGGAGAAATACCGATTAAGAACGCTGATCGTTCCTTCTAAAAGGACATGAGAGACTCAATGTTGTGGATTGTATGGATACAAAACACCCTATGGGCCTATAGTGTCGACCGTTCCGCGTTTCGATACTCGGGGAACTCTAAACCTCCTCAATAGCACGGGTAATCGACAAGATAACTTACTTATCCCAGCAGAACCTCCGATGGTGAACTTGCCTTCGGAATTGCCGTGCATGATTCGGATTTCGAGCCAGATTCTTTTCCGATCTTGCCTCGGAAGTCCGACTACTGGACTCATGTACTCAGTAAGTATTGTTGTTTGCCTGCTGGACGACAGCTACGAGTACACTTATTCGTCACCCCCACCCGACAGCGACAACAACCAGAGCTGGAACCCCAATCTCGATCGTCTGAAAGGAAGGGGAAGCATGTCAAGCTTCCAAGTCCAATTCTCCATTCCTTTTCTTGGGATCGTCATGCTTAGCAAAGATAAAAGCTTATATCTTAAGTTCTCAACACTATCCATCCACGTTTCCATCACGCACAAATTACTTTGTCAGCGGATACGGATCTTTACAGATCGCCGTTTTGAAGCACATTGCGGGCAAAACTGAGGAGCGAAGACCCCGAGCGCTCAGCGTTGACATGCTAACTAGGCACCTGTCCACTGCACTAGTTGGCCGGTACCTACTTTAGCAAATTTAGACTACCAAAAGCCGAAAAACATGCATATCGTTGGCGTTATGTGCGGTGGGGGTCTCCCAGCAGCATGGAGATGATCCATTATCCAACCATAAGCAGCGAAGATCGGCAATCTCGTCCTACGATGGTGGCTCTCAGCTTGCCTCAATTGGGCTGAGTGCCGCCGAAGGAATGCGATCAAGCCCAAAAATTGTCTTCTCCAGGGCGAACGGCAGTGGGCATGTGGAGAGACGGGAGTGGTTAGGCATGATGATGATTTCAGAAGGAATGAGATGTTCAGATGGAAGGCTTGTATAGAGTCAGCACCAGTCCAGGACCAGCTACAAGGAGTTCGAACTTACATGCATACAGGCGGTGGGAGGGTGGATACTATGCAGACACCACCAGATGCCGTGCAATCTGGGATCCAGGCAGAAACATGCAGTCATCTGATCTCTGCTACTGCTGCCCGCCGATGTATATCTCGCCAGCCGTTACGGTGAACTCTAGTATATGGTCAATCAAACATACTTTCAAAGGACTGCATCTTTGATTGTACCTCAGAGTTTGTCCCCACGGACTAAGAAAGTCTACTCAATTACCTTATCCTCGACTTCAACCGCCATGGATAGGATGATAAAATATCGGCCAATGCTCGGAGAATTCCTACTTCCCCCATCCACCCAGACCATCATTGAAGCGAACGCACCACTTGATACCTGTGAAGTTCGGTTTAAGAATAATTCCGCAGACCAAACCAAACCATTCTTCTTGGTAGCCCGTTAGCCACTTAATGCGGGTATGGCGCTAGCTCCAGCTTCTAGCACCCATTTGACTACCTGTCTATCTCAATATTTGGGCTGGCCGCATTTATCCGAAAGGCGGCGGTGCAGCCTGTCCAAACATCCGGAGCCAGCAAGACTGCTTGAGGATTGGTGGTAGGGGATGTCATCCAGTGATTATATTCCGCATTAGTAATATTGTATCCTGAGAGAAGATGAGATTTTCTCCACGTTATGCCGTGTCGAGTTGTTGTCGACTTGGATGTTCACTGTTTAGTGTTATGCCAAAGTACAGTGCACAGTACTCCGTACAGGCCTGCCTGCACCACGGGGCGTGCAACCGCACCGCAGTGGGTGGTCCCTGTCCCAGTTCTGCATCCTTGCCATTCGAAAGTTCAAACCAAACAAGTCGGAACTTCCCCGGGGTTGACCGGAGAAAAGTGATTGCCTAAGGCGGGTCCTGCTAGTCCGCCCCAGTTGCAACTAAAACTTGCCCCTACGAACCCCGGTTGGTCACCTTTAGAGGTGAATCTTCCGGAAGGCTCATGGAACGGAGACAACGGAGCCACGGGTCGATGCGCGTGGAAAATGGATAAAGCCACTATCGCTCGCTACAGGATAGTGCGGCTTTTCCGGTTCGGCCTATTGCCCTTTTCGAGATTCGGCATTATGAAATCTCTTGTGTCTACCGATTCTATCCTTATTTTTGGAATTCCCCTCGGATTCAGCTCGGAGAACAGGCCAGCAAAGACGAATGAACTCGGAAGACTCCAATTGAGGCGACAGCATCGGTGGTGGACAGAGGGGTCATCATGACGATCTTCTACCTGCCGACCGAAGGTGCACTTATTGCCATTGACCGGGTAAGAGAAGGGGAGTGGAGGGGGAGCCGACCAACAAAAAAAAAAAAAAACAAAAAAACTATGTAATCAAGCATTCAGGGTCTTTTGATTACTGTGGGCAGCACGAACCCGTTAGCAGTGTCATCTAAATTGTGGTGGCAGCCTCAGTGCTATCTTGGCATCAACCATTGCCCGAAAGGATTGGACCCTGCAGCGGGTAAACTTACTGAGTATGTGATGGCACGATCAGTGTCTGACCCTACTCTGTCACCTTGGGCCTTCGATACGAGGAAGGACAAGCTGTGAGGTCACTGCAAATCTAACAATTCTTTATTAAACAAATACTGAAATTCTTCGATGATAGACTGTTCTCTAAGCTGCAAGTGACCAAGCTGCCCTTGCAGTGAAGGCATTGCAGTATTATAAGTCTGCCCTAACTTCCCCCGCGTCCTTACGTACTGTAAGTTAAGTTACCAATTTATCTCCTTCAATGTCTAGTAGGTTCCCACCCCTTGAGCATTTGTCCGTTAGAACATGCTTCCTTACTACTATGTACAGTACTGTATATGCAGTGCTCATCAACCCCCGGGGCTCTTCCCTGCCCAGCTACCTAACTGGTTTGGCTCAAGCTCAAAGTAAGTTGTCACTTGTCGATGAGAGAGAGCCTGGCAGCAGTGACTCCACTCCATAACCACCCTAGACCTCTCTCCTGGCGAGCCCCGGTCGGCCCGGCCACACGACAACCCTTCGGTTTAGTAAGGGAATTTCTCCTTGGCGTCACTGGTTCTGCTGCATGCCGCACGGGATATTTTGATCCAGTAATAATCAGTAGGTAACTGACTGAATGATAGTTAAGCCGGACCCTGACCGAGAACAAAAACCCCCCCAAATGAATAAAAAAAACCAACAAATAAAAATTGTGGTAGTGGCTTCGCCTTGATCTAAATAACCTCAAGAGATTCAATAATACCAGATGATTACTGGACGGTCGGTCCACCTGCCCGCCTGCCCGTTCTGATCGGCACGTTTTGGAGATTGGGGGGTTTCGTCGATCCGAGTGAGAGTGGTTATGGTTATTTCCCATGGCTGTCAGGAGCCGAATAGATACGCTTCCTGAATTGGTGTTCTATGATGTGATCTGAGGGAAATGCCGACCTCCACGTTTAGGCTTGATGCTTTGCCTATCGGTCAATCTATGTGAGGCCTACTTGTTTCTCCGCCCAGCCAGAAACAACTCGGATCCGACGGGGAAAGGGGGCCCAAGGAAATTACAACAGTCAACATTTAATCTCACGGCCTTGATTGAAGTGCAATTCGATGTACAATGGGCTTTTTATCCCGTACGTCGAGGGAAAGAATTACATAGCAAATCCTCAACAAAATCGAGAGAACTGGGTTCTTGCATTTGTATCTCCTTCCGTTGCTAATTCCCCACACATGCCGGCAAGAGTTCTATACTTGTCAATCTATACCAATATAGGCTTCCGAACCCTAACTGCCAACCCGCGATGTCTCACCAACTTCTCTCTCGTGGTCGGTCTCCGGTCTCTATCGACCAGCCCCAACACGTGAGCCCATTGAATAATCAAGTGGGCCATGGAGTAGCACGGATTGACAGCCTCGGGTAATTGAATAGCCACCAGTTTGCGCGCCGACCGCAAGAGAAAGCTAGCTACGGAGTACCTTTGCCTTACATGCAACAAACTTATCTGAATGACGATCGCACGCGACAAGCATCCCCGACCACCGGTTTTGACTCCATGTAAGCTGACTAGGAAAAGTCTTAGCTGCTCAATGCTCGTACGCGATGGAGCCACGGGTCCCTGGCTTGGTTTCCCGCGTGCCTGACTCCAAGAAATCCCCCGTAACCTGTTTATGTGCTGCAACGGAATTGGTTTCCTCCATTCTGCGGCCGTCTCCAGGTCCATCCGTTCCCTTGGGAAGAACTGTGGCTGAGGGATGGATGTTCTTTTCTCTTTTTCTCCTCTTCCGGGATATTTTACCTAATTTTTTTTCCTCAGTCAATCCCCTCAATAGCATCTCTTACTATTCTTTTCTCTATTCTAACTTTTTCTTTGCGCGGCAGCCAAAAGAGAGACAGGAGGGAAGTGCCCGCGGGTGGTTGCAAGTGAAACAAGCCTGTCAACCGCGGCAGAAGCCAAGTGAGACTTGAGGGTCGCGCGGCTGAGGTTATTTTTGGTCTGACTTACTACTACCTACTACTTATTTAGTTGTTGTACTGTACGTACCGTCGTCCACTGCTCGTCTCGAGAACAGCATGTAGCGATCCATGGTAGGTTAAGCATTCAATTCATGATTCTAATATTGAAGATCATGGATGATCTGCAAATATTTCTGAACTGGTATTGATATAGTATTTCATAGGGTAGTGCTAACTTCTTGCTAGCTCTATAGAGAGAGGGGGGGGGGGGGGGGACAGACTCCGGCGATGGTGGCTAAGTACCTATACCAACTTGGAAGTACTTGGTAGTTACCTAGTACCGGTTACCGGCTCGATCGAGAGTGGTTATGTTTCTTCTCTGCGGGTAAACTACCTTCCTAGTAGTCTTACTTTGCTACTACTACTACTATCTCTCCTCACTATGGCTATTGCAACTAGGTAGTACCTAGTGAGAAGTGAAGACTGCCACTATCATGCTTGAATTGGAGGCATGGACTCAGATGGATGAGCAGATCGGCAAGAGCATTGAGAGACAGTTCCCTTCCTGTCGAACGAACCGGTGGGATTGCTTCGGCTCAGTAAGCTCAAAGCTACCTACCCAACCCTCTCACAACGCACGCATATCCTGCGTGGGCCGTTGTCTCATCGCCATCTCCCAAGAGGAGCTTTACCCCTGAGATACTGCGTTATGCGTGCTGGCTACTAATGGGCAAAGTGGGCTGAGCCATCATCAACTCGCCAATAAAGCTTTTGCGATGATCTGGCTCATGGTCAAGTGAGGTTTAGCTACAGCACATCTCTAGAGGGCGAGGAAAGGCCTTCAACACTCCGCCACACTATAGAATCAAGAACCCAGACAACCAGGAGGCGAGGCTTGCTGCCCCTCCCCGTCTTCCTCCTCCTGGACTGCTGTTGACCCTGATCTTCCCTTCCCGTGCGCCATCGGCTGCCTGCAGGAAGGAATTCTTTATCTCACTTGTCACTGCCTTGTGCGTCGCACAGATCCCGGGCCAACACGAGCTGCCTAGGATCAGCCACTGAGTAACGGTGATTCTTGGCTTTGTACTGTACTTCTGTACTTTCCTCCCTGCCAGCTTCCCATGGGCTGATCCTGGACCCTAGCAACCCCCAGCTGCAGCCTGCAGCATGCAGCCTGCAATGACATTTTGATCCAGGGTGTGTATGTGCGCCTGTGTACAAGGATGAAAGGGACATCACGTCACTGTCCTTTGTTCTGATCAAATCTTGATCTAATTGTGATTGGGGGTAGCAGGGCGAACAAGACAATCTAGCTCCATTGCATGCCATCAGTGGCTGGAATGCGCTTCTCGGTTCTCTACCCTTGTCCCTCCTTTGCCTGTCTCATGTCTCCCTACCCAGTGTCGACCAGAACGATCATCCAATGGTGCCCTGGTTTGGCGACATCATCGTCAAGACCCCGCCATGCATAGGCCAGCTTACTGGTCGACTACCTAGTGCGAATCACATTTTCCACTGACTGGTTCGAAGTCTCTGTATGGCGCCAATATGTCTCAGTTCCGAGAGGACTATCGGACAAGGACCGTCCAAGACTAGCAGCTCTGAACTCTGAGTTGAGACACCCCTACCTACCCTTCAGGTCTATCTCAGGGGGACTGGAGAATTGGGTTGAGACTCCTGGGCTTTGGGGTCTCTAAGGGGACGGAGGGATTAGAGAAAGAGACACTATGGCGTTGCATCCTTCACATAAGGAGTATCTCCAGGGGATCCGACCGAGGCAATAGAGCTTCTTGTGTGCGGCATGGTCTCGGCGACTGCCAGTGCTTTAGTCGGCGACTGAGTATCTCCAGCCACTGCCCACAGGCGACTGCTAGCCCACACAGAGAGGAGTATTCATCTCATTGGTGCGAATGGCAGCGCACAACCAAAGCGATGTCACAGATGGAGGATTAGAGCCATGTTCGAGTGTAACTAAGCCTACCCGATGATGCTTCAGCATGTGTGCTTGCGAAAAGAGTATAAAAAAGCATTAACATACTTCAATCTCACACAACAACAGGCCTTATATCAAAGCCTTGATCTGTTACTGCGTACACATCTAGGCCGTCACAATCAACTACTTCGCCAGAACAGGCCATGTTCCCGATCAGGTGGAATAAACGAGAGCGCAACAATTTGCATAACTATACCTTCAGGTATCTACCATCAAGCCCCAACCCAAGCCCATGAGGTATATAGCAGCCTCTTCGTGACACAAAACGAAGCAAAGCCGCCAAGAGAACCCAACCCGACGATATTCCCAGTTTGTAGCATAAGGTACGGAGTACAGAGCAGTCGAACCAAGTCCAACTTAACTAACGTTAGTGTCCTTTAGTCATAGTATCTCAGGTTGACTAACTATTACCTACACGAACTATACGACAGGTTAAACGCTCGCCAAATCCACCAGTCAACTACTCACCCTTGAACCTGCTTACTCCGTACATAGTACAGTAGGGACTTACTAACCAAACCACCAAATCAAATCACGCATTACCCACCGAAAATAAAAACACCCTATACCCATACCTATAGCTAACAAGTAATTCAACAACCTAACCAAATAAAAGCTCAGAAAGAAGCCGACAACCAAGACCAAAAACGGAGCCTGCAAGTAGACTACAGAGTAAATTATAGACTAAGAGCGAAGGAAAAAGAAAAAAAGTTATATATAGTATCATATATGGGTCCCCCTTCCCTCCGAGGTCCCCTCCGTCCCCATCCTTTTTTTTTTCTTTTCCGATATCAATTCGCTACCGGCCAAACCGTTTCCCCGCCACCCACACAATACGAGCTGCTGCCCCCCTCCCCCCTCCCCCAATTTTTTTCCCGAGCCTAGGAGCTTGGGGGAAGGACAGGCACCACAGGGTTTGAAATGTGAAGTGTGTGCTTGGGTGCTTGGGTATTTATCCTGTTTGGGGAAATCGTGGGTGTGTGGTAGGTAGGTGTTGATGCTCTCGTTTACCCCGTATACATTACCAAGATTTTGCGGTGGTAGGCTGTGGGCACTTACGCTGGGATTGATTATTGTTGAATTTGAGGGGAGTGGATTCGTGACTTAGTATGAGTAGTATGGTACAGTAGGTACCTAGGTAAACTACGTAGTGTTGGGAGAGGGCGCCTGTGCCTGCCTGCCTGCCTGCCTGCCTGCCGGTGGACTTGCGCGCGGGCCGTGGAGGACCTACCGGTAAATTAAGCGACGAGACTAAATTCACCCAAGCTTGTTTCTTGCACGTTGGGGCCTTATTTTCTACCCTGGGAGTAGGAAACGGACAAGGGATGATGAATGGGATGGCTGATTCTACTGAGATAAGTTGTGAAGTGGGATGCGTGTATGAAGACACATGACATATACTGCCAGTAGTCGGTCAGCTGATCTGTCACATTGTTCCTGCACCCTACATCGATACATCCAATGATGTCTCACTTGCAGCCCTCTACACACAAATGAAGCCCTGAACCCTGAAACAAACAGCCTGTCATGCTGGGTTCATCATTATTTGCAACTGGTTTTGGCTAAATGACATTGGGGTTGGTAGGCATTAACAAAAGTAACGTGCGCCGACAGTGCAACAAAGAAGGGGGGGAAAAGGGAACCACCTCCACCACCACCACCACCACCACCGCCCCCTAGCTAATCAACAACCATCCTATCATCCAAATGGAAAACTCCCCCTCCAAGTCCCCCTCGACGTCACGCTGTGCTGGCCAAAGAGTATCCTGCGTCCGGGTTGATTGTCCATAACCAACCAAGCTGGAGCCCAATGCAGGTCCTTTGCACTGGCCGGAATTGCCAGAAACATGGCCAGTCAGCGTCACACTTGGGCCGTTTCCTCTGAGATCGACACCCCGTTGGCTGCGTGGACTAAACTGGAGAAAGACTGGGATTATTTTTTACGGGTCTTGGCCAGAAATGGGATCGCTGATAACACACCACACGCCAGTCCAGCATAGCGTCACCGGTTTTGGTAGCATGTCTCACTCAACTCGCCACGGAGCTGCAAGCTGGTGGGACTGAGGCAGAGACTTTTTCATTTCGATGCTATCTATCCGAAGATTCTTGTTCGAAGGCAGGGTCCTGCAATCAAGGAAAATCAACCTCGCGGGAGGGCTGGCTGCTAGTCAAAAGATAGTGGCGCTCTGCTCGACGGACCGGTTGTTATAGCAGAGAGGAAACAATCTGCCCCAGAATCGATACGCTCCCCGATTCACCTCCTTCACGGAGACCAACCATCGAGCGAAGCTGTTCTCAGTTCGGCTGGGATTGGTGCTCCGTAAATGAGTGACCTAAACCCCCATGTTAGAGGGGGGTGTGGCAATGGGCCAGTGGGGAGACAGCAGCTCACCCCCGCATGGGTTAGACTTACTTCATGGTATCTCTGTAGAGCATGCCAGTACCGCATCGGCAGCCCAAACCTCTTCGTAACCGTCTCCTTCTTGATCCTCACCAAGGCCTTCAAGTACAATGTGGAGAGGGTTTCACGGGGCAGGTAGATGTGGTCGCCAACGGCAACCCTGCCGGGAAACTTCCAGCCGTGGCGCTCATATATAACCTCGATGAGTCGCGTCAATGTGTCTGCCTGCCATGTCGCCAAGAGCTCGCGGTTAAATGCTTTCACGTGCAGTTCCAGGTTCATCAGATCGTGTCGGAGTCGATGGGTGTTCGTTCGTAGCTTGCCGATCTTATGAATCAGCATCTCATTGGTCGTTTCCAGGGTGCGAAGAGTCGAAGAGTATCTCTGAAGGTAGAAAGAACGGTCAGTTTCATGTTTTATCTGAGGTTTTCTCCATATCTCGAGTTCAACTGAGCTGACGAACCCTCAGTGACACCTTGGCGGTATTGCTGTCAGGTTGAGTTAAGTCTGGTGACTGGAGGTGAGACCGGTAGAAGGACATGCCAGGCCCGTATCGCAGGACAAGCTCGGCGTTCATTGTGACACTTCAGTCACAGAATGTTGGAAGAGCTAGAGACTAGAGGATCAATGAGTGGCCTTTTGGTATGAAAGATAAAGCCGTGGTGCTAACTAAGTAACGATGGCACTGTATGTACAGCTGTTGTGAAGGGCCAGGTGCTGGTAAACACACTGTCGACTGTTGACTGCGCAACGGCGCAGCAACAGCGTGTCAACACAGGGAAAGGGCGACCTGCCTGTTTGCCAGAATTTACTGCGTGGGCCTGGAAGAAGTGACCCAAGAGACGCGCGCACAGTCAACCGTTGCTACATAACTACCTCTGTGAGCTGTGTTCCTTACGACCTAGAGTATATCACTGATAGTTGGCGCTCAGCGTAACAGCTCATAGTTTGCTTCCCGACGCCTTGCCGAATTCGAAGACCAGCTTGCCGAATTGTTTGCCCTCCTTCATGTCCTGGAAAAGATCATCCAGTGCCGGAATATCGCCCAAGTCGCTTTGAACTACTCGCGAGACAACAGGATGGATCTTTTGGCTCCTCACAAACTCGACCATCTCTTTAAACTCTTTGCGCGAGCCCATCGTAGACCCACGCACCTCAATATTCTTCAGCACCGCTTGCATCAAGAAAGGCATTTTGGGCGCGACCGTCATTCCATAGACCGAGAGGATGCCGCCAGCCTGCATCAATCAGTATTCCATTCGAGCAGACAGCAACGGGGCGCAGCCCACCTTGAGTAGCTTGACAGCCTTTTCGACTGCATCGCCTCCAGCCCCGTCGATGACCGCATCGAAAGCCGCCTTTCCGGGGGGGAGCTGACCCAGCAGCTTTTTCTCCCATCCTTCCTCCTTATAATTCACACCACCCTTGGCGCCCAGCTCAACCGCCTTCTTGATCTTCTCCTCGCTCGAGCTGGTCACATACACGTCGACTCCCCTGGCCACCGCAAATCGCAGAACCATGAGAGCCACCCCACCTCCGATCCCCGTCACCAGGATGGCCGCCCCCTTGCCCGAATTTCTCTCGCCAGCCTTGACCACCAACGCCCGCCACCCGGTCAACCCCGTCAAAGGAAGCGCCGCGGCCTCCGCATCCGATAGATGTTCCGGCGCCTCCTCAACCTCGGACTCCTCGATAGCCACATATTCTTGCAGCGTCCCCTTGTTGTACAGTTTCGTTCCGCCCATGATCCGGTACCCCTTGGGATCTTCCGGGCCATCCGGCGAGCTGTCCCAGCCCACCCCGGGATTCAGGATCACTCGTTTCCCCTGCCAGCGCTGCGGGTCAGCGACATCGGGACCCGCCCCGACCACCATGCCCACTCCGTCGGCACCGAGGGGGACATCGAACGTGACTCCCGGGTACAAATGTTGGCGTAGGAAGACGTCGCGGTGGTTGAGCGAGGCCGCGGTCAGCTTGATGAGTAATTCGCGGCCCTGTGGGGTAGGGACGGCCTGTGCCTGCACGGAGAGGGGATAGTAGACTTGGCCCGGTTTGCCTTCTGTTTTGGTCAGGAAGACGGCCTTGGACATTTTGACGCAGATGAAATCTTTCGTAGTTGTAGGATATGTAGTTGTGATGGAATTGGGGTAAGGGAGAGGGTTTAGCGATCAGGGGGAGTGAGAAGATGAAAGGGCGGACCCAGCTTGAGTTATTTATCAGTGCGGGGGAGCTTGGATTTGTTATCAAGTGCCGAGGATGTCCTTAGATCCGATCGTCACTAGAGCTGGGAGTATATGCTTTGACTGGGCATTCTTGACGTAGAGGAATCACCAATTGCTATCATACTTCAAATAAGAGCATCTCTTCATGGAACTAGGTAGCAGATACAGCACATTGAGAGATTAATTGCCATTCAGAGTTCAATGCCACAGAACCCTGCCGAGGACGGATTATTATATCAACGTCAACACCAAAATCAGAGACATTTTCACTGTCTCATCGACCGACGATGGAGAATTTCCATACAGGTGACTTAACATTCATGCTGCAGCCATGCCAATGCTCTACCTATCTTGCTCGGAGTATGATACTGCTGGCGGTGCAACCACGAAGTCCTCGGTGCCTCAGGCCGACATAGATTATACACTCTGTAATCAGATTACCGGCACCAGTATCATACCGGTATGGTATCTGAGCGGCGGAGGCCAACATTCCACACAGGCAAGCACCAACGGAGCCTTACATTTTGCAGTTGCAGTCTTAGGGCAATACTGATCACCTCGACGACAACGTCGAAACGGGGTATTTTCTTCCAGTATCTGCTGGGAGTTCTTGGCGGGCGGTAGGAGTATTCATCCTGGGCGGATTTTGGGACTTTTGATATGCGGGGGCAGATGAGAAGTGTAACGCAGATTTATGCATTTTGGTATATACATATGGCCAAGGTAGCAGAAGCATCGCGAAGTTGAATATGAGTATGATGGGGGGAGGGGATGTTTGATGAGCAAAGCTCCCGATTTATGCACTGCTCCGAAGCAGACCCCCAATGCGAGCAACCTACAGGATAGATCGGCTGTGACGTGTCAGTTTTCAACTTCAATGCGATCGAGAGCATCGAGCATCTGGCTGTTGGTAATGTTCCGGCGAGATGCGATTGAGATTTTCCGCCAGAGGTCCCGGCCTGGGTGATGACTTGCCCGACCTCGGGCAACCGAGCTCCAATGAAGTGTACTGTACCATCATCACGAGATATATGCCACCTGTCTTGCGAGCTCTTTTGGTCGGTAGGAGTATGTACTGTACTCGTGAGCTTTCGATCTACACACGTACAGATCGCCGATCAAAAGACCCCAGAAACGTCAAACAATAACAACAACAACAACCGAAGCCAAGCCACTGATCATCAAGGTGTATCCAACCTCCAGCCATGAGAACAATCCCGGATATCACGTCACCCTCTCGACGGCCAAACTACCTTAAGGTTTTAGTCGATCAAGTATATCTGCACAAATCGGTCCAGTGCACCGTACAAGACCAACTACCCAGCCAAGCAAGCAAGCAAACAAGCAAGCAATAAAAGTATACTTCCAAGCCCGACTCGGTGGGAAAAGCGACAGAAATTACTTAAACCGGGCAAGCGACCAAACCTTAAGGCCGATTGGATTTCCGCTGTAACCGGCCGAGCTTTTTTTTTTGCGTCTGGATTATTCTTGATGGGTAGGGAAGAGTGCTTGGTGATTGATTGATTCCGTGGTGGCTGATGCTGATGCTGGCCGGACTCGGAGAGTAGGAGTAGGGCTGCTGTTTGTGCCGTTGCTGTTGCTGTTGCTGTTGTGGTTTCGGTTGCTATTGCTATTTGCGTTTCTGCGTGAAGCAAAAGCAAACTGCCCCAAATTTAAGGACTATGTAGCTAACTTATATGCGTACCGGTAGACTATTCCTTCCGGAGAACTGCACATCTCTTCCGCCAGCCTATTCTTTTTTCTTTTTTTGGGGGGGCTTGTGAGTGGGAAAGTACTTTACAGTACGCAAAAAAAAGGCAAAAAAAAGAAGGCGACACGTCGAGGAAGAAGCCGAAGCGTTTGCGGCTGGTGTGTGGGCGGGCCAGTCAACGTCGGGGCGTGGACTTAAGGGAGATGGAGTTGGCTGGGGAAGAGGTCGGGCCACGCACCCGATCCTGGAGGTCGAGCTTTCCAGTAGTAGTACTGCAGGTACTGCCGGTGTAAACAGTGATCGTCTCTATTCTTCGATCCGCGTGGAATACACATGATACAAAGATTGTGCTTGCAGAGGATGTGTTGTGCATGGGTGGTCACCACCGTGGTCACCATAGTGGTCACCATAGTGGTCTACCCAGGCTTTGCCTGGGAGCGGCACTGTGTGTTATGAGTAGTAAGGACCTGGCAACTACGAGTGTAGTGTGTAATAATGAGTGAATGAATGGATTGACATCAATTATCATTCAGGCAAGGTTGAGAATTTACCCTTACTGATGAGGTAATGTACTTCAATTGACTCGAGGGTGGCTGGTGGTATCCAACGTATGGGGAAAAAGGCGAGAAAAGCGACGAAACACGAAAACAGTCCCCCCCCCTTATTGCCACATCCCACCGCTCATTCGCCGCTCAGCCCTTGGCTCATTTTTCTCACTCTTGAACTTCCCAAACTTGCACCAGGAACTGATCCTTTCGATCTTCTGATCTCGAACTCGAACTTCGTTCAATCCCGTCGTCGTCTGCTGCTGCCAATTCCTCCCACAACCTATTTTCGCTCTACACAATTCTGTCGCCGTCTCGATCAACTTGGGCCTGGTATGTCTCTCTCTCTCTCTCTCTCTCTCTCCTGCTCCTCCCTCCACCATCGAAACCTCGTTTGCCTCCCTCCGCTCCCTCCCTCCCTCTTCCCCCCCCCATCTTCGTCCCTCGGGTTCGTTGGCTGATCGATTCTCTCTTCTCTCCACACAACCAAACAGCTTTGCGTCCTTGTTTCCTACCAAACACATCCCTCTAAAAAAATTCGAAACCAACGCGTTCGCCTCACCTCTGACCGTCGACCTTTCCCTCGATTTGTCTTTCATCTGATCTGCTGGACTCGGCCTTGTCTTTTCCGTCTCAACCAGCTATCCTTTTCCATTCCATAATGCCTACGCCACTTCCCTCTAGTTTTGCCTCAGCCGCCGCCGGCAACATCCACGACTCTTCCAACCGCAGAGGAGATGGAGCTCCCGGTGGAGAATGGTATGCCTGCCCCCGTTCCTTGCCCAACACCTTGTCGCGCGTCCGTCTCCTCGTTTGCCAGCAGCCCCATCCAAATCCGGCCGGGGACCTCCTAGTTTTGTGGTGGAACCAGAAAAACTGACAACTCATTCCTACTTCTGCTGGGGATGCACAGGTCTCGCACTCGCATGAACGGAGCAACACAGACCTTCCGCCGCCCCTCAGTCGCGACGAACCCGTCGCATAACCGGGATACGAGTCAACCGAACTCGGCCACCACTCCCACCGTCGGCACCTACACCCCCCCGCATATGTCCTCGAACTACCAGTCCAGCGCACTCCGGAACGGTGCCACCACGGAAACTCGTTATTCCAAGGACCTGCTGCTAAATCTCTATAAGAACCAACGGGACACCGGCTCGCTGGGGAAGAATGTCGCAGAGTACTTCGTCGCCGACTGGAATCCCCACTCCTCCGAAACCTCCCCCGTCAATGGAGCATGGGGCAAGCGCGAAGATTCCAAGGACAATCCGTCCGGTCCGGAGGTCTGCTGGGATCATGGGGGCCATGTCGAGCCGCTGGGTCTCGTGGAACCGACGGACGACGAGAAAGAGGTGTGTCTTTCTTACGTGTTATACCCCGCCATATCACCTATGGACTATTTTCGACTTATGTCGGGGCATCTTTGCTAAATCGTCCAGTTGTTTACCTCCTCCGTCAACTCTCCGCTGAAGCCGCCACCCACGAACGCCTCGAAAGAGAACACCGCTACCGGCGCGGGAGGTCGCAAGCTGTCCATTTCCCAGGGTCATATGAACAACTACAACACTTCCTCTCCCAGCGCTGGACGTCCCGGTCCCCGGCGTCGGGAGACAGCCGATTCGCCCGCGAATCCAATGTCTCCTACCACCAGTGGCTCCCGCTTCTTCCGTGACGAACCGACCACGTCCACCCCTCCACCCTCCCTGCTGCGACGCAAGACCGACTTCCGCGATACTTCCTCTTCCACTGCTCGGTGGGAGGAGAAGGAAAAGGAGAATCTGGGTAAGGAGCCCGGTGCAGATGTCGCGTCTCCATTTGGCTCGCTGAAGCGGAGCTCCACCAATCCGTTGAGCGTGGCGCCAGGTGGGCCAAGCTCGCCTTGGGCGGCCGCCTCGCAAAATGCCAATAATTCACCGATGGGTGCGTTCGGATCCTTTTCTCTTGGACCAGGAACGAGCACCACCCCCACCACGGAGAAGAAGGCTGGGTTTGGCAGTCTCCGTGGAGAAAGTCGCCTGAAGGGACTTTTCTCCAAGGATAGCTCCGAGGACATGGCGGCGGCGGCTCTCAAGGAGAAGTCGTCTCTTAGCAGCCTGGAGCGCTTTGCTGATGTGGAGGGTGAGAAGCGCGCGCAGTCCCCTTGGGGCGAGCCTGTCAAGACCCGCACTGGTCGCAGTGAGACGAACCCATTCCAGGAGGAGCTTCGCAGTGGCAGCGCGGCGCTTGGGGGCTCTCAAGAGATCAATCCCCACCCCCAGCCCTCGTCCGACCATTTGGGCTTTGGGGCGTTTGGCATGACCTCGAGCATTCCCGGATTTCGGGAACTGATGCAAAGCCACGAAAATTCCCGGAACCCTACCCCGAGTCTTCTGCAGGGACACGAGCCTACTAGCCCGACCAATACGAACCCCTACCAGAGCCCCCACGGCGACCGACACGAGGTGGATGATGTCGAAACCGACGGATCGGATATTCAAAACACCACCCACCCCGGTATCACTGGCCTGCGCGATACCTCCGCTTTCGGCTCCATCCGACGTGTCGGCTCGGGCATGGACTTGCCGTCCATTGACCGCAGCCAAACATCGAGTGCAGCTGGAAACAGAAGCTTTTCAAGCTTGGGCGGCCTAGGTGGTCTTCCTCCCATTGGAGGCGCTGCTGGATGGCCCACGAGCGCCGCCGTTGGCACCCCCACGCGCGAACGATCTGCGTTTGCGGGCGGCTTCGGTGACCCGATCTTCGGGACCATGGGTGACCTGCAGTCTCCAAGCTTGTCGACGCTGGGAGGAAGCGGTCTGTTCAGCCCTCATGCTGGGATCACTGGAACGGGCAGTCTGGGTCGCTCGAGCAAACTAGGCTCGCTCTTCCCCCCCGCCATGCAAGAGCAGATGCAGGGTGACCAGATCCGGCCCGATCTAGGGGCTTTGGACGAGGCTGCCCGGCAATCTGGGGAGATCTTCGACGGACTTCTGGCGGATCAGGGCCCACTGACGCACGGAGCAGATCTACAGCCTATCGATAAGACTGTGCAGGGCGGCCAGCCAGCCACTTCGACTTCTCAGACTCCTGTGTCTGCCGTCGGCTCTGGTCCTGGCTCCATGGTTCCTGATGCGCCGCAACCCAGCCAGACCCCCGGAAATTCTGGGTCTGTCCCCCCGGCGCAGCAACGGACCATGGTGATGCCTGACCGCATGCGCTGGATCTACCGTGACCCGCAGGGTAACATTCAGGGCCCATGGACTGGACTCGAGATGCATGACTGGTTCAAGGCCGGATTTTTCAGCCCAGACCTGCAGATCAAGAAGCTCGAGGACCCCGAATTTGAGCCGTTGGCACAGCTGGTTCGTCGCATTGGCAATTCTCGCGAACCGTTCTTGGTACCTCAAATCGGCATTCCTCACGGGCCTGACCCTGCCCCCGGACCATGGACTGGCAACACGAGCGGCACGGCGCAGCCTCCCTTCCCTGGCAGCTTCCCTAGCTTTGGTACCACCCTGACCGCCGAGCAGCAGAACGCTTTGGAACGTCGCAAACAGGAGGAGCAGTACCTGATGGCCCGCCAGAAAGAACACTTGGCTCAGCAGCAGGCTCTGATGAAGCAGATGCAGTTCCAGGGCGTTCCCCACTCCATCCACCCTCATCAGCTTCAGCACCATTCCAGTGCTCACAGCCTCCACAGCCAGCCTAGCTTCGGTAGCATCGCTTCTCCGGTCGGCTTCCAGCCCTCACCGATCCAGGCGCCGATGCAGCAACAGCAGCAGCAGCAGCAGTCCCAGCAGCAACCTCCGTCCGTTGCCGGCTTCTTTGATGCGGCTGCCGCCATGCGAGGAAACCCTCTGCCCAACGTGGGTCCTCAGATGCTCGGCACGGATCTGGGCCAGGATCAACTTCCTACTCTTCTGGACCGCCTGAACATGAGTCGGCCGGATCCGTTCGCCTTTGGTACCCCCAGCTCTTTCGCTGCTCGCCAACCTGAAAGCCTGTTCCACCAGCAGCAGGTCGCTTCGATGCTCCAAGATCGGGCCCGTCTGCAGCAGGAGCAAGAGCAGTTCGATAGCACCCAGGGTGATGCTCTCTTCGACCAACAGGCACGTGAGGAGCGCCTTCGTCAGTTCCATGCCCTGAGGGCACAGGAAGCCGAACTCGGAATGCAGACTGTCGAGGGTCTTCCTACCCACCCGGCCGAGTCCGTTCAGTCTCAGATCCCCGAGGAGAGTACTGAGTTCGATACCGTTGAAGCCGCTCCCCAGGAGCCTCCTCTCACTCTGTCGCAGCAGGTCCAGAAGGCTGCCACCGCTCAACGCCAGCAGCTGGAGCAACAAGAACAGCAGGAACAGCAGCAACGCGAGCAGCAGCAATTGGAACAACCGCAGGCGGGCTCCGTCACCGAGGCCGCTTGGATGAGCAAGGGCGATAGCGCCATGCCCCAGCCCTTCCCTCCTCCGCCCTCTGCCTCCCCTCTGCCGGCTCCTGCCGCTCAGCGCAACCGCCAGAATGTGGCCGAATCCCTGGCTGCCAACTCTCGCTCCCAGACGCAGACCCCGGTCGAGGCGCCCACCACGTCCATTGCGCCGTGGGCGAAGGAAGCCAACGAGGTCCCCAAGGGTCCTTCTCTGAAGGAGATCCAGGAGGCTGAAGCTCGGAACGCCGCCCAGAAGGAGGAAATTGCGGCTGCCGCTCGTCGTGCTCAGATGCTTGCGGAGCAGGAGCGCCTCAGCCAGGCGGCCCAGGTGCAAGCGCCTGGCCTGCCGTCGACTGCCAACTGGGCGAGCGCCGGATCGCCGTCGACCCCGACTTCCTCCGGTTCCGTCTGGAACAACAAGGGTCCTGCCGCTCCATCGGCTGCTGTCAAGAAGACTTTGGCTCAGATCCAGAAGGAAGAAGAGGCTCGAAAGCAGCGTCTTGCCGCCGCGGCCGCTGCGACGCAGACTGTTGCTGCCAGCCCTCCTACTGCTCCCTCGTCTACTGGTAAGCGCTACGCCGATCTGGCCAGCAAGGCTCCCGCGCCGTCTCCTGTGAACACGGCTGCCTCTTCGGGCGCATGGACCACCGTCGGTGCCGGCGGCAAGGCCAAGGCTCCTCCTGCTGCTCCTTCGGGACCGCGCGCGACCACTGGCGTTGTGCCTGTGGCCGTTTCGCCGGTGAAGCCCAAGCCCGCTACGGTTGCCACTCCTCGTACCGTGTCTGTGGGCCCTACGCCGGCCACCAACCCTAACCGGGCGGTTGAAGAGTTCACCAAGTGGGCCAAGTTGGCGCTGGGCAAGGGCCTGAACAGCAACATCAATGGTAAGTGTTTTTTTCTTTCTAGGGGTTTATTGAGCTGGAGCTAATTGCAATGATGTAGTGGACGACTTTGTGCAGCAGTTGCTGTTCCTGCCGGCGGAGGCGGAGATCATCTCGGATTCGGTGTATGCCAACTCGCAGACTCTGGATGGACGGCGGTTTGCGGAGGAGTTTATCCGTCGGCGCAAGCTGGCGGACAAGGGGATCGTGGACCCGGTGGCGGCGAGTGCGTTTGCGGAGCCGAAGAACGCGGGCGGGTGGAGCGAGGTGGCCAAGAAGGGGTCGTCGAATGCGCACCGGGAGGAGGATGCCAGCAATGCGGCGTTCAAGGTGGTTGCTCCGCGTAAGAAGGGGAAGCGGTAGATTGTGGGTGTCAGGGAACTTGGTGAAGGTGTATCTTATCAGGATCTATACCGCATAGCATAGATCGGGAACTTATCTATCATGTGATAGCCACGCCCTTCGATTACAGTACATGCCCTATGCCCCTCTATGCGTCATTGACGAACTCGAGAGGAGGGAGTATAAATACATCTACATCGGTACTTACTTGGCACAGTCCAGAATCTCCTCGTACCTGATAACTCAACTCCACTCCTCCCCATCACCCCAGAAAACATTCGAAGAGCAGCGAGAATGTCACCCACCACCCCCTTCGGCGCCCCGATGCGCCAACACTTCCTCCTCGACCCGAACTATAGAAACCTGAACCACGGTCACTCCCACTGACAGACAAACACAACCCCTCCCCCCAACACAAAACTAACTGATCGATCCCCAGGCTCCTTCGGCACGCACCCCCGCCCCGTCCTCGCCACCCAACAAACCTACCAGCGCCTCGCCGAGCTCTCCCCCGACCAATTCCTGCGCTACACGCAGCCCACGGCCCTGCTCCCCGCGCGCCACGCCCTCGCCGCCCTCCTCCACTGCCCGGTGCGCGACCTCGTCCCCGTCAAAAACGCCACCACCGGCGTCGCGACCGTGCTGCACAACCTCGCCCCGCATTTTGTGGAGGGCGACACGCTCCTCTACTTCGCGACGGTCTACGGCGCCGTCGAGAACGGGCTGTTCTCGCTGCGCGACCATCTCCCGGGTCTGCGGCTGCGGAAGATCGAGTACGCGTTCCCGATCACCCCCGGGGAGCTGGTGCAGCGGTTCCGGGCGGCGGTGCGCCAGGTGCGGGCCGAGGGGTTGCGGCCCCGCATCGCCGTGCTGGAGACGGTGGTCAGTCTGCCTGGGGTGCGGTTTCCGTTCGAGATTTTGGTGAAGGTGTGTCGCGAGGAGGGGGTGTGGAGTCTGGTGGATGCGGCGCATGGGGTCGGCATGATTGAGTTGGATTTGGGGACGGCGCTGGTGGATGAGGGCCAGGATGAGGGCCGGGATGAGGGCCAGGATGGGCTTGGGCATGGGCTTGGGCCAGACGGGTGGGGGAAAATCGGGGGCGTGGATTTCCTGACCAGTAATTGCCATAAGTAAGTGTGACCTTCCTTCCCCTGGCTTTTCCCTTACCCTTGCCCTTACTGCTCGGGGCAGCTGCGCACCTCGCCCCCCCCCCACAAGACTTACAATCAGAGAAGCGTAATGCAATGCTGACAATTGGCGCACACTGCGCAGGTGGCTCTACACCCCCCGCAGCGCGGCCGTGCTCTACGTCAACCCGGCCCTGCAGCACCTCATCCGCACCACGCTCCCCACCTCCTGGGGGTATATCGCGCCTCCATCCGAGACGCCGGCGAAGCCCTCGCTGATGGCAACGCCTGGCACACGCAAGACCGCGTTCGAGGCGCTGTTCGAGTTCGTGGCCACGGCCGATGATACGCCGTATCTGTGTGTGCCGGCCGCCCTGCAGTTTCGGGAAGAGGTGTGCGGCGGCGAGGCGGCGGTCTATGCTTATCTTGAGGAGCTGGTGAATGAGGGGGCGGATCTCGTGGCGGCCGGGTTGGGGACGGAGGTTCTTGGAGACGGGGAGGGCAATGCAGCAGGTAAGAGGAGTGCGTGGAGGAGGTGTGCCATGAATAATGTGCGGTTGCCGGTTAGGGTCGTGCAGACGGTCAATGATGCAGGTGAGGAGGATGCTGCCGGTCTAACAGCGGAGCTCGTCCCCGCGGTGGTGGATTGGATGCAGAGGAGGCTGGTCGAGGATTACCGCACCTTCGTGCCCGTCTTTGCCCATGCCGGTTGGCTGTGGGTGCGGCTGTCGGCCCAGGTCTACCTCGACAGGAGCGATTTCGAGTGGTTGGTGCCCGTGTTGAAGGAGTTGGTGGGTCGCGTCAAGGAGGAGTTTAAGCTGGGAAAGGTGTCGCCTCACCTGTAGCAGCAGATGTAACAGATACAACAGACTACATAGACTAAGCCCATTCACAAAATTCTGCAATGATATACAACTACGCGAATATATGCAGGCCGTAGTAACAGCATCACAAACACAATCAAGTACCAGCAGAAAACACGCAACTCGCAAACCTAGCTATCCACTCACGTCTCAATCAGATCCGCAGTCTCGCCCTGGGTCTGCTCCGCCACAGTGTTGTCTCGCGTGTCCTTGTTGGCGATCTTGCGCGCAGACCGCGCATAGAACTCATCCAGCACACGCTTGGGGATACGGTTGAGCAGGTCCTTGGGGTAGATCCGCAGCAGGTTCCACGCGATGTCCAGCGACTCGAAGATCGTGCGCGACTCGTACGGCGACTGGCTGATGAAGGTCCGCTCGAACTTGTCCAGGAACTCCAGCGAGAGCTTGTCCTCGGAGGAGAGCGCCTCCTCACCGACGACAGCCTTCATGGCGGCTAGACACAAAATTTAGCTATGGCCACACCTCAACTCCGCACACAAACTTACCAGCATCACGACCAATGGCGTACTTGGCGTACAACTGGTTGGACACATCCGAGTGATCCTTCCGGGAACGGCCCTCACCAATAGCCGACTTCATCAGACGGGACAGCGACGGCAGCACGTTGATGGGCGGGTAGACACCCTTGTTGTACAGTTGACGGTCAATGAAGATCTGTCCCTCCGTAATGTAGCCAGTCAAATCGGGAATGGGGTGAGTGATATCTGCAATCCATCAGCATTGGTCCATCTGCATATGCACCACCAGATAAAGCAACTGACCGTCGTTAGGCATCGTCAAGATAGGAATCTGTGTGATGGATCCGTTACGGCCCTCCACACGACCGGCACGCTCGTACAAGGTCGACAAGTCAGTGTACATGTAACCGGGGTAACCACGACGACCCGGGACTTCTTCACGAGCAGCCGAGACCTCACGCAGAGCGTCACAGTAGGCAGACAGATCAGTCATGATGACCAGGACGTGCTTCTCCAGCTGGTAGGCATAGTACTCGGCCGTGGTCAGCGCAAGACGAGGGGTGATGATACGTTCAATCCTGGACGCGGGCTGTCAGTTCCGCACGCACACACGCACACAAAACCAATCACATACGTAGGGTCGTTGGCCAAGTTCAGGAAGAGCGTCACGCGCTCCATACTGCCGTTCTCCTCGAAGTCGCGGGTGAAGAAACGGGCCGTTTCCATGTTCACACCCATGGCGGCGAAGACGATGGAGAAGTTCTCCTCGTGTCCGTCGTGGACGTCCTTGGTGGGGCGCTTCACCAGACCAGCCTGACGACAGATCTGGGCGGCGATTTCGTTGTGTGGCAGACCGGCGGCAGAGAAGATGGGGATCTTCTGGCCACGGGCAATGGAGTTCATCGTGTCGATAGCGGAGATACCAGTGGAGATCATTTCTTCGGGGTAGACCTGCAGACCACCAGACGCGTTAGCCACCGGGGATGTGCATGTCGCGGAACAAGGGCGAGGCTCATACTCGGGAGTAAGGGTTGATAGGTTGGCCGTTGATATCCAGGTAGTCCTCCGCCAGCACCTTGGGGCCCTTGTCAATCGCGCGACCGGAGCCATCGAACACACGACCCAGCATGTCTTCGGAGACACCGAGCTTCAAGCTGTGACCGGTAAACTCGACTTTCGTCTAAGGCAAGTCAGCACGGCGGTTGACTCAGGCTATAGCTATGTGACAGCGAAGTACCTTCTTAACGTCGATGCCAGACGTGCCTTCGAACACCTAGTATGACCGCATTCCGATGTCAATATACCGTCCGATAAATCCACCTCCCATACTCTGCACTCGAAAAGTCCGCACCTGAACGACTGCTCGGTTTCCTACAGCAGGGGTAAGATACATCAGCGGATCTGATCGTTATCTCATTCATTCATTCATCCACACATACCTCGAGCTTCCAGAACCTGACCCGACCGCTCGGTCCCATCAGGGAGGGTCAAAGACACGATCTCATTGTAACGGGGGAATTTGACCTAAACCATCGTGGATTAGCTGGAATTCCCATCCCTGATATACCTGGGGTCGGCCAGATGACGTGCCGATGGAGACGGGCCCGTACATTATCCAGAACGACCAGCGGTCCGTTGATACCTCCAATGGTGTTGTAGCGGATGCGAGGCTTGACGCTGGTCATCCGGGGGTCGACGAAATCGGCCATGGTCGAAGAGTCCACCACAGGGTGCTATTTAAAACAGAGACGATAGACAAAGAAAAGAGGGAAAGGGGGGAAGGGGGGGAAGTGGGAGAATGCGGACGAGGAGGCGGAACTGAGGGGAGAGGAACAGCTCCTGGTGGTGGTCGGGAGTGTCGACGTATGCTTAGGCTGGAGCCCGTGGGCAGTTTGGCTGGTTTGCCCCGTTTGGCTCCACGTCCTCCCGGGGGGCGGTGTGGAACCTTCCCACGTGATGCTCTCTCGCCTACGATCTATAACTTACGAAAGTACATAGACTTATTACGATCAAGAATACGATAATCAGTCATGTTCTTGCAGAGAGACAGTGAGACTAGTGACTCATACATCCCACAAAGCCATCTGCGGCCGCCATAAAATGTCCCCATCCGTGTTAGGCTTCGCAGTCGAGTCAAAGAAAATAAAACGAACGCCAAGCGAAATGAGATCATCAGATCAGCTCGTCATGAATGTCATACTGATACAGCTGGAGAAAGGAAAAGCATCCACGAGAAACGCAGGCTAGAATCGTGAGATAGATACGCCAAACCGCCGTCAAACCGTCATGGTATCGTGTGCAAAAACAAAGAACGGAGAAAGCACATGGAGAAAAGGTCAAATTGCAGTCATTCAGTCCACTTTGGCCAACGCTAGCTTCTTGGGCGTCGTTAGATTGTTGGAAAGACGGACGTTCATCTTTTTGTTCTTGGTTTGTTTCTTCAGCTTCTTGCGGGCCACCATCACCGGTACCGATGAATGCATGACCAGGTAATTCGAGAACGATCCGAGGACCACCCTGTTGTAAACAGTCTGATTAGTTTGCAGCCCATACAGGTCGATCGCAGAGTTCTTACCCTTTGAGTGCACTTCGTCCTCTGGCCCCAACAATGACCAGCGTAGGATCCAATCCATCAATCTGAATACTCGGTCAGCAACTGCGTGCACCTCGGAGCAGGACCAAGCTTGACTTACAGCTTCGGTGATCATGTGCTTCGGGCTCTTGCAATGAATCACCTCCACCGCCACGCGCACCTGCAGTAGCGTCTTTCGCAAGAGACGCACGCACGTCTGCGAAATGACCTCCACCGCCCGCACGCGCTCGGATTCCGCCTTGGACATGCCTCGTGCATCGACCGAGCCCGGTTTGCTGTCCGTGCCGGTCCCTAAGCGATTGAAGAAGGTTCGAGGGAGGTGCGAGCTGGAATCATTCTGGGATTTCGCCGCCGTCTCGGCCGTTTGCGAGCCGACCACCGCAGCAGCATCCTGCATGGCTTTGGCCCCATCCCCAATCTGCACGGCTGCCGGAGTAGCGGTCTCGTCGTGCATGGCACAGACCGCAAACATTGTATCGCCGTCCCGCAGAATGGTACCAATTGTCCACTCCAGAGCATACACCGATTCCTCACTGAGGTCAGTCGTCACCAGATACTTGCGCTGGCGGCGACGAGCGCCTTCCTCTTCGTGTATGCTGGGATAGTCGCCGCGGATGATCGTCCGGATTGATCGGTTGTGCACCGAGCTATCGATCGCAGACATTTCAATGCTGAGTTTCTGAGCGCGTTTGATGTCGCACAACTCTGCCTCGTCCTCCGAGCCGAATGGGGTGTTGGTCGCTGAGGCGGAGTCGAAGCTCGTTCGGGGGCGGACATCAGGCTTCGAGACGGGGCCTGTCTTGGCTGAGTGGATCAACTCAGACTTCCCTGTGGAGTTGTTGCTGGGTTCTGCAGCTCACAATCAGTCAGTATTAAGTAGCGGAACAACGAGACGAGAACGTACGAAATACCGGAGCCGTCTTTGTTGTCGTGCGCGGAGCGATCCTGGCAGGTTCATGGTCGACCGTCTCTTTCCGCCCTCGTTTGTTCTCTTCCGACTCGCGATCCGGACTCTCATCATCGCTGGAAGACATTTCGTCACCGTCCTCGTCACTGGTCTCGATCGGATTGTTCTCGCTGTCGTAGTGGTCCTTTTCGAGCCGCTGCTCTCCGGGAGCCGAGGAATTGGCATCCGCCTCTGGTGGGGATTGAGGAGCTGGTGGAGGCGGGACTGCTGGCTGGGATGTTGCTGGAGGGGTCGGAGGAGGAGAGACCTTCGGGGCGCTCCCAACCGCCACACTCTCTTTTGGCTTCTCGTTGGGGGTTGCTTTCAGCGGTTCCTTAGTGCGTTCTGTAGGCTTCTCTGCCTGTTTCTCCTTAGGAGACTCTTTACTCTCTTTCAGCTTTTCCATCGGGTTCTCATTCGGGCTCTCCTTCGGACTTTCAAGTATAGGCTTTGCGGTGTCGACCGACTGATTGCGTGAACCGGGGCTCAGCCAGCGACGCTTTGGCGAACTGGAGCGGGTCGAGCGGAGCGCCGGAGTTCGCGAGTCAAGCGAGTTGCCTCGGGATGAGGAACTGCGGCCAGAGTCCCGACCTCTGACAAAGCTCGGGAACCCAACCTTGATGTCGAGGCCTGACATCACGGCGGCCATGCTTGGCAGACGATTCGAGGAGGAAGCGGCCGGAGGCTTCTCCTGAGATTGACTGGCACGACGGGCGCTGGGAGGCATATCGAGAGAGGAATCCCAGCGAATGCTAGGGCCTGATTTGTGCGTGGTTGTGGTTGCGGCTTGGGGGCCTCCGGACTTGTCGCTGCTGTCGGACTGAACGGAGGATTTCCTCGGTGCCGGTGGTAACGGAGGAGCCACCAACGAAGTGGTCCTGGGCGGCGGAGGGGAGGTGGTGGTCGTGGTGGTCGTGGTGGTCGTAGGTGACGTCGAGGGCGATGTGGACGAGGAGGGAGGGAGGGGAGGAGGTTTAGAGGAAGTGGTGGGAGATGATGCAGTGGAAGTGGTGGGGGTCGAAGAGCGGCGGGGAGCAGAGGTAGTAGTGGTGGTAGTATTGGAAGCGGGATAAGAATTGTAGTGATGGTGATAATTGCGGCCCGAGGGGGAAGTCACGCCCACTCCAATGCCGGCGATGGAGCCATGCCGGGGAGGGACAAAGCCTGGACTGGGAGCGATGTCCAGCATGCTCCGGCGTGGGTACCAAGAGGAATTAGTGTGGTTGCCTTCCCC
This sequence comes from Aspergillus aculeatinus CBS 121060, assembly GCF_003184765.1. Classification (NCBI taxonomy): domain Eukaryota; kingdom Fungi; phylum Ascomycota; class Eurotiomycetes; order Eurotiales; family Aspergillaceae; genus Aspergillus; species Aspergillus aculeatinus. The sequence goes on from NW_020291470.1 coordinate 1,465,309, forward strand.
CGACTCCCGCAGTAACTCCCGGCGTTCTTCCTCCAGTGCCGTCTCTAACGAGATGGGCGCAGGTTTTCTACTGTAGTACGGCATGGTGACGGTGGGTGAGCACAAGTGAGCACGAGTGCACTGGATTCCCCGAATTCACCCGGTCCTTTTGATCTTTCTATTCAGTTCTTATTAAGATGTGTTCTGCCTGTCTGTCTGTCTGTCTGTCTGTCTGTCTGTCTGTCTGTCTGTCTGTCTGTGGGATTATTATCTGGCAGCAATAAGTTAACTGATGGAGCCGCCCAAAAACGGAGGGGGGAGGAGGGACCGACTGGGATTGAGAGACACACGACTAATCCGTAACGGGCCCCGGAATGTGGAGTACGGTTGAGCGACGATCATCGGCCGAATGAGCGGCGCCAAATCCAGGTAAGGGGCGGCAAGTCACTTCCCAAATCCCCAGATTTCGCTTTCAGCTTTCCCCGTGATCGGTGACAAGAGCTTGAGCAAGCTGTGGCAACAGCACAGCACGGCAGCAGCAGGCAGCGAAGCAGCAAAGCAGCAACTCTGTCCTCTTTCACTTTGCGGAACCGTGATGCGGAGGTACAACAACAACAACAACAACAACAACAGGAAATGGCACGAATTATAGATTAAGCGGGCGGGCTTGGGAGATCCCCACGTGCAACGAAACGGCTGCAACTGCCGGCGATCGAATCGGTCGCGACCAGCCGCGGCCCAGGTTCTGGCTGAAGCTGAGGGCTCTTCCTTTGTTACAGGTCGCAGCGGACGTATCACAAACAAAAGCAACCAAAGGGAGTCGGGCGCGTTCACGAGCTCTCCCCACGGATGGGTAGAAGGTGGAAGTGAAAGTGGAGGAGGGGAACGGGAACAATAAAGAAGAAAACGAAAGAAGAGGAGAAGATGGATGGTAATAGTCGAGCACAGTCCACTCTGCCAAGTCAATCACAGGGAAAAAGGAATCGAGGAATGACTTGACAAGTTGACAGTTCGTCCCAAGATCGACTGGCGATTCGAGGGAGCTTAAGAGGACAAGAGGTGAGCAAAAAAGCTCGGCCAACGAAAGCTGCAGCTGAGCTCGTCAGAAAAAGCTCGGCACGGCGGGGTATCACCAACAAAGTAAGAAGAATTGGGGAAGATGGGAGAGGGGAGAGAGGAGAGGGGGCGAGAGAGAGAGAGAGGAGTGGAGATGAGAGGAGATGGAGAGGAGAGGAGAGAAGAGAAGAAAATAGGCTGATCAATTTAACTCAATACTCAGTAACTCAGTAACTCGATTCACACAGCAGATAGACCTATCCCTTGCATGAGTGCTTGAGTGCATGAGTGCTTGACTGCTTGACTGCTTGACTGACTGTGCCGTACATCGTAACTACTACTCCAGACCTACCGAATACTTAACTCATACTACTGCACACTACGGAACAGACTGAGTATTCTTACCTCTTGAAAGAGTTGCAAAGTGTCACCGCAGCCCCTCTTGAGAAACTCGAGCCTGGAATGTGCATTGCATGCAGGCGACCGAACTGCTTATTTGTACTTGATCAGAGCTCGAACCAGGGATCCAACCCAACCCATCATTCAGTCAGTCAGTCAGTCATTCATCACATTCCATCCCCCTCCAACCACCGCCCATCGACCCGTCGCCCTCCCGCTGAGTTGGTCGAACGATCGTCGTCGCAGCGTCAGTGTCATCTCATGGGTCAATCTTTTTCCATTTTCGACACCTCTACAGCCTTCGTCCCTGATGTTACATTCGGTGTCATTCCAAATGGCAAAAAAAGCATTAATACATGCATGATAGCGAAAGAGAAAATAAAGGAAAAAGAAAAGAAAACGCAACACAACACAACGGGAAAATAGCTGCTCACCCCCCCCGAAATGGATGATGCATGCTCGTCGCTCGACAGATCAATAAAAAAGAATAGACAGACCCAACGCCCATTTTTCGCCAGTGCATCAGACGATAGATGCATCTTCCGACTCCCCAAACCGTTTTGAATATGCAGACAAGAAAATAGAGACCCGACCGCTCCTCAATCCTCCCCCCCCTCCCTCCCTCTAGGCATCTGTTTTTCTCTTCTTCTTGGCTGTCTTTCGCGCTGCAGTAGCTGCAAAGGCCTCCTCCGGGGGTTCGTCCATCTTGGCCGCCCGCTTTCGACCGGGTTGGCCGTACTGCTGCTCCAATCGATCGAAGAAGGCCTCCGCCCGCGTGGCCTGCCGTTGCTGAATCATCTTCAACAGCTCGTTGTCCCCCATGGCACCATCGTTCTTTTTCGAGGTCTTCTTGCCGCCCTTGCCGTTCTTCTTGACCGACTGCTTCTCCTCGACCTCCGCCGCCAACGCCTCCGCCTCCTTGGCCTCCTTCTGGGCTCGTTTCACTCGCCGCTCGCGCTTCTTCGCCGGCTCCTCCACGTAGCTCTTGTGCTTCTCCGCGCGGCCCTCCGCGATGGCGCGGTCGATGATGGCCCGGAAGCGCTCATCGTCATCCAGAACGTTGCAGAGCAGCACCGACTCGTAGACCTTATCCAAGTCCCCCCGGTAGGTCTCATACACCGCCAGCACGTCGCGCGCCTCCTCCTCGGAGCCCTGATACTCGTGCTTCAGCTTGTCGATGGCGCTGGTGTCGATGGCGCTGGAGAACTGCTCGCGGTAGAAATCCGCCCAGTTGAAATCCTCGTCGACGTCGACCGCCTCGCTGGTGCTGCCGGTCAGGTCGTAGCGCTCGCGGCGCTTCCCGTCGGAGAGGATGGCGTAGGCGAAAGCAATCTGCTGGAATGTCTTGTTTGCTTCATCTCGCTCGTCGGCCGGGACCTTGTCTGCGGCAGTGGGAAAGAGGTTCGGTTAGGGTCGGGCATCATTGCGGTCTATGGATGTGAACTTTTCAAACATACCAGGGTGGTGCTTGAGTGCCTGTTTCCGATAGGCCGACTTGATCTGGTCTGCGGAAGCCTCGCTCGAGACGCCTAGGATCTCGTACAGGTCGGTCTCTGGGCTGGGAGGCTCGGGAGACTCGCTGTCGCGACGAGGTCCAGGAGACTCGCTGTCGCGCAGTGATTCGGGCGACTCGCTTCTAGGCGGAGGCGCCTGAGCTTTGCTCTTGCGAGGCATTAGGAAGATTTCTAGCCTGGCGTAAATCGCTGCGAGGGTGAAGCAGAGCAAAAACAACGAGGAACGTCAATATGTCTCGCCAGAAGAAAAAGTGAAGTGAGAGAACGATTCAGTCAGACGCGACACGCGGACGCGAATCTCCGGTCGGAAGCCATTAACTGTCAACATCCGGAAGGCGGTAGGTCCCGGCTGTCGTGGCAGAACCTCATAGCAAATCTGACCGCCTTTTATCGATAAGGCCCCTCAATTAGGTCTAGAGCTTCCCCCGCGCTGATGCGGTCATTTCATAGCTGCTAAGTTAACGTTAACATTAGCTAGCTTGAGCTCAGGTTCAATCCATCCATCTCCCCGCCCAAAGAAACCATACACCACCACCACCTGGCAACCACTTTACACTTAACACTTAAACTACCACCAGCACCCCCACACACTCCAGATAGATACCAAAACCCACCACCCACCACGCCCACCAAAGAAAATGCCCTCCCCCCACCTCAAATACATGCGCGCCTGCCTCGCACTCGCCGAGAAATCGCCCGCGCGACCCACCAACTTCCGGGTGGGCGCGCTCCTCCTCTCGCGGCACGAAGACGACACGACCCTCGAGAAAGACGACCAGCTCCTCGCGACCGGCTACACGATGGAGCTCGACGGCAACACGCACGCCGAGCAGTGCTGTCTCGCCAACTACGCGGCCACCCACAACGTCCCCGCCGACCGCGTGGCCGAGGCGCTGCCGGCCGAGCCCGGCCGGAAACTGGTCATGTATGTGACGATGGAGCCGTGCGGGCGCCGGCTGTCGGGGAATGCGCCGTGCGTGCAGCGGATTATCCAGACGCGGGGCCCCGCTGGAGCCGAGGGAAACCGGCGCGGCATCCAGAAGGTGTACTTTGGGGTGAAGGAGCCCGGGACGTTTGTGGGCCAGTCCGAGGGGTGCAGGCAGCTGACGGCGGCGGGGATCGAGTGGGAGGTGGTGCAGGGGCTGGAGAGGGAGATCTTGACGGTGGCGACGGCGGGGCATGAGAATCGCGAGGCAGAGGTGCGGGCGGCGATGGAGACGGTCGAGACGAATATTGACGATATCAGTGCGGAGGAGCGGAGGAGGCAGGCGCAGGTGCCTAGGAATCCGAAGAAGAGGGTTATGGAGGGCGAGTTGATGGGGTGATTGGGTTGCTGGTGGTTTTGGGAGGGTACTGTAGATGAATTGATGATACCGTGTATATATGTAGATCGCAACGATGGTTGTCTTGTGCAAGAGTGCTGGTGAGGATGGATGGGGCTCGGTCTGGTATGGTTCAAGCAGGCGATAGTTAGCCTTCTAGAGGATGGAGAGCGATAATATGGTTCTGTCAGCGGCCTGTCATTTCTCGTAAAGATCTCATCTAAGGACTACTTCGATCCTGAAGGATACTATTGTAACTGCAAGGTTGACAAGCTCTTTCAGTAAGGACTTGACTTTCAAAAAAGGAAATTGACGACTTTGGCGATACAGCAAAGAGCCAAGACTAGGGCTATCTTTAACGCGGCGATATCTGCACTACAGCCAATGCCCATCAGCTATGTTCATCCAAGAGCCGTCTAACATCAATATCACGTAGCAGATCCTCATGCTCTTTCCTCAAATCCGCAGGCATGTTTTCCTCAAACCAGAACGCCCACGTACTCCGCGTATTGATCTCGAGGTTATCCCGACTCGACTTCAGACCCACATGCTGCAGCTGCTGCGGCGCGAGAGCATACCGGGTCAGACCATGTGCATCTGCATACTCCTCGATGATCGAGTCCGTCTGCCCGGCCTTCACCTCGCTCAGATGAGCGATCACCGCGTCGACCTGGTCGCGAGGAAAAACCAACCCTTGGGTACAGCAGCCGTGGGCGTTCATCTCCACCACGCCGCTCAGGGGCATCAGACTGTATTTGCCGACCATGTAGACCAGTCCGATCAGAGCCGGGAGGCTGACGAAGGAGATCGCGCCGATGGTCGGGTAATCGAGGTAGGCGTGACTGGCCGGGCAGGAGCGGCGGACGGCCATGAGCGCGGCGAGCAGTGACAACGATGCCCCGATGAAGATCCAGCCCATGTTGCGGTAGGCAAAGTCCGCCGATGTCCAGCTCAGCGCGGTCTCCGTGAAGAAGAGCCGGAGGTAGACCCACGGTTTGTTGTGATTGTTGTGCTCGAGCTCCTGGATTTGAGCGATCTCCGACAGGCCCTTGAGGGTCTTGGCCATCCAGCCGTCTGCTACGATGATGTCGTCTTCGAACATCGCGAGATAGGTTGCATTAGTGGCCATGCAGGCCGCGAGCGCGTGGATATAGTCACTGAGAATGGAAACAAGTTGTCAGAGGTTTGCTCGTCGACATGCTCCCAGTCGCAGCTCACTTGGCAAGATTACTCACAACACTCCCTTCTCATAGAAGTTCCGCGCCTTTTCCAATTCCTGCAGGTGGTAAAACTGATCCAGGGAGATGTTCTGGTATGATCCAACGTGGTCCGCTAATTGATGCATCCAGTTCTGTCCCCAGCTCGGATGCTGGCTGGGATCCGTGTCTACGAAGATGATGTTGAGGAAGAGAGCACGGCGCTCCGGCGGAGCCAATCCCTCGAGCAGAGACCCCACCGAGGCTTCGAGGTAATTCTCCTCCTCACGTCTCACGGTCAAGAAGGCTGCGCAGACCAACGGATTCGATCCTCCCGTGTAGGAGGTGAAGTTCTCTGCAAGGGTGTTGTGGTTGGTGATCAGGCGCCGGGCCTCGTGTTCCCGGTAGAGACTGTATCTCCATTCGTAGACATGGCGGTCATTGAAGAAGGCCGAATGAGGATCTCGCCAGAACCGAGTTCGACAGTAGGTGTAGGCAATCGACCAGAGGAGTGCGCTGGCCAGGAGGACTTTGATGGCGTTGGATCGTCGGAGTTTTCGAAGTGAGAGGGACTTCAGGGTAGGTTGGAGGATCTGCATGGTTGGTGAGCGGCCAGGGTGCGGCCTGATGTTGACAAGGAGAGAGATGAAAGGAAACACGGTAGGCACCCATGTAAAGTAATGAGACTAGTTCTGCCTGTCTGCCTAGGCTGTAATTCATATAGACTTGCATAGGATGACCAGGATGTATGATTGCTTTTCTCCACAGGTTTAGCACCGCACCAGAATTAATCTTTTGGAATCCTTGCTTGATACGAGTGGGTATCATTGACTAGACAAACGGCAAGTGTCAGCTACCATTGCCTTCAATGAAAGAGACAGGCGACCGAGTCCAACTGTTACACAGCGAGTGATGGGATCAATGCTCATGAGAGTGTGTCCAAGAGGCCCAAGGGTGTTTAGTCTGGGATCACACCCACTACACTGACTTGGCAGATCCACTGTGATCATCTGCTCAGGCTGGGCAATGCAAAGTCTTTATACATGTCTGTCTAGGCAGATTTAGTCATGCCAGACATCTCCAGGCCTATTATCTTGCCATTTCCCAAACAATGCATAGGAAACCGGATTTCCCCACGCCACTCGTCTAGAAGTTCCCTGGAGATCGTGGCCATGACACCCATTCTGCCGTAGGATATGGCTCGCTTGCTCGCAATGCTTTCTCAACTTTAGTTCATGCTCTGAGACAAAGCGGGGCGCTATCCTCAGGGTCCAGAAGATGACTGGCTCTCCCCACAGACTATTGCATCCGACCCTTCACTAGGGGTGACACGATGTGTGTGCAGCCCTATAAGAACTGCTATAGATCCCTGACCAGGCATCAAGCGCGTCCACCCCAGCTAGCACAGCTGATAGTGGGTGTAGCACCTTGGCTTTGGGTAATGCAATAACACACGGAGGAAGGTCCCTCGTCCTGTCCGACGGTAGCCTCTTGTTGCTGAACCAGACACTGTCCACGGGCTGACCATGCTGAATTCCCAGACAAAACTTATAGCCGGGCCATGATCTGCACCAGCCAGTCTCCAGCCTGGCACGTCTCTATGCCCGCCAGCACGATTTCCGCTTCCCTGCCCAATTTAGTGGCCTCTGCTCGGGTCTCGTCACTTGCAACCGTGGCGAGGATCATCACCTCCCACATTTCGTAATCGAACCTCCCATCCCCGAGAAGACCGAGGTTGGTAGCGATGCATCCGTTGAAACAATCGTCGTTCGCTTCCGTCAAGCATATCTCTTGGAATCGGGCAAGCAGAGCTAGCAGCTCCGTTGATGCTGCGTTGTCGACGGGAGCTCCCTCATCCTCTCGCCAGGAAACATTTGCTGTTCTGTGATGATGAGCTGAGGCGTGATTATGCTTTGGATTTCTTAGCATTCTCCATTGCACTGTGTCGTGTTGAAATGCAGGGATCGCTCCCACTCACCAGTGTAGCCGCGACGAGCGGAATTGACATGAGAAAACATACAAGACCCTTCATCTTGGCTTGCGAGGTCTTAAGCCCGGTGGAACTTGTTAAGATGCAGGATTCGAGGTATGTTACTGCGAATTATTCGCGCATGGGGTTAAATCGAGCAGTCTCCTTGCAAAACTTCAGGAGGCGCCTATGGATGTTCGAACGATCATGCTCGTTTTATGTGCGAATGGTTTCCCTGCCAGACTATTGCGCTGCAATGCGACTACCGGTGTATAATATTGCTTTCTCGCTGAATATCATGCAAGGACGCCGTATAGTTCAGATTGGATGGAGTAAGGATCGTCAGGACGCTGTCTCTTGACATCGGGCCGGCTGCTCATGGAAGATGATCATCAATGCTATTGTTGATCGGTGGGTGGAAAGCTTGTTTGGGCCATGCGTGGTGTGATGGGAGATGAGCAAGAGGGGAATGTATGCGAGTCAACAAAAGCTCTAAGTTATAAGTTGTGGAACCATTGGGAAGTGGCAGAAGGACCAGCAGATGTGGTGATGGCATCGCAAGCAAGCCAAGGTGTAAAAGGTCTAACATGACAGTGTCAGGTGTGGCGGATCATCTTTTACGAGATATTCATGAAGCAAGTCTAGCGCCCATGTTTGGTCTAGGATGAACTACAAGTGGTATCTACGTAGTAGCATGCAGCGCGGACAACAATCGCAATACAATGTGTGAAACTAGAACCCGGACTTGGTGCACACCACTCTCACAACAAGAATAAGCCACACGATTCCATATGAGTATTTCACTCTCTTCCCGGCTTTCCCGGGTCAGAGTACTGACGACTAACAGGCGACGTGGCAGCATTAGCATCACACGTGGAGAACGCGGAGGGCGACAGAAAGGAACGAACCATCCCCAGATCGCAAAGCGAATGACGTCGTTAACGACCATGCATTCCCCGATCGATCCAGCCAACATCCACTCATGATTCCTTTAAATAACTCACCACCTGGCCCAGAACACCGTCTAGCTAGCCCCCCTCCCTTTGAAAACAATATCCTACAGCATCTTTCCAACACCACAGCCCGACCCGACAAAATGCCGTGGTCAATTGTCCTGCCGCAGGCAGTCTTCACCTCCCCGCTCCTCTCCGTCGCCGCCCCCATCGCCGCCGGCACATTCATCGGCTTCCAGACCAACAGTAAGCCCTCACCGCATCAACCCACCTCCCCCACCTCCCCCACCTCCATAAACCAGACAATTAAACCAAGCAACCAACCTCTACCTCAAATCAATCCCTAACATACAAGCAGAACAATCCCGCACCAAATCCGTCTACCGCAACCTCCAAAAACCCCCCCTCTACCCACCCGCCTGGCTCTTCGGCCCCGTCTGGACCGTCCTCTACGGCCTGATGGGCTTCGCCGCGCACCACGCCACCGTCACCGGCACCACCGTCTCGCCGCTGGCCTCCGCCTCCCTCCAGGAATGGACGGTCCACTCGCAGGGCCTCTACGCCTCGCAGCTGCTGCTCAACTACCTGTGGATGCCGCTGTTCTTCGGGCTGCGGAAGCCCGCCTGGGCGCTGGCCGACATGCTGCTGCTGGGCGGCAACGTCGCCGCCCTGATGCACTCGTGGTACCAGCACGACCGCCCCGCGTTCTGGATGCTCGTTCCCTATGCGGCGTGGCTGGGGTTCGCGACCTACTTGAATGCCGGCGTCGGGGTGTTGAATCGGTGGACGATTGGGGAGGCGGAGGAAGAGAAGGAGGAGTAGTCGGACTACCGACTTACTACTTACTACTTAGTATCTTGATAACACTCGGCCCTGACTCCCTTAATAAAGATTCCCGGGGGAGAACCCCCGGACCCCCCTTTCTTTCAGCTACCCAGTAACACTCAGTCCTGACCCCCATAAGAGATTCGGGGAGACCCCCGTACACCCCCCCTCAACAAATGCAATATCCATATAAAGATAAAGAACAACCGTTATCACCACGTGACCACCAACCCCAAACATCCCAATCCCCAGACATCTACAAGGCACCCCTCCCATTCCCATCTCAACCACAACCCGAACACCTCGAAACAACCCAAAAATGGCCCCATGGCGCCCCCCCAACCCGACGCCCCCGAATTCTACCCAGCCTACTGCTTCCGCGCCTCGCCAACCCACTTCACCTGGGTAAAGATGGCCGTCGCCGACGTGCGCCAGCTGCACCGCCGGCCCGAGTATCCAGGTACCGAACCCCCAACCCCAACCACCTAATCAACACACACTCCAATACTAATACTAACATGATGGGAACGGGAATAGAGGGAATATTCTTCCACAAGAACCACCCCATCCGCTTCATCGCCGTCGCAGGCCTCATCACCGCCCGCACCGAGTACCCGCGCGTGACCGTGCTCACCCTCGACGACAGCAGCGGCGCCGTCCTCGACGTCGTCGTCCAGAAGGCCGAGCCCGGCGCAGAGCCCGGAGCTCCGGCGGGAGCCGCAGCAGCAGCACCCGCTCCAGCGAAAGCATCCGCATCTGCATCCGCATCCGCAGTCCGCGCAACCACCCAAACCGAGCGGCCAGCGCAGCGACACATCGCCCTTACAACCTCCCACCCGCTGGATATCGAATCCCTCGTTCCGGGCGCCCTCGCGCACCTGAAAGGCACCCTGTCCAGCTACAGAAGAACGGTCCAGCTGCAGCTCGAGCGGTGCAGTGTGCTCGGCGGCGTGGACGCGGAGATGCGGTTTCTGGATCAGCGCAATCGGGTCCGCGCGGAGGTGCTTGGTGCGCCGTGGGTGCTCGGGGAGGAGGAGGTGGCGCGGTTGCGGCGCGAGATGGTTGCGGAGGAGGAGAGGGGGGAGGCGGAGGTGGCGAGGGGGAGGAGGCGGGCGAGGAGGAGGGGGGAGAGGGAGGAGCGGGACGCCCGGAAGATCTGGGAGAGGTGGGAGGTGGAGGAGGGGATGAGGGAGAGGGAGGCGGCTGTGGTGCGCGGGGCTGGGGTGGAGTTGATGCGGGTGCTGACGGGGAGGAGGCTGAAGAGGGCCGCGGGGGACGATGGGGACGGGGACGGGGATGGGGATGGGGATGGATCCAGGAAACGGGGGTGGGGAGAGTAGGATTGACTTTTTTTTCATCTTATGTATATAGATTTACACAGTGCCTTTAGGTGAGCCATGTATATATAAACTAAATCTTGATACCCTGCCTGAAATCAACGAATGTTATTGATACAATATGCCTCAAAACACTGACACGTGGCTAAGAATTTGATGCAATCCCTCCCAGAAGCAAAGGGGCAGTCGTAAACGTTATCATCATGTCGTAACAAGCATCAAATCCACAGCGCTATCGAAACAGAAAACACAGCGCACGCACAATGGATATCTTTTCCAAAGCAGACAGGCCAAAACTAGGCGCAACAAAGCATTAAATTTCAAATTCACCGGTACCCATATGTCTTGTAATCGTACCCGGTGCTGCCGGTGCCGCTGATCGGGTTGCTGCCATAATAGTCCTCGTCTGCACCCCAGCTGCTCCGCTTCTTCTCCTTGTCTCGCTCCCGGATCGCTTCGTAGAGTCTCTGATCCTCCGTCTCCGGGTCAAGGTCCTTGTACCGGCGACGGTCCTCAATGATGTCTCCCGGATGCGCGGGGTTGTTCGATCGGTAGTAATACTCCCCATCGGGATATCTGCTGTTTCCGCTGTGGGCCAAGAGATCACTCTCCGAATGACGATAGTCGGTACCGCCGTTGCCACCTCGCGGGCTGCGCGGCCGGGCGAATGCAGTTGCCGGGCGCTGTGACGAGGGAGTCCCCACGCGGTAATGAGGAGCGTCCTGGCTATAGGTGTCTGGCACGCGGGTGGCAGACAAGGTGGGACTGTCTCGTGGGCCAGAGCTTGTGGTGGAGCCCGCATGACGGTGCGGGCCAGAGCCTCCTTCGTCGTAGACCTTTCCGCCGCCGACGTGTGCTGTGTATGGCTTTCGCTGGCGCTCGATTGGTCGCGAAGGCACCTCCTTGTCCTCTTCATCGTCGACTACAGCAGCCGTTGAGGCGGTTGCTGATGTGGTATGGTATGGCTGACGCTCGCGCTCACTCAGCGACGCAGTAGAATCCACTGAGCTTACTGAAGCCTTGTGTGCAGCCTTCTTGTGACGTTGTTCCGCAACCAGTTTCAATTCCTCTTCAGAAATCGGAGGCAGGTCGACGCCGCAGTGTCGCATGATGAACTGGTCAACTTCTTCCCTTAGCGACAAGTTAGGAATTTCAGGGAACAGTCGTCGTGGAATCTCCTTCGGGAAGCGCTCTCTTCGATTGTCGGGATTATTGATAGGCATATTCAAAACGGCATTCTGGAAGCGCTCATACTCCTTCTCCGGGTGGGCCTGAATCATCAGAGTAGCCCATCGCTCGAACCCCCGCGGGGTTAAGCCTGGAATATCCGGTCTCTCGTTCAGCTTATTCTGCACGAGGTGATGTTCCGCCTCCACTTCGCGGAACAGTCTTGAAATAGAAGAGGTACGGTCATCGAATATGTCTGTGACTGAGTCAGCGCAGCTCAGAATCGGTAACACAACTCTACTGACCTTGCCAGGGATAAGGATCAGACGGTATATTGGTATCCTCGTAGAACTTCTGCAGTTTCTCAGGAGTAACAACCAGAGTGTTGCCAGGTGGATAGTCCTCGATCTATTGTTGTTTGACCAGTCAGCCTCACATGCCATGGATATTCGTTCAGCGAATGTGCTCACCAGATGAACCGCGACTCCACGTAGAAGCTGGCCCAGCCTCTCCGTTGGCTTGCCCTTCTCAAACAGTTTGCCCCAAATCTTCTCCAACGTGGTCATCTCCGTCACTGTAACCTCTCGCGATGGTGCCTTTGGTCGAGAAGATTCCACGCTATGGCTATGATCACTGAATTGACTCGCAGGTGAGCCGCGGCGGTCGGTCGAAGGTCCAGACGATGGGCTCGGGTAGAGATGGGGACTGGCTGGGCGCCCTGTGGGCGGCACGGGCGTCGGATAGTCACTAAGATCGGAGCCGACCTTGGGCGGAGGCGGTGGAGGAGCAGCTTGGGGGACCGTGGTGGGATATGTCGATTCTCCAAAGGCGGGGGTAACGGATTGCGGGGGAGGAGGAGCCCATTGCGGCGACGACACTGACGGGTGCTGTTGATCGCCGTGCAAACCGTCCAAGCCCGTTGCTTTCAGCTGTTGTATGACCGTCGCCGTGATCTGCGACACCACATCCGGAGACAAATATGCCGGTGTATCAGCCTGGCGGAAGGCCGAGTTGACAGCCTCATTGATTCTTCCGGCAGGCGGTTGTTGCTGGGGTTGTTGCTGGGGTTGCTGCTGGGGTTGTTGCTGGGGCTGCTGCCAAGCATTGGGGTCATATGGCGGTTTGTTATAATAGTTGCCCGGCGAGGAGGGTCGGGGAGGCACCTGGGGCTGAGGGATATTCGGCTGGTCAGTACCATATTGCGCTGGGTATTGCGCTGGGTATGGAGGAGTGTAAGCGGATGCGCGGTTCTCGTTGGCATTCAAATGGTTTGGGTGTGGATATTGGGGATATGAGCCGCCATTATTAGGGAAGCCGTTGTACGCCATCGGATCGGGGTAGTAGGTGAGAAGGCAAAGTCAAAAGATTGTTGCCCTGCGCTCTAGCACCGGCACAGGATGATCATCGAAGCTATTGTACTGGGATGAAACGCAGGGACCGCAAGCAAAGAGGCGGGGAGGGGCTTCAGGTAGAATAACGGCAAAAGAAGGAATGGAAAAGTGGAATGCAACGCTGGTGTGGCGAGGCGATTAATTTTCTTTCTGGTGTGTTCCGTGAGAGGAGCAAAGAATGGGGTAGAATCCAAGAAAGAAAGGCCTCGGAGTGATCGGGAGAGAGTGAGAGAAACCAAGAGAGAGTGAGACAGTGGGTTGCGTGAGAGTGAGAGTAGAAGAGAGAGGGTGGAGGGGAGGGGCGGCGGGCGGCAGGCAGGCAGGCAAAACGGGCGGCGGATCTTGAAACAAACCGTCTAGCGAATAATTTACTTGCCAGTTGGGCAAAAGTCACGGGGAGAACTGACTGCCAAAAATAATGCAAGCAGGGCAACCCTGGTGGAGCGCTCGGAAAAATGAATTCTGTAGTCCGAAGTAAAATGTCAGAAGATGAAGAAAACAGCAGCAGCAGCGAAGAAGAAGAAGAAGAAGAAGAAGGGAAAGATAAGAATCCTCATACTCTGCCATACGTCATGTAAAGTCGGCGGATATGCGGGGAAAGCAGAAAAATAATCATCGTGCTAAAACACTGCACCGTCTCCTCCCCCTCCAAACAAACAGCAAGCAACAGCAGCAGCAGCAGGTAAGTATGCGAGTGACTCCTCCCTCTCCTGGTCCAAAACCCCCCGGATTCGAGGGTCGCACACCATGCCACTTCATCCTCCCACCATATTCGGATATCCTCCATGTTCATCAATCGCCTCAGTGGCTGGAGACATTTCGATGCAATGCAATTCGGGGAGGTCGTGCGTCTGGGTTGTACTTAATGGGCCAATGCCAGTCAGGATCTATACCTCGAAGTACATGGAAATCCAGGAATGCTGACGTACTCACCAGGGGGTGTTCTCGAGCTTTGGCCCTCGACGCCTTGTGAGCCAGATTGGTGACAACCATGGTACGCTGGTGGGCAACGGGCCGCCTTAGTCCCTGGGTAGCCCCAGGTAGGTTCCAAGGACCCTTCAACATCTAAAAATCTAAGAAGTAAACCATGCGAATCGAGTTGGAAATGTCAAAAGTCAGTTCTCCATTGTTGCAAGGTCAGAAGATACAAAAAGCCACGGCAAAAGAAGCTCATCCACCACCAATCCCCCTTCACGCATATCAGCTGCTGAAAAAAAAAAAAAACAAAAAAAACAAGAGGCAGAGGCAACATGTAAACGGAGAACGAAAGAGATAGAAAGATGTCAGCAGAAAGACTTAGTAGAACGATCAAGAAGCTTTCCCCTGAGTCTGTACATGTACACTCGGTTGTACCTGGAGTACACCTGTGTACCGGCGCGTGGCCCGCTTACAGCCAGTTCTCGAGATCTTCTTCGTCTTCATCCTCGTCCGAGGGGACGATATCGTCGTTAGGCTCAGGAACACGCATGGAAGGCTCCTTGCCCTTAGGAATGCGTCTGCCCTGTACACAGTCAGTTAGCACCGGCATTTTCTTTCATCGTTTGATCCATCCTGCAACGTACAGGGATCTTGGCCCATTTGCCGTCGGGTTTGTCGGGCTGGAGTTTCTCAGGCTCGTTGTTGAAATAATCTTCATAACGAGTCTCGGGAACTTTCTTGTCCGGAGTGGCAACCTGAAACACCTGGCCATCAGGGCCGTGTCCCGCGTACTCGCGATCGTTCTTGGTGGTGACCAGAGCGCCCTCGTTCTTGCGGGCCCCGTCCTCGCCGCCAGCATTCTCGTCATCGGCACCGTCATCGAAGGAGCGGTTATCAGCGATGTTCATCTTCTGGGCGAATTGGGTCAAAGCAGTAACTCCACCCTGGCTCTGTGCTTCAGTCAACTACGGAACGCATTCTAGAGCCCGTGTATGGAACAGCTCGATACTCACGGTTGAAGTGCCGCTGGCCGTAGCCGTAAGGTTGCCTGAGAACTGCCGCTGTCTTTCTGGCATCGGATCCACCTCCAGGGCGTTCTGGACACAGTTCAGGCATCTCTGTGTTTGGCAATTACAGTCAGACGACGTCTTGTTGCCTCGAACTGGATAGATGTGCAAGAACTTACCGCGGTGTCACGATCTCCACGCTGGTTCTTCGCAAAATGCTCCAGAGTCTTGGTCTTGTCGCAGATGGAACATTTGAGCTCGACGATGCATCCACCAATGCATTGGCGGCAGCGGGCCTCGCATCCACCGTCAGCGGCTCGCTTGCCCTGAAGCACGATGGCATGGCGAATGATTTCCTGCTGGCGCTTGGAGTAAGAGGCCACAGTACGGTACTTCTTGCAGCTGGCACATTTGACTCTGTGATCTTGTCAGTTACACGATCTATATCGGATATATCAGAGGGGTGTAATCCTGACTTCTCCGGGATGATGGTGTTGTTGATCCTATATCAGAGTCGCAAGAGTTAGAATGGTATATCAACGGAGTATTCAGTCATTAGGAAGACATACCGCTCTCTGAGAGCGTCACTGTAGCCGCCTCCGTAGGCACTGGGAGCCTTTCTGGTCAGACTCATGGTTGCGGTAGGTCTTCGTGATGTCACGTGCTGTGTAGTTTATGGCTTCAGAGACAACCACGAAATGCTGAAAGGCGGTGAGAAGCGAAAGAATCAGAGAGGAGTGAGAGCGCACTGAAGTTGCGGTTGTGAAGGCCAGGCCTCAGTGATGTCGAGTGAATGGAACCGTTGTCAAGGTGACTGGTTGTGTTATATCCCCCCGGGGCCAGAACCACACAGTGAATATATCCAGTCGCTCTCTGCCATCACCAGGAGTACGCGCCCAGCAGATTGTCTTGAGAAAGACAGTTGTGATCAAGGGCCAGAGTACTGTCGATGAGTTGTCAAGGAGCGAGACTCAGTCTATACATTTCTGTTTTAGGAAGGCGTCAGTCAGGTGGGGTTTGAAGTTTGTTGTATATAACTACAACCACACGCGGAAGCCTACATCAATAACGACTTTGGTTCTGCTTAGCCCAGGAAAAATAAGACAGTATCTGCTACTGACATAAATTATACATGCATAGTATATTTCCAGAAGCAAGACAATAACTATGCTGCCATCACGATGCTATTGCACGGTGTTGTCGTTTGTCAATGCTCATGCCTTGCAGCCCCAGTACAGTACATACTGCTTCAGTGACACAGAACCGTCTATAGCTCAGGACACACAGCACAAGGAACTTTGAAAGTGCTCACAGTTTACTTCTGAAACTTTCAACAACAGACCCAAAGGCAAAGGACAGTCCTCCCGGAATGCTCCCAGCCATCCCGTAGCCGTTTGCAAGAATCCCAGCGAGCCAAACAGGCCGGTATGACACAACTGTCATGTCAACACCGGCGGAAAGCTCGGACTGTGTTACATATAACAGAAGGAAGATATA
The DNA here is from genome assembly GCF_003184765.1 of Aspergillus aculeatinus CBS 121060. Taxonomy (NCBI): domain Eukaryota; kingdom Fungi; phylum Ascomycota; class Eurotiomycetes; order Eurotiales; family Aspergillaceae; genus Aspergillus; species Aspergillus aculeatinus. Next base: position 1,481,839 of record NW_020291470.1, read on the forward strand.
AGGGAAATGATGTAAGAGTAAGGCATGCAGAAGGTGAAAATGATACACGTCAAGAGCGGAGTGACATCTGCCCTGGGGTGGCAGGTAGATAGCTATACCTACAGTTGCTATGGCACATCAGTTCCGGAAGTGGGTAAGAGGCCCCAGGTACCAGGGGGGCGCTGTCCGTCAATATGATGTCGGAGGCAAACGACGATGGACGGGATCAGGGGCGATCTGGCGTGCAGCATCGCGGAAGGACTGCAGGCACCCTGGTCGCTACTGCAAAGCACAGCCGCTCATCCAGCAATCATGTTTCATCCCAGCATCCAGGGACGCCAGCTCTCATCTCGCTTGGCTAATGACAAAGAAGAAGGGCCTCTTGCCTTGGATGACTGATCCAAATAGCCCCTGAACCTGCTCTAATCTGTACCAACCTAGCCGATTCCTACAAACACAGACTCATAAGCACCTAGTCCGTTGGCGAAACACACAGCGTAGCAGCTAAAGGGGAGGAATAGCGCTGGCTGTTGTCCATACGAGAAGAGACCCTTTCCGGACAGCCGTACTTTTGGTTATTGTGCTTGTGGCGAAGGTTTCTCAAATGCAGGATAGAGGACTACTATAATAGACAAGGTAAGTTAGTTCTCTTGGTGGAAATCCCTAGTGGCGTTCCAGAAACATGTTTAGCCGTGTCTTGCGCAGGCGATGTTCGGTTGATCCTCCATGATGCGGCGTGGAAATGGCTGCCGCAGTTCATCCGGGCCAACGGTCACTGGGAATGCAGGCCAGATACGAGCACTGCGAGGTGATCGAAAGTATCCTTTTTTTGTCCGTCTATTCTGCTTTTTTGCCCTACGAGAGGGATTGAGCGATTTTCTGTCCCCTGTAGATCCTTCCACTCCGCTTCCACGCAGCTGCCTTGATTCTTCTAGAACTCTCGTGGAATGCGACGGCTTCGAAAGCTATACCGTAGTAGTCCTTGGTATAATAGCTAAGGTAGCTAAGAGAAGTGATGACAGCTTAGGATAGGCGGGAGCTGAAGCAGTGTAGGATGCTAAGGATGCTAGAGATGCTAAGGATGGAGAAGACGGTGAAAGAAAAGGCAGAGTCGCCAGCGTGGAGATGGGAGATGTTGCGACGACCACCACTGGTCAGCCGGGCGAGTCGGGAAGCGGAGACGGAAACTACACCGAGTGGGGATCCGCATTCCCCGAACGCCCCGGTGCAAACAGAGGCCGCCATATTGACTCCACTAGCATCCACTGTCTCCTCCCTCACACGAATCATTCTCGCATTGGGACTCCACCCCCCTCTTAGGAGTCCAGGTAAGGTGGTGTTTGGAACAGGAATGGCCTCATGGAGTCATGGGCCATGGTCCGTCCATGTTCCATGAATAATCGAGGGAGAGGAGTCAAGTCAGGTCTGTCTGCGTCCCGTCGTCTAGTGCTCCGGACCAGTCAATCCACTCTTCCCTTTCTGCGCTGGTGCCCGAAGCTTTCCCAGAAATCTTATTCAAGTTTGTTCATGGTTGACTTCCAACCCTTTTCCGACTGAGTAATCACGCCGGGTGTTTGGCTGCTGAGTTAGTTGCATAGTGCTTTGAATGATTGCCAATAACTCAACCCTCCTGAAAGCTGGACGCCAAGGGACCACGGATATTAGTAAGGGGGAAACAACAAAGCTCGGAGTAACTAAACTAGACTATAGTACTCTACGTAGTGCCGTTCAGATTGTTTCGGAGTAGCGGACATGGCTCCCTAAACAAGACAAACCAGCCAGAGGAAAACAGAGAGACAATTGTAGTCTAGTAGTCGAGTTAGTACTTAGGACAGGCGGAGTATCAAACATCAACTTGACAGGATCCAGTAGTATGCACTCCAGATTGTTCGCAGACAGCCCCTCCACGCGTCTTGCCCCTCCCCCGCCACTTTGTTCTTTGATAGGAAAAAGAATGGCGTGAGAAAGAGGGTCAAAAGAACGGTAAAGAAAAGAAAAGAATGGGGAGAGAGGAGAAGCAAAAAGACGGTGACTGGCATAGCTTCGGGGCAGAGAAGATGGGCAAGGTGAAGGTAGAGGCGGTGACTACCGTGACGGGCCGTCGACTCCGTTCCTCTCTTTCTTCCTTCCTCTGGCGCCATCCGCATACGTTGAACGGTTAGTCAACCTACTCTAAATTATTAACTAACTAGTAGGTAGTTAGCGAATCCATACTGGAATTATGATCACTCACCGTATGGTCTACGGAGCACATCGGATTTCCGCCAACTTCATCTCAATCTGGGTTGAGGACGAGGTGGATGCTCGCTTGAATCGGAAATGTTCCCACAACCCGTCCCATCAGCCATTATGACAGCTGCTGGCTCACTGATCCCTCATGTTGCCAAGCGAAGCGACGTAGCCTACGTCCTTTCATGTTTAATGACTGACCCTGTTTGCACGGTGTGGTCGCATCAGGATGTTCGAGGTTCGCAGTTAGCCGAGCAAACGCGACTAGCGGCAACAATTGCTTGGTCGGTCATGAGGTTGGCAGCATCACGCCTACTAAACTACCGTAACGAGTTGGGTCACCCCACGGTCAGGATTAGACGAAAGCTTCGGACTGAAACTACCTCGCCGTACTCCGTACCCATTCCGTCAACTAGACTATCATTCTCAAGAATGAGTTCCGTGACCTGGGTGGCGAAAAAGTCGCGAGGCAGGAGAAAGGTCAGGATCAGCCCGTAACTGTAGTAACTCATCGTAAACGATCCAGACCCGGGACAGCTGAGGATAGCTCAATCGTACTTTGAACCGGACGACCGGATCTGATCTCGCAGCTTTTAGCTACAGCTGATCAACATCGCCTCATGTACGATGAATTCAATATGTGAAGCCTAAGAACTGTGCATCGAAGCATCACTCTTTCAGCTGCATACTTCATTGGCGTCAGCCTTTGATCGCAGATTAGAATCCTTCCAGCTGATCTGCGTGCAGCTGCGCTGGGGCTCTCTGAAGTATCAACTGTGATGGGTGCATTAGGGGTGGATCTCGCGATGCTCAATCTCCCAAGGCGGTAATATGTGTTTTGCCTACTGTAGCCATGGATCAGACGCCACCCCTCCAGGCATACATTGAAACATTTGTTCCATACATGATTATTGCTTTGAGGGAGATATTTATTGCAACATACTACGAGTCCTGAGGAGTATGCTAGCAGTGGGTAACGACGTCAAACTGATTGCCTGGAGATCTAACAGACTTAGTACCTAGTAAAGAACTCAGCCTCTCAGGGCACTGCGCCTCCGTCAAGGTGGACTCATCTTCAAAGTTCCAACTACACTTTAGTTGTTCCATCACAAAGAAAATAGTCTCCCCGCGGAAATTGCGTCTTGTGCTTCGCCGAGTGACCGGAGATGAAGCATCGACTGATCGCGTCTGTACGGAGTACCGGTACAATGGTAGGCCGCCATGAAGCAACAGCTCTTGCGTCTTTTTTTGTGCTTTCCATTGAACTCAAAGCAATCTACCGGTAGAGACACGCAATGCTCAAGAGGGGAAACCCGCCGCCCTGCCTTACTCCAGAAGTCCCGATGGGGCACAGATGCAAGCCACTTCCATGAGTTATTCCCCGAATAACAGTAACCTAGGCGTCCGGGTGGGATGGAAGATCAGATGTTACGGACAGCGGTGCCATGGTGGCGGTCAGCCACCCTGGGTGCTCCATAGCCATACCTACACAATACATGTCCATCCAGCCACTGTTTGTTGCTTTGAAGATGGAGAATAAGACACTACTACCCACGGATCCAGATAGAAACCACAACCTGCATGAACTGCAACCGCGTACAAAGTCCATCCCCATCCATTCCCGCTTAGTCTGTGGGCCTGACTCATAGGCTACGTTGTTGTCTGCCAACTTTGAAGGGTCCCTCTGAGTTGGATGCCACCCAAAAAAACCGGTAGGCAGAATTCTGACTTGTCCACCGGCCAGTTCATACTTAAAGATCAGCAAGGAAACACATATTGAACTCTTATGTCTAGCGTGGCCCATCAGTGTTTATTTTTTCTTCGTCTCCTTGGGAATTTCATAAGGCGATGAGGTAATGCACGTCCCACACACTCATCGGCCAGTATGAGTAGGGGTAGTATAGTCGTTGATGGACCCGAGCTGCCACGCGAGAAATGAATGCCGCTCCCCTCAATCACAATCAACCTGTCAAACTCGTGAGATCGTTCGATCCTTGAGTCCCCTCCTGGGAGCTCGACCATCCGGGACCCTGCGTGGGACGGGTGGTGGGAGTGGGATGGACCATGGATCATGGATCATGGATCATGAATCATGGGGCCTTGTGAGGGATAACTGCCAGTGCCATCTCTAGGCTCTATCTAGCAGCACTGGCGGCAGCACCCAGCGTCACCCATTCCATCCACGATTGGGGAGTTTGCAGCCCGGAGGGCGAGAGAAAAACGCGGCCCAACCCCTGGTCATCCCTGCTAGCGCCCGTCTAACGATCACTAGAGGCGGAGTCCAAGTGGAGCTCATTAAGGCTGGACCGTCTGAGGTCCTTGAAGGCGACTGGTATTCTACGGCCTCCGGAGCTTTCTCTAGTACTGATTCGTCCTTAGTGCCTCTTGCGACTCTTTGACTGGGTGCCTCTTTTTCTCATCGCTGCCCCCTTTTGATTCGGCTGGATGCGGAAGGTTTAACCCTAGACAGTCCTTATCCTAGGGTGAACTCTGTCACTGTGCGCACTCGTCAGCGTCGGATGTGATGGGATCGGTTGGCGATACATTTTCTGCTCTTCGATTGCTCAATCACGGGTGCAATCTGACTCGCCGATTGAACGGAGCGTTGCGCCGCAGGATTTAAGGAAAGGAAGGCACAGGTGATGCAGTCAGTTAGTTGGTCGCGAATGAGAAACCGAGCAGCGATGAGCCGAGGATGACCACAATCGAGTATGTCCTCCGTCGTACAATACCATACCGTCAAACTCCCCTATAGATGGGCGCACTATGGCTTTATAGTGTCTGCTGTAGTGCACAAATAAATGGCGATTATTGGCTGGAGCCAGAGATGCATACCAAAGAGAGCTTAGCCCCAGGGTGGACAGTTTGGTCCTGGAATAATGACCTCCCCAAGTGAGTTTGGTTCATCTTCATTCCCAGCGCTAGAAGAGCAGAAACAGTGACTGGCCCTTTTTTCCGGGTACACCAGATGTGTACCAAAATTACCGTATTCTCCAGAGCTGCGGCTACCACAGGAAAAACAAAACATTTACCCAGTGACACGGAATGAAAAAAAAAGGGGAGGGAAAAAAAAGGCGAAAAAACATAAATCACACAGGAAGGTTTCCCTTCTGCTCGACCATGATGTAATGAATTGCAGCATGAATCCACCTTTCGTTTCTGATATGAATCGAGTCGCTACTGATCAGATGAGGGGGTGTCGTCATATCCAAAATCTCATTCTGATCAATGTGCTGCAGCATAATTACGGGCAGGAAAGTCTTATATCATCAACAATGTTGTGATCTTGACATTTTCGGTACTTTCCCACATGCTGAGATTGCCGCCCGTTCAGGGCCCTGACGATGAGGAACCTAGAGGAGAACCTATGAACTCCTTTCCAATTTCCCTGGTTGGAGTGGTGGACCTCTTCCGTCGCTCGACCATTCCTCGCCAGTCTTCGGAAATGGTTAGGGTAAGGTGGAGAGGATGTGAAAGAAGAGGAACACAGCCGTTCGTTACTCTATTCCTTTCCACTGTATTCGGCTTTATTTATTTATTTGTTTTTTTTCTCTCTCCTTTCTTTTGGGATTGTTGTGTCGGGAGGTTTTACATGAGTACGAGGACTTGGGAGGGTATTTTTGTCTCTCGCGAGCGCGCTCCATCTTATTCTTAGTAGCTAGTAATAATCCCAAACCCTCAGCATACGTACGACGAGTTTGACGCAGACAGCTTAGCGGCCATACTAGCCGTCTAGCACGTTAATGGAGCGAATGACGATGGCGAGTTTGATGAATTACTCAAGTGTCAGTCAGTCAATCAATCTCTCAGTGAGTGTCAGACTCTCAGTCCATCCAACTGGTGTAAGTATCTTCTACGACTGCAGGTATGTATGTTCATGTGTATGTGTATGTGTACATTGTACACAGTGTATCTGCCTGTCTGCACTTGACCAGTCGCGTCCGGTCAAGTCAACACATCAATTGTCGCCTTCTTTTCTGTCTGCCTTTCCTCCCTCACTGCTCCTCTTTTCCCTCTTTTCCCTCTTTTTCACTTCCCCCCCCCTCTCTTCATCCACTCTTAGAGCGCCATCAGTCCATCACCGCCCAACCCCCCAACCTCTTGTTGAGTCTTCCCGCATTAACCCTCAGCATCACCGTCGCTCCATTTTCCAGGTGTGGTGATCAATCCCCGAGGGGAATGAATGCCTACGTATTTCATTCATATTCACATTCATATATCCAAAATCGTAACACTATATCTGCAAAGCAAGAAAGCAAGAAAGAAAGAAAGAAAGAAAATCGCATTCAAGAATTAAGAACGACAATGTCCCTGTCAGCACTGTCAACCCCTCAATGAGGAAAAATAAAAATAAGGAAAAATCATCACCTAAATTGCAAAATATAATAATTCGCACTATTATCGGTCTGGGATCTGCACCATCTCATCTTGTCCCAAAATTCGCCCCGTCGTCGACCGCTTCTTCACCTTACCTTGAAGGTCTCCACGGGCCGGACCCAAGGCCTCGCTCGTCTTGCTTGGTCTTTTGCTAAAGCTGTCACCGCGTCAGGGGGGGTTCCTCTTTTTACCTCTTTCTGCCATTATTATTTCTGCCATTTCTTACCTTTTCTTACTACGGAGATGTACTAGAAAGAAGAAGTATTAGACTCCTCCATTGCTTCGTTTAGTTACTCCTCCTCTTCCTTCCCCCCCCCCTCTTACCTACTTAGTTTATTATTAGAATATAATAAAAGCTTTGGTTAGTCTAAATAATATTATAAATATTTTATATAGTTTTAGATAAATTCAAAATACTATAAAATATTTTTAGTTTTTTTTAATTTTAATATTATTAAATATATTAATAATATTAATCTTTATAAAATACTTTATTTTTTTAGATTATTTAAAATTTTTCTTATAAGTAGAAGCAGATATCTATTTTTTATAAAAATAATATTTAAAATATAATAATTAATATAAAAAATCTTAGATTTTTTCTAAACTTTTTTATAAATAATACGAAAAAAATAATTAATAATAAGTTAAAATAAATAAAGCTTTTTTTTAGATTTTCTGAAAACTATTTTTTTACAATTTATAATTTATGATATTTTATATAAAAAACTAAATAATAGATTTTTTTTATTTTTTGAAATAATAATATAATTATATTTTTAGTATGATAATAGCTTTTCAGTTTTTTTTAAAAAAAATGTTTTTAAAATTTTTAAAAATTTTCAATAAAATTAGTTTTTTTAGCTTATTAGTAGACTTTAAGACTTTATTAATCTAATTTATTATTATTATAAATATTAGATAGTTATAATATATATAAATAGTATATAATAGAGTGGCTTAACCTGACTGTTATATTTTAATCTTAATCTAACCATAACTATATAGTTAGATTAAGATATAAAAATTTTTTAACTATATAATTAAGATTAGATTAAAATATAACTATTATTCTAATTATTTATATCTAATAATTATTAATTATTTAATAAAAATAAAATATTTAATTTTCTATAATTTAATTACTAATATTATTATTATTATCATAATATATATCTAATATATATAAAAATTATATAATTTATTTTAATTTATTTTTTTAAATAAAAAATTTTAATTTATTTTTAGATTTTAAAAATATCTAATTTAAGAACTTAATATTATTAGTAAAATTGTTATAATATACTATTTAAAAATTGATAGTTAGATTAAAAAATTTAATATAATATTTAAATAATATTTTTAAGCTTATATAAACTATTTATAAAATAATTAAAATTAATAATTTTTTTAATTAAATTTATACTAAATATAATCTATTCTAATATTATTAAGATTATTTCATTTTTTATAAATTATAGATTTTATTTTTATATAAATTTTAAATTTATTATTATTTTAAATAATCTAATTATTAGAAATATTAATTAGTTTATTATAAAAATAAAAATTATTATTAAATTTATTAAAATAAAAATATTTACTGCTTACATCTATTATATAAAATAAATAAACTAATAATATAAATTAATAAAATAATTTAAAAAAAACTAAAAAATATAATTAGATATTTATAATATTAAAATATTAAAATCTAGTAAGAAGCTTAACTAAAATATTCTAAAATTATATAAAATTAAAAAATTATTAATTTATATATTTATTAATTAATTTTAATTTCTTAATATAAAAATATATTCTATATTTAATATTAGTTTATTTATTTTTATTAATAAAAAACTAATTTTAGGCTAATATTAACCTCTATTATTATATATAAAAATTAATAGTCTAAAAAAATAAAAAATTAAAAATATTCTTAATTTTATATAAAATTATAAAAAATATAACTATTTCTAACTAATATATATTATAAAATAAATTAAATATTCAAATTTAAATATTAAACTAATCTAATATTAAAAAAATATTTATTAAATAATTAAAGATTTTTATTACTATTATTTTAATAAATAATAATTTATATTTTAATAAAGCTTAATTTTTAAAAAAAATATATTATTATAATATAAATTTAATATATTTATTTTATTTATTTTATTTATTTTATTCTTTTAATTCTAATAATCTTATTATTTTTTTAATTATTTTATATATAATATATAAAATGTTTTAATTTTTTATTTATTTTTAATTCTGTTTATAATTTTTAAAGTTATATTTTATTTATAAATTTAAAAATAATCTAATTTAATAGCTAGTAAAAATCTAAAAAAATTATTATAAAGATTCTTTTAGTGAGTACTATTATTTCTACTATCTAGTCAGACTAAGAATCAGACACCAGCCTGCTTTTTAACATTTAGTAATAGATATAGATTTTAAAATATATATAAAAATATTTACTATAGGAGTAGTAATTTAAATAACTTTAATACATTTATATTAGATTTAGTTTTTTTTATAATAATCTTACAGGCGGTAGTAATTTTAAATAATAGTTAAATTATTTTAATTTTCTTTTACTAAATCTAGTCGGATTAAAATATAAGTAGAAAAAATAAACTAGTTTTAGATTTTTATAATATATATATAGATTTAGTTATAATAATTATATTATCTTTAAAAATATTTATTAATATATTAGATAAATTTTTTTAAATTATTTAATATAACTAAAGATTATAGGATTACCCATATTTTATTAGAACTACTATTTCTAAAAATAAAAACTATATAATATTAAAAAATAAACTAGTATTTAATTTTGAATTTAATTAAATAATAGAAATACTAATATTAATTAAAAGAATTTTTATAATAATCTTTCTAGATTTTTTATTAATTATTAGATTAGATTATTTTTGGATTTATAAATAAAATATAGCTTAAAAAGCTATAAATAAAATTAGAAATAAATAAAAAGTTAAAAAATTCTATATATTATATATAAAATAGTTAGAAAGAACAATAAGATTATTAGAATTAAAAAAATAGAATAGATCAGACAGATAGAATAAGTATATTAGGTCTGCACTATGACAGGGTTCACAGGTCGGATCTAAACCCAACCCGGTTTTTAGCAGGTTTTAGATTAATAAGCTTAACCCGCAGATTAAATATAGATTTAAATATTTAATTTATAGATTTTTAATAAATATCCGCAGGTTATTAAATTAGATAAATATTATATAATTAATAAATTATATAAGTTATATAATTTTAGCTGTATTTTTAAAATATTATATTTATATTTAAAATAATCTAATAAAAAAATATCTAATTATATATAAATTTATAATAATAGAAACTAGAAAATTAGATTTATCTATATATAATATATATCTAATATAAAATAAATTAATTATTATTATAATATAGATACTTTCTAACTTTTTCTATAATTTATAAGTAAATTTCTAATAAAAAATTATTTTTATTATTTTTATTATTATTTTTTTTTAGTTATTAGAACTGTCTGATTTTTATTTTTATTAAAAATAATATTCTTTTTTTTATCTATTATATACTTTAATAAAACTAATATTTTAAATTATTTAACAACAGCTTTTTTTATTATTTTTTTTATTTATTATTATAATTATTTTTATTATTATTAATCAGCTCGATACTTTTTTTTAAAAAAACTATACTTTTCTTTTAATTAATTTTAATTTTTTTTAAAAAGAATTTTTTTTTAGATAATAATCTTTTTTTTATTTTAAACTATATTATATATTTATATAATATAAATTTTTATATTATAATTATATTCAGTAAATTTTAATAGTAGTAGTAAATATCTTAAACTAAGTTAAAAAATTATTTAATATTAATATTAATAATAAAAATAAAAAATATATTATAAATAAGTTTTATAAATAAATAATATATATATTAATTATTCTGTTAAAATATTCAAATTAATATAGCAGAAACAGTAGCTAAAGTAAATATTAAAAAAACCTAAAATAAAAAAAATAAAATATATAATTATTAAAATATTTTATAAAATTATTCTTTTTATTTTTTAGACTGGGTTAATCTAATCCTATTATTTAAAAAAGATTAATATTATTATTTAGTTAAAAGAATTCCAAAATATTATTTTTTAACTATTATTTTAATTCTATTTATTAATATAGTTTAAAATAATTAATAAAACCTTTTTAATATTTTATAATCTATTTTAAATTCTAGTTTTTATTTTAAAAAAACTTAAGATTATATTATAATATAAATATTATATTATTAATAAAAATATTATTCTTTATATTATTAATTTTATCATAATAATAGAAAAATTTTATTTTTACTATATAAAAATTAGTAAGTATTAGCTTTTTTTATAATATATTTTTTTATTTAAGCTATTTAATAAATTTTTTTAGATATTTAAAAAAATTATTATAAACAATAAAAATTAAAGAAATACTAATATTTTTTATCTTTAATAATACTACAATAAATTTAAAAAATAATTATATAATTTATAATAAATAATTAATTTATTATTATTAGTTTTAATTAAGCTTAAAATATAAATAATCATACTTAAGATAAAACTTATTTAAAAATAATTATAAATATTTTATATATTAAAATAGAAAAAAAATTAAGTTTTAATATATTTAAATATTTTTGATTAATATTAATATTAATAAATTAAATTATAGCTTATAAAAAGTCTTCTAGTATTAAAAATTAATATTAATAAAAATTATAAGACTTTAAAGCTATAGTATAATTTTTAATAATATAATAATTTTTAAAAATAAGATAATTAAATTAATTAATTTTATTTAATATATTAATAATCTTTTACTTATTATATTTTAATTATATTATCTAGTCTTAACTTTTAGTCTATTAAAATTTAGTAATATTATTTTAAAAATTAGTTTTTATCTAATTAAAGAGCTGTTTTAAATTTAACTAAATTATATAAGCTATATAAAAAACCCGAATAATTATTATATTATTATTATTATTTAATATATTATTAGTTATAATGATAAAAACTTGGTTTATTAAATAATATTATTATAATAATTAAAATAAAATAAAACTTAAATAACTTTTAGAATATAGTTTATATAATAATTTAAATTTAAGAAATATTTTATAATAATTTTAGTTATAATTAATAAAATAGCTAGTTATTATTATAAAAGCTTATTAAAAAATAATATCTAATAATTAAATATTAGTTTTTTAGTTTAATTAGCTAATTCTAATAATAAACTAAGACTTAGACACTTATATAAAACTATTTATACTAATATCTACTATTATTAATAAAAAAATAATAAAATATATATTTTTTAAATAAAATCTTAAATATAATAAGTTTTAGTTTATTTTATATATAAGATAATATATTTTCTTATAGTTAAAATTCTATTTTTAAGATTAAAATAATCTAACATTTTTTATAATATTTATATATTATTTTTATAATATTATCTAAAGTTTTTATAACTTAGATAAAATAATTCCAAATTTTAGAAGAATATTTTATATTTTATTATATTTATTACTTTTTACTAAAATTAGTTTAGAATTATTAAATAATATAGTTACTAATAGTTATATTAGAATAAATTATGTAATAATTATTATAATTAAAATAGATATAATTAAAAGAAAAAAATATAAAATTTAATAATAAAACTAGTTAAATAAAATCAGAGTTAATTATAAACTTTATATTATAAATAATATTCTATTAACTAATTAAGAAATTAGATATAATTTTTTTAAAAAAAACCAGATTATTATTAAAAATATCTAAATAATTATTACTATATAATAATAAATAGATATTAATAAACTAGAATATTTTAAATAGAAAGTTATTAAAAATAAAATTATAAATTTATAATGAAAAAAGATTTTTTAAATTAAAAAAAATAAAAAATATTTTTATTTTATATTCTAATCTCTAAATTAATAGTTTATATTAAAAAAGATTAATCTATTTAAAAATAATAAGAAATTAAAGCTAATTAAATTATAAAATAAATAAATAACGCGCGGATAATTTATAAATTAAATAAATTATTTATTAAAAATTTATAAAATCTGCGGATTCTCTGTTAAAAATTTATAAAACCCGCAGTTTATTTATTAAAAATCTTTTTAATCTATTTATATAAATCTAATAAAATAAATAGAATAAAAACAATAGTAAATATTAAAAAAAAATATTTTAATTTTATATTATAATATTTAAAAAAATTTATTAGTTAAATAAAATCTATAGAATATAGTGTAAATATATTCTATTAAATAATATAAATTAAAAAATATAAAAAATAAAATTATTATTTAATTTAATAAGTTTATAAAATTATTTATTCTATAAAATATATATTTATAGTTATATATAAAAAGAATCTTACTAATAATATTAATATCTTAATTTTAATATTTTTATTAATTATTTTTATAAATAAAAACAGTAGTTTATACTAGTATAAATTAGATTTTAAATAAATTTTATATAAATATAATAGTTTAAAAATAAGAACTATTATTATAAGATTTGAATACTAATATAAAATAAAAAAATAAAAATTAGATTAAATTATTTAATATTTTTATATATTTTAGTATAGCCTAAAAAGAAACTTTATATTTAAATAGATTTTTAATAGATAATCCACAGATTAATATATTTCATCTATAGATTAGCAGATTTAGGTCTTAAATTTAGAATCTAGATCTAATCTATAGATACGGGTCCTGATATTAGACCCAAACCCGACCCATGGCGAGGCCTACAGCCAGGTCAGGTCAGGTTAATTAGAATTCTTATATCTAACCGCCAGATTATAATTAGATTAAAATTTTTTTTGTATCTCATTATAATATAATTAAAAATCATATAGTTAATTATTTTAATGATTCTTAATATTAAAATTTATCTACTATATTTTTTTTAGTTTTAATATAATTAAAATATATTTAGATTAAATAGTTATTAATCTAGCTATCTAAAGTATTATTAAAAAATATATAAAAAAGTCTTTTCAATAAAATAAAAATAACTTAGAAAAAAAATAGTATTCTTATTATTTATATTTTTATAAAATAATAAAAAAGTTCTAGTAATTTTAATAGAATTTAGTTTTTTAAAAATTAGTTGCTATTATAGTATAAAATATAAAAAATATATAATTATAGTTTTATTAAAATTATATATTTTAATTATAATATATTATATTATTAAAACTATATATTTACTTCTAATTAGACTATTAAAAATAATTATATAATTTTTAATTTATTTTTTATTTTTTTAATTTTAGTTTAAATAGTCTATTAATCTGTATTTTTTATTTATAAAAACTAAATTATATTTCATAAATTAAATTTTTAAATTAAATTTATATTATTTTATTTATTTCATCTCCATTAATGACTATACTTATTAAAAACTATCTAATTAAAAATTAGATATTAAAATACTAAATCTTAATAAATTTTTATAAAAGCTTTTTTTAAAGCTTTTTTATATTTTAATCTATTTTATTAATTAAGTTTTATTTAAAAAAATATTTTTTATATTTTTAGACTTTAAATATAATTTTTTATATATAAAATAACTAGATTTAAAAAATATTATAAATATCTACAGCAGTATATAAAAATATAATAAATTATATTTATATAAAAATATATTTATAATTAAAATAATATTATTTTTATAAAATGTTTTTATTTTTATTTTTTTATATTTATTATTTATAGAATAGTCTTAAAGTTATAAGTTAACTATAATTATTTAGTTTATTCTTAGAAAATAATATTAATTTTTTTTCTTAAATTTTTATAAACTATAATAATTTTTAAATTAAAATAAATCTTTTAAGTCAGCTCTTTTTATTTTTTCTAAATCTTAAGATTATATATATTATAAAAAATTAAAAAATTATTTTATATTTTGTTTTAAAATAAACTTTCTATTTTTTAAAATTAATAATAAAAAATAATTTTTTAGAGCTTATATATATATTTAGAAACTATTATTTATTTTTAGTTTAAAAAAACTTTTAATAATATAAAATTATTTTTAAAAAGATATTTTATTTTCTAATAGAATTTTTTATATATATTATAAAGTATATTTTTATATTTTATAATATTTAGAATTTGAAAACTTAGAAACTTGTTTTCTAAATTATTATTCTTATAAAAATTATAAAAAAATATTATTAATTATATCTAAATAAATAATTACTTAGATATTAAATAAAAAATTATTATAAATATTTTTTCATTTTTTTAAAATAAATTTTTTTTAGTAATTATTTTCTTTTAAGCTTTTATAGTTTATAATAAATAAAACTTTTAAAATTAAATTTTATATTTTATAATCATTTATTATCTATTTTTTTAAATAGTTAAATATATTCAATTTAAATAAATAATTAATTTTATTATTTTATTTTATTATTATAAGCTAAGCCTTTTTAATTAAATATAAATTAAAAAATATTTTTCAAAATTATTAAAAAAATATATATATATATATAGTTATTATTAAAGTTTTTGAATATTAAATATATATTAATTATAATAAACTATTAGACTAGTTCTGATTAAAAAATATTTTTTATTTTAATTAGATATTTTTTAATAAAAAATATAAATTATTCTAAAATTTTATTAGATTTTTAACTAATATTTAAATTCTATATTAATAAGAACCTAGCTATAATTATTTTATTAATTCTATATAAATATAATCTTTTTTATTAATTATTAAATATAATAATTAATAATATTAATAATAATAATTTAATATTTAATATAATCTTATTTAAGCTTCGGACTTAGTTTAACTAGAATATTTAATTTTATAATATTTTAATTAATTTTAATCTTTTAAAAATTATTTAAAACTAGTATTATATTTTTTATTTTATTTATATAATTTAATTTATAGTTAATATTCTTTTATAGAAATTTTAGATTAAGATTTTAAATAATACTATTAAATATATATAAAGAAATAATAATAATAGTTTTAAGATTTTTTCTAATATTTTAAAAAATTTTAAAAAAATATATTTTAGAAGCTGTTTATAAAATCTTTTCATTAATTATACTAATTTTTATTTATAGATTTAAAAAATTATATAATTTATAAATATAAGTTCTTAATACTATAAAAAGTTTTAGTTTATTTAAAAACTTAAATTTAATCTAATTTTTTATTTTTTTTTAATTATAAAACCTGGTGAAAGTTAACTTATCTTATAATTTATTAAATATTTAAATTTAATTAACTAATTTAAAGCTTTATTTAATACTATAATTATAATAATATTAATTATTTTTAGTTTATTATAATTAAATAAAAATAAATAAAATATATTTTTACATATTTATATTCTTTTTTTATATTTTATTTATTTAAGAATAATAGATCTACTGTTTATAAAATTTATAATATTTATAATAATCTTTTTAATTATCTAGACCATTTAATTAACCAACTAGTATAAAAGCGGGTATTCTAAAAAAAAGATTTTTAAAAGTTTATAAAATATATATTAAAAATTCTAAAAATATTATTATTATATTTATTAAATAAAAGACTATATTTATATTATTATAATTATTCTAAATTTAATATTAAAGTTTAAAAAGTTTAAAACAATATATAACTAAATAATAATATTAACTAATATAAAAAATATTAAACTATTTTTAAAAAAATATTCTATTTTTATTATAATTAGAATTCAGTTTTTAATATATTATTAATAATTTTTTAATTTTTATTAGATTTAGATAAAGCTTTTTATAATATTTTTAAATGTTAAAAATTCTTACCCGCAGTAGAAATATTCAAAGAATTTAAAATATATTTAAATATTAAAAATATATAATTTATCAAAATATTTTAATTTATATTAATATTATTTTAAATATTATAAAATATGTTAATATTTTTATTTATTCAAAATCCTACTAAGACTAGTTTTTTATTTTCTATTAAATAATTAAACATTTTTTTTAATTATAACTAATAATATTAGTATTAAATATTTATTTAATAATTTTCAAAATATTTATTATTATTACTAAAGCTGTTTTTATTCTAATATAATTAAAATAATTATATTTTAAATATATACTAATTATTTTATAATTAATAAGAAATATAAGAATATTTTTAATAATTTTAATTTAGATTCAATTATTTTTATATTAAAAAAATAAAAAAAATAAAATAATTATCATCTTCTATATTAATAAGAATAAAAATATAAATAATTTTAAAAATAATTCTAAAAATAGATTATTACTAAAATTAAAAAAAATAGATCTACCGGAATTCTTAAATATTATTTATATTTAAATAAAAATAAAAACCTAGTTTTTATAATTTTTATATCAATATAATTACTATTCTAAATAGTATAAAAATAGTATAAAATAAATATATTATTAAAATTATATAAAAAAACTATACTATAAGTATTAATAATAGTAGATTTCAATAAAAATAAAATACTACTCGCCTATTTTATAGTAAACTAATTTAAAAAAAATAAAATCTGATTTTTATAAATAATATTATAAACCCGGTTTAAAAAATATAAAAAGTCCGGTTTTTATAAATAAAACTATAAATTTAATTTAAAAAATATAAAAAATCTAATTTTTGAGATTAAACTATAAATCTAATTTAAAGAATATAAAAAGTCTAATTTTTATAAATAAAACTATAGACCTGGTTTAAAAAATATAAAAAATCTAGTTTTTAATAAAAATTATAATTATTATTTTAAATAATATAAAAAATAGTATAAAACTATTAGTTTATTAATAATACAAATATTTTATAAATATAATATATTTTAGAAAAAATAAATAGAATAAATAGAATAGATTAACTAAATCTAAAAAATATTATTATATTATAATTAAAAATTTATTATATTTTATATATAATATATATAAAAATAATATATATATTATTAATTAATCTATAATTAATAATCTATCCATTATATCTAATTTTTCTAACCGGTAGATATAAATAGTTAAAATAGTAGTTATATCTTAATCTAATTTTAATTATATAGTTAAAAACTTTTTATATTTTAATCTAGCTATACAGTTATGATCAGGTTAAGATTAAGATATAACAGTCAGATTAAGCCACTCTATTTATAAGCAATCTGTAAGTATTTTAAAGTATATACAGATCGTTTATATATTGCTTATATAAGAGTCGCGGCATTCTAATTCAATAAGCAAACAGAAATTGCAGCAGAACAGTTTACTTATACACTTATACTGCACACCATTGCGTCTCTGGTCTCTGCCTTCTCTAGAAACTACTAGTGGTCGGTCTTATAGGCATGGGCGCATCCGCGCATTGGAGATAAACTCATGTTCGCAGTCAATACAGCAGAAGTGAGAAACTTCTGGATCACAAATTCCGAATTAACTTGTACAATCTAATACAAATGCAGTGAACGATGCTATGTGCATGTGCAACCCTTTCACCCCAGCGCCGAAGCACCCGCTACAACAAAGATCACGCCTGCCGTCCCGCCGCCAGAAGCAGGTTCTTGACCCCCTCATGCCCATGCACCACCGCCTGGAACAAGGGACTCCAGCCATTCTCATTCACAGAATCGACATCCACTTTCCCCGTCGCCAGCAGCCGCCTCACGACCGCCTCGTGGCCCTTCTTCGCCGCCAAAGACAGTGGGGTACAGCCCTCGCAATCGCGCACATCGACCTCCACCCCCGGGGCCTTCAGCAACATGCGCACCGCGGCCTCGGCGCCCGTCTCCGCGGCCCACGACAACGGGGTGCGGCCCTGATGATCCCGGGAATTGACATCCACCCGCTTGGTCCTCAGCAGCAGTCTCACCGTCGCATCAAACAACGTGGCCGCCGCGCGCGACAACGGCGTCTGCCCACTCTCGCCACACCTCTCATCCACCTCCGCGCGCCCGTCCTCAATCAGCACCCTCATGACCCGATGGAACCCGAACGCCGCCGCATAGCGAATGGCGGTGTTCCCGGAGAAATCCCCGACGTTGACGTCGATGCCGTCCTGCTCCAGCAGCAGCTTCACGGCCTTGACGTTGTTCACGAACGCGGCGTGCAGCAGCGGCGTGAGGAGATGGCCGGAGTTGACGTCGACGAGGCCGGACGCCAGCAGCACGCGCAGCACGTTCGTGTGCCGGTAGGTGATGGCCAGGATCAGGGGGCTGTTGCCGTCGGTGTTGGGCCGGTTGGCGTCGATGTCGCGGGCCTCCAGCAGGAGGCGCGCGACCTCGGCGCGGCCCCGCATCGCCGCGATGCACAGCGGGGTCGGCGCCTTCTTGTCTTGGATGTTGACGTCGGCCCCGGCGGCGATGCTGTGTCGTGCGGTCCCGGGGACCCCGCGCCGGGCGGCCCAGACCAGGGCGGACGATTTGTGGTGGCGCGCGTTCTGCCGGTAGAGGTAGGGGTTCACGATGCTGTACAGGCGGCGGTTGGCTCGGGATAGGGCGCTGATGTCGCGGCGCTTGGTGAGGTGGTCGGCGACCATGAGGATCAGCTCGGGCGGGAGGTCGAGGGTTGGCATTGCGTTCAGGGTGTAGCTCGGACTGGATCTGGAGGGCTGGAGGATGAAGGAGTCGGAGATGACCGATGATGGGTAAAATGCTGGTGGGTAGATGATTGGTGGGTAGCAGTAGTGCTGGAGGGGAGGTTCAAACCCCCAGGGAAGGTAATTTATACCAGGTATCTGCGTGTCGGTTTCCATTTTTCCTGGCGTGTTCGTGTTAAGATTCACTGGTAACGATGCGATTGCTAGTGGTGACGATGCGATTGCTAGGTAGTAGTAACGATGCGATTTTCTAAAACTAGTCTGCCTAGTAGGGCCAGTGGTCCCAGGCTGTCTTTTGTCTTTCTATCCCCATAACTAACAGTTATCTTTAGACGTGACTAAGCAGGAGAATAATAGTTAGTGAAGTGAGGGGGAGGGGCAAGATTCACTCCCAACTTGGAAGGAAATGCACGCCGACTTCACTTGGGCATAACACAGCATCACCGCTTCAATTCGGGCCAGAACTGCCTCTGATTGGCTGCCATGCAGGCAAATGTCGGTATGGGGCATTTTCTCCACGCGGCTTGGCGGCCAAGACAAACGCTGTGCCCGCCATTTCAGCCTAGAGCTTAGCCTCACCCCCGGTGCGCAGCTAATCACCAGGCCAGGAAACACATGCCGACAGCCCCAGCAGGACCCACTTAAGTAGTTGTGTGAGACTGAAGACAGCCGGTTTTATCTTTGTATTTCGTGTTCATCATGCGATGTCAACCATCTGAGTAGTATGAATGCCGTTCGCCTGTGTATCGCCGTCTTGTCTCATCTTAGCGTACAATCATCTTGAGTCGAATCGGGTAGCAACGGATCTTGCCAGCAGATGACGAGTTTAACCGTTGCGGTCAGATCCTTCAATGTGGTGAATGCATGGGGAGGTTATGCCAGTCATTTTGCGGGAGGGCTGGCCGCTCATCCCTGATAGGGTCTGCTGCATGAATACCCTACCCTTAATCGTCACAAGTATCGGCCGTCCTCAACGCCCCCTTGAAGGACCGGTGAACTTGGCTTCTGACAAATCCTGGGCGTTGGACCAGAATGAAACTGCTTATCGTGGTGTTCGTGCCGCAATCTATATCAAGTATCCAACTCAAATTGAAAGTCCTGTGGTTGAGTGAGTCTTGCGCTGAATTGCAGGCTAATATCGCATCTTAAACAGAAGAGTCCTCGGACCCGAGAGTGTGGACAACAACCATATGCAACCTCTTGCATCAGAACAGATCCAGACCGCGACCCATCCGTCCAGACGCGCTTAAACGCAAATCGAAAATGAACACATATTCCACATGCACCAACTACAGCCCCCACAATCCTTCATGCCTCTCAAGCTTGCTTCCATCCATGGACATCAGCAAGTATCCCCAGCGCATGCTACTCCCCGCACACCACTCGAAGCATCTGTCGCTTCCAACCCCTCCTTATGCGCAATCAAGGCCTCCAGAAACTCCGCAACCTCCTGCCCCCCGCTCAATGAGCGCATCCGCTCCCCCTCTCCGAACTGAAAGTACGGTACCCCAACGATCCCCTCCTCCCTTGCCCTCAGCGCCTCCTGCTGGATCTCCGCCACGCCGCGCCCTTCATCCAACCACGAGCGAGCCACACATTCATCCATTCCCGCTTGCCCCGCCAATCGAACCAACGTCTCAACATCCGTGATATCCTGCTCCCGCTCGAAATGCGCCTCGAAGATCGCCTCCACGAGCGCCGCCGCACCGACACCAGTATCCGACCCCGTCAATGCGCTCTCTGACGTATGCCACTGATCCTGCAACTGGCTGAGCATGATAACCTGGTGCGCGGGGAGGGTGCTTCCGATCCGCCCGCCGAAGCGGAAGTGGATCCCGTCGGCGCGGCCCAGTCGCTGGAGGTGGGCTTGCGCATGGGGGACCTTCTCCGGGCCGAGCTTCTGGGTCATTCGTTCTGCGAGGTCGATGAGTATGCGGTTGTGGATTGGGGAGAGGGTATCACGGGGTAGTGTACCCATGTAGGGAATGCTCTCCATCGGGGCGTTAGCGTCCAGAATGTACGGTTTCCAGGTGATGCGGATGGCATCTTGACCACCGCCCGGGTAGGTCTTCTGGTAGAGGCGGAGGGCCTTGGTCAGGCGGCGGTAGCCGATGTAGCACTTTGGATTTTCTTAGGCGTTGGGGATTACTTGGGAGGGATGCTGGGAACGTACCCATGGACAGACCGGGTCTGAGGTGATGGATATGTTGATGAGTGTCATTTTGCATAAGGGTCTTGGATGGGAGGTCTCAATGATTTTTGGATGGGCAGGTCTCAGTTCTCTCCCTCATTAGCGATTTTCCAGTCGGATAGGTAAGGTATCGTCGCTCCTTTGTTCATTTATAATTGCGGGCTAGCACATTCCGACCACGGTTTTGTGGAAGCCTGGGATTCAGGCAACCATCAATTCAGGCAAGATCCCATTTATCACTCAAACAGACCATTTACTACTTTGGAAGTGAGCTTACTCTGAGAAGCTCACCTCAAACCCCCCCCCCCCCTAATTCACAAACAAATGTGGTTTGATGGGCTTACCAATCAGTACTAAAAATAGCCATCCTGTCACACTATCCGGATCATGCGGGGTTCGATACACTAAGTCCACGTACACTCATGTATTTTCAAAGGCATTTGGAAGGCAGGGTTGAGTACTACACTGGAGCGGTCATTCTTGAATGAGGAGCAACAGGTTCCTGAGCATTTCTGCGGTCAAGTACAATGACAGCCTGCGCGAACGGTAGTTTCAGGGTCCGCGCTAAGATGCTGCCGGTCGCCTACAGCCACGTGGGACAGAATTAACTGACATCAGCTTGACACAACCTCTTAGCCAAAAGTTTCAACAATACCCCCGTGTCATACATCGTACCGAAGGTGGAGCTCTTGATCTCGCTGATAAGGTGAAGTTTTTGCCCCGAGATCGAAGTCTCGCACCATACCCTCTAAGTCATACTAGTCATATTTCTAGTCGTGGAAAGCTTCGAACCATTAAGCCAAGAGGGGAACATATCCTACTTTAGTGTGCAGTGTGATTCCAATTCTGTCAGAGCTAACATACCACTTCTGATTGTAGCGTAGGCTGTATTGGAAAAGGCTGGCTCTAAAATTGGGCCACAGTTCAACTGGTTCTTCGCTCCCCACGGGTAGGGCTCCGCGTGCTGCCCCTTGTGTACCCTGAACCCTCAATGCACCTTCCCATGATTAGTACTGTCTCCTTTGGACTCGTGAGCTGGACGCAGAGAGCCATGTCAAACAGTATGGTATGATAACTTGATGATGTAAGCTGTCGCTTCATCTTTGTACACTCCGTGCGTGTATGGGAGTATGGCCTGCGGCCACATTATTTGGCAAGCAACTACACCATAATGTGGGCTTATGAACGTGCCTCGTGGAGGCATCGATCAACGGGGCTTGGCATACTCCCATCTACCGATTCTACTTCAGCGGCAAGAGAAGTAGTCGAAGTGCATCCTCACTATGAATATGATTCTAGAGAGTTATACCTCCTCGAGTACAAGGGGCTAAGGTCAATGATGATCTGCCAAACTGCTGGCAGGACGAAGGTTGCTCCCACCATACTATCCGAGCAGTGTGACCTGAGCTGGGACTCCCGCCGCTGTCTGTTAGACTTGTCCCTGGCCAAGTGTTGCACAATACCACTCTGACAGAATTGCGTAACCAGGTGGAAAGCACCACTTCACCCAGATTGGCAGTGGCGGTGGGTTGATTGGCAACTGCGATGGAGGGTACCATAAAAGTCATCCCAAGCCCCAGGACGTTCGAGCTGAATTCAACTGCTGACCAACACTCTATTCTTACATCACCGCACTTCCTAAGACACTCTTTCTATTCTTATTACTATTACTATGAAGACATTCACTCTAATGTTATATGTTCCATTCAGTACAGCTCTTGCAACCAAGAGAGCCTCTGTCTCTCCTGTATGCCCCTCTCTCCTGGTGGTTCACATCCCGAGAATGGCTAACACACAGCCTTTCCGCCTAGGAAACATTCGCATCACAAATCACTCTATCCGATCTCCTCGAAGGCACGCAGAAACTCCAAGACTTCGCCTATGCCTACCCGCAACGCAATCGAGTCTTCGGTGGCGCCGCCCACAATGTCACGCTGGACTACATCTACCGCGAGCTCAACGCGACGGGCGCCTACGACCTCCACCGACAGCCCCAAATCCATACCTGGACGAAACACAATCAATCGGTGACCACAGCTGAGGGCCAGTCTCTCATCGCGTATAGCATGACCCACAGCCCAAGCACGAACGTCACCGCCGAACTGGCCCTCGTCCCCCAACTCGGCTGCAGCGCTGAAGACTACAATGCTTCCGCAGTGGGAAAGATCCTCCTCACGCGCCGGGGCGGCTGTGCCTTCGGCCACAAATCCAGCCTGGCCGCGGCCGCCAACGCCGCAGGCCTCATAATCTACAACAACGTCGCCGGCCCGCTGCACGGCTCCTTGGGCAGCCCTAATACCACGACCCCCTTTGCCCCAACCGTGGGAATCAGCCTCCTCGATGGTCAGCGCCTCCTGCGCAGCATCACGCCCAACGCCACCTCCTCCAACACAACAACCCCCATTCCATCCCCACGGTTAACCCTCTACATCCACACCCAATCCGCCCCACGCCTGACCTACAACCTGATCGCGCAGACCAAAGCCGGCAACGCAAGCAACGTGATCACGGTAGGCAGCCACACCGACTCCGTGGACGCCGGCCCCGGCATCAACGACAACGGCTCCGGCACCATCGGCTGTCTAGCGATCGCCCGCGCTCTTGCCTTGTCGTCATCTCGACCCTTGATCCGTAACGCAGTACGCTTCCTCTTCTTCACAGCCGAGGAGTTCGGGCTCTTGGGCAGCACCTACTACATCAATAATTCGTCGCCCGCCAACCTCACGCACATCCGCCTGTATTTGAACCTCGATATGATCGCCTCCCCAAACTACGCGTACATGATCTACGATGGTGATGGCTCCCGGTACAATGTCTCCGGCCCGCCGGGGTCGGACCACATCCAGCACACGTTTCAGGAGTACTTCGAGCGGCGGAATGTGTCCTATCGCGCGACCCCATTCAACGGGCGCTCGGATTATCGGGCATTCATCCGAAAAGGTATCCCTGCGGGAGGGCTGTTCACCGGGGCCGACGGGGTCAAGACGCAGCGGGACGCGGAGTTGTTTGGGGGTCGGGTCGGGGTGGCGTATGATCCTCATTATCATGGGGCTGGAGATACGGTGGCGAACTTGGATCAGGAAGCTTTTCTGATGAATGCGCGGGCGGCAGCGTTTGCGGTGGCGAGGTATGCCGGGGATTTGGAGGGGATTCCGGAGCGGGGGGGTACCAGTTCGATGGTAGAGGGGTTTGGGGAGGATGGGAGGGAGGTGCTCAGGCGGTCTGGAGATAGGGGAGTGGAGAAGGTGTATATGAGTGAGTCGGGGAGCGTTCAAGATGCGGCTGTCGCTTGATTGATGTGTATCGTTTGTCGGGTTTGAGAGGTGGTGGATGTGTTGAGACTGGGTATCGTGCAAGATGCGTTTTCTTGGATGAATGATGGACGGTCTATTTGATGTTGTACGGTGTTTTATTTCCAATGAGATACGCTCATATCTCCACATCATTCAACACATGCGTACAGTACATGTATAACGTATCGTCACCTTCATCAGAATCCCTCCCACATTGCCCAACTCCCGCAAACACCCCAACGCCACCATCCCATCACCCTCTTTCCCTACCTAAACAACAACACACCCAGGGAGTCACCGCGCCGCCTTGGGCGGGTAGGACTTGCCCTCCCGCTCGACCTTGGGCGCGCAAGTGCACCGCTCACTCTCGGGGATGGCATCCATGACCGAGGGGATGTGCGCGCCGCAGCCCCACCAGGAGGTTTTTTCTGTCTTGGTCAGTTTCTTCTTTCGTGCATGGTGAATGTCATGGGAGCATACGGCAAGTAGAGCAGGTGGCCTTCATGCACATGATGACGGTGGTAGATGTAGGGTCTTTTGCTATGAAAGGATATGTTTTGGAGGTTTGGGTTGGTGGTGAGCGGTGGATGAACCAGCAGAAAAGTGGGGGATTTTATGGCGTACGGCGCTGCTTAGTCATGTTGGGGCTGGTCGGCGATTCTGCCGGGGTTTAGTTTTGGTTTTGGTTTTATCGTGGTCGGCGAGGTCGGTGGGTCGGTCGGGGTCGGGATGTACGTTGAACCTGATTTTGGGGGATGGGTCTTATCGTGGTACTGTATTTCCAACGGCGTTTAGATAACTCGTAGGTACTGCGAGATGGTGGTGGAAATGCTGGCGGGTTGTGACTGTGACTACTGGTAACTACTGGTGGCGAGTAGGTACTGTACCTACGGTAGTAATGGATCATGCTCCCCTCGCCTCGTTCTGGGTATAGTATACCCGGTCATGCAAGATTTCCATTGGTATCTAGCGTCGGTAAAGATTACTAAGTCTACATGTATATTCCGGATGATGATTGAGGTACATATGTATTCGAGAGAAGTACCAAGCAGTGTCATTAATCGTGAGACCATCCAGTAGTGAATCTATCTATCTATCGGACGAAACAATCTAGAACTACAACTTGCCCTGCCGCTCGGTGGGCGCACAGCACGCCACGGGCTCCGGGTGCAGCGTCGACTGGTTGAAGATCTGGTTCGAGGCCGGCACGTCCAGCGCGGGGTTCTTGGTGAAGAAGCCGTCCGGGCGCAGCATGACGCTGACGCGCTCCATGGGCATGACGGGGAAATCTTCGATGCGGGGGTTATGCGTGAGGCCGAAGGCTGTTCCATCGGTTAGTTTGCAAAACTTTATCACAATCCAACCAGAGGGGAGGTTGTTTTCGCTGGGGGGGGCAAGGCCGCATGTGCCCGGGTTACTCACTATGCCACAGCACCAGATCCTCATTCTCCACCACCTCGTTGCGCTGCACCCACTTGTCCACGCCCTGGGAGTCGGCGCTCTGGTTCGTGAACTCGCCGGCCGCGTACAGCTCGTCGTCGCGGTACCGCGTCACCCAGATGGGCTTGGTGCCGAAGCGGGCGCGCTTGACGCCGTACGACTCGGGGCTGGCCAGGAGCATCTGGCTCGGCGAGGTCTGCAGCTTGTAGGCGACGGGCTTGTAGGTGATGGGGTTGACGCGCGCGTCGTTGCGGATCTTGAACACGCGGTGGCGCGCGACGTCCGTCTCGGCGGTGCCGCTGCGCCGCAGCACCGTCGGCTCGGTCGTGTAGCCCACCCGCCACGGGTTGCTCGCGTCCTCCGGGAGCGGCACGCTGTCCTCGTAGTAGACCGTGTTGGCGAAGCCGTCGAGCGCCGGGTCGATGCGGAAGGAGAACAGGTGCTGGTGGAAGGGCGCCATCACTCCGGGCCCCACGTTGGTGCCCCACGGCACCGTCGTGCCGGGCGCCGCGTTGTCGAACGGCACCGTCGACAGGATCCCCGTCGCGCGCACCTCCAGCTCGATGTTGGCCGCCTGGTCGAAGATGAACGCGAAGATGTACTCGTAGTTGGCCACCGTGCAGATCATCTGGACCACCAGCTGCCGGTTGCGCACCACCGTCGCCGCGTTCGTCCGGTAGTTGGTGTGTTTGTGCTGCAGCCCGTTGTCCTGCTCGTGCAGGCAGATCACGTTCTTCAGGAGGAGGGGCTGGCCTTTCGAGTCCGCCCGGTACCCGTCGAAGTACTTGATGTGCCCGAGGCAGTCGCAGCCCAGGGAGAGCTGGTTCGCCGTGATGCCGAAGCCGACGTCGCCCACGTCGAACGCTTGTTTGCGGTGGTAGGGGGCGCGCGGGTCTGGGGTGCGGGTCAGTTTCTTGTCTCAGTCGCGGTATTGACGATTCTGGGATTGGGAGTGACAGCTGCATGTCTCAGCTGGAAGCAAGACTTACCTCCGTAAGGAACGGTCATCTCCGACACGGACAGTCGGTAAAAAAGGTTGCGTCCATCGTAGGTGGTGTTGTAGACGACCAAGCCCTCGCGGCTGTTGAACCCCACGCGGAACCGCCACTTCTGCCACGACACCACATTCCCCTGGACAGTGAACGACGGCCCCTCAGGCTGTTGCACGATGTATGGCTTCAGGTCCGTCCGCACGGGCTCATCCAGCAGCTCGTGCGCATACTGGATGGTTTGCACGGGCTTCCACGGTTGCGTCTCGGTGGTTGTCGCATCGACGCCACCAGGCAGGAAGTCGATCCGGACCAGCTCGTGGGTGATGCCATCGAACACCGGAGAGAACTTGCAAGGGGTGGAGTAGTGGTTGTTCTGCGGGTGGTTCGTGGCCACGATGTACATGTAACACTGGAACAGCCGGCGGGTTTCGTTGGGGTCGTCCCTCCCATAGATCCAGGGATCGTTGCAGACCGTCACGCCGGCGGGGAGCTGCAGCTTGGCCACCTCCGCCTGTACCGCGGGGTGATTCAAGCACAATCGCTCGATCTCCTCCAGCTCGTCGGCGTCCACAGGGGCCTGGGGCGAGGAGGTCAGTCAGCAGCGAGAGACAGGCGACAACGGGATGTGTAACACCGGAAACATACCTGGACATCCTTGGGCAATTCCTTGGCAAAGACGATGGAGCGGGTGCCCGCGTTCAACAGGGCTTTCAGAAAAGCACCGGTGTCCAAGCGGTGGAAGAGGACCTGCAGCAACCGCGTCGGCTTGGGAGGCAATGGCTTTCCCAGACGCTCTGCCTCGATATATGGAACGACCTCGCTCTTGATTGGCTCCTGGATATCAATCTTCTTGTACCGGAGCTTGACGCCAGGGAAAGCAGCCTCTACCAACTTGGTGGCAAGGACGATTTCCGCCGGTCTGATAGGGTCAAAAGGGTGTGGACCGGAGGCTGTCATTGTGTCTGCTGGATTGCAACTGAAGAATCCTCTGCTTCGCGTCTGAATCAAACAAATGAAGGGCAATTGAGGAATACGAAAGCAGCGAGATGGACGATTTAAGTAGTAGGATAGACCGTATCTCTCCCCGCCTCTTTGTTTCACAGAGAGTCTCCAGACACTGCAGATTATCAGCAATCCCGATCCCGGCATTTGCCTCCCTTCCAGAGCTGTCTTCTGATTGGTTCGGTGGACCGACTCGGCGTATCTTTGGCCACATCAGGACTAGTTCAAGATAAGGGATCGATCTCCGCTTATGTCAGCTTCCAGACTCGCCTGATGGGCGAGTTCCAAAAGTCGGTAAGAAGTCGTGTCAAATACTGTGGACTTGGCATTGAGGGTGGAATCCAGAAGACCTTCTGTTCGAAATGGTTGCATGTTGGTTGGATCTTAGAGTCCAAGTTGCCCCACCCTGTCACTCCCCGTTATGCAAACTACGAGTATACTATCGACCCCGGTTTCTCTCGATAATAGCCTATTTGGGTAATTTGGCTCTGTTCGGAACATCTGGATGGAGTATTTTTCGACATCTTCCCATCGTGTGCATAAGCGAAATAGCAATCTTTTTGTGATAGAACAAAGTCTCAAGGTTGACTGATAACAGTGTGGGCAGAAACACGGCTAATGGAAGACCGCGCAAGCGAAGTCTCTCAATACAACAATTCAAATTGATCAACCACGTACTTCTCGAGTATAGACCATCGTCAAGGCCTCATGAGAAACGTGGTGCCCAGCACCAAAGCGCTCACGACCCCGGTCAAGACCGCGGCGCCCACCCGGTCGGCGGCAGTGATGGGTCTGAGCGCACTGGGGTCCCTGGCCTTATCCGAGGTTGTGGTGCCCGCCGCCCCATCCCCCTTGCTGGAGCCCCCCGTCTGGTGGGTAAGGGGCCCCGCCACCGACTCGACGAGCAGGGTCTGGATCGCCTCCAGCGCCGACATCTGCTGTCCCACCCCTTTGGTCCCATCGTAGACCCCCGTTGTCCACTTCATTCCACAGTACGTCCCGGTCGCGCCTCCCACGCATTGGGCGGCCGCCGCCCGCGCGGTCGGTCGGACACGGCCCAGGATGAGATCGTGGGTGAAGGGCGCCAGTTTGACCGTGTCGGCCATCCAGCGGAACAGATACGCCTTGAAGGAGAATTGATCCACCTGACAGGTGTCCCAGTTCTCGCACGCGGACTCGTAGAACACGTTCTGCGCTGTCTCGTTGTCGGAGAGGAAGATATCCTGGGCCTCCAGCAGCCCCATGATCCGGTGTCGCCAGGTCTCATCGCCGTTAGTCTGCAAGATGAGGAGTAGTGAGTAAAAGTCATATGATTCTTGGCATCTGTGAACAGCCAAGGACAGAGAGATAAAAGAATTAGAGGGAGAGGAAAAATCACAACGTACGTAGTTCCACATATGCGCCGCCCCAAGCAGGAAGACTCCGTTATTGTACGTCCACTCCACATGATTGAGATCCGAACAGTTGTTCCCTTCGCTGGTACCGTCGTAGACCTCAAAGTGGGGCCCGATCAGTCCAACCCCCGAGGACCAGTCCCATGCCTTGTTGGCCCAGTCCGCATAGGTGCTGTTTCCGGTGTACCGTGCCAGTCGGGCGGCGATGCTGAAGAAGCATCCGTTTGAGATCGCGTTGCGGTAGGTGTAGCCACTGTTGAAGGCGTAGATCTGCCACTTCAAGCCTCCGCCGCATTTGGTAGGGTCCCAGCGCGCGGCCTGCTGGTTGAAGACCGCCTGCGCTAGCGCCAGCCACGAGGGTTGATCGTTGGGAGGGTTGGGGTAGTTGTTTTCTGCAGCCTGCAGCGCTGTGAACGCCCAGAACGTCGTTCCCCTCGGTGCGGGTCTGGTTGGTGGGCATGAAGTCGCGTTTCTCCCCGGCCTGGTGCAGGATGGCTTGCATGGTGATCGCATTGTAGGTGTCGTCGCCGGTGTAGGTCCAATAGTTGACCAGCGTGCCGAAGAACGCGCCCGCTTCCCACCAGTAGTACGGATCGGGGAGGTTGCCAGGGACGTCGCCGGTGTGGTTGCCGCTGTAAAAGCTCACAAGATCCCAGGCGATCTGGCGCGCGACGTGTTTGATGTTTGCTGGGATGGTTTGCAGAGTCAGTCGCGTGGCAACAAATGAGTCGTCTTGATGAAGCTTTCCGAGTACCCACAAGGATCGTCGATGTTGAGGTCGATCGCGCTCGCTTTGAAGCAGGGGCACGTCAACACCAGGCTGAGGATGAATACCCGCGCGAGGTTGAGTATGTGTGTGCCTTGCATCTTGAGCTGTATGTTTGTTCCTTTCTTCTCGAAGACACAAGTTGAACCGGTTGATGAACACACTCTGTCATGGTGGTGGGAAAGAGGAAACGACAAATTCCATCCGGTGCGAAGTAGAGGAAAGGTTTCTTTCAGAAGTAGGCGGGTCACGCTCACACGTCCATCATCACACATTCACTTCTTCACCTGTCATTTTGGGTGTGTTACTAGTCTGTCCAGACATTCTGAGCAATTCACCGCTGGCCGCTGCCTATCCACCTTCACAAAGGTGCAGCGCAGCCAGCTCTGTGTTAGAAACCAAACTCGGAGGCAGCAACATCGGCGCCTGAAGGCCATGAAATCAGGTCCAAAAATGGCATAATGTTGGGGTGCAGTGTTCTTTGCGAACAATAAACTGATGGCTTCCACTGCTTGTGATGTGAACAAACAACACGCAAGAACTGGAGGTCAAACAGAGTGCCTAATTTCCATCAGATGATCACAAACAGGTGTAATCAACATCATCTGTCCTCTGTGCACTTAATTTCTGGATAGACTCTGTTGATCGCCTGAGCCAAATGTAATAATGGTGGAAATGGCCTCGGGCCAGGCACCGCATCGCAGGTGGGAAGATTACATCATTTCAGCCACTCAATCCAGCCCGGGCCGTTGCCTTGGCACTCTTGACTGCGAATTGGAGTGCAGCCCTATGCAAAAAAAAGGCAGATTCTCCCAGAGACTCCCAAGCAAGATCGTCATTGGTTGTGTCATAATCATTCTAAGGTTAGGTACTAGGTACTAGGTAGGCTATCAGGAATTCCCCCTGGGCCATGGCAGCATTTTGGTGGTGAGCGTTGATTTGTTGGAGAGAGTTGCGGACACTCGCTCCATTTTCAGCCCTATGATGCACCCGCGCCTGATGTCATCGATTCTCTCTCTCCCCCAAAGTCCTTTTAAACTCCTGAACCACACCACTTTCTCCTCCACTCTTCCTCTTCCTCAAGCTCCAACTTCTACACCTCTAACAAACAGACCTGGTCTTTGACACCATACCTTATCCAAACCAAAACAGCCACTTTATCAACCAAATTTCCAAACACTCACAATGGCCAACGCAGTGTATGTCCCCATGCCGCCCTCCCCGTCACATCCCCACTGAAATAAAGATCGTCAAGCTAACGCCCTTCACACAGCGGTTGCTGCGAAATCATCATCGCCTTTTTCCTCCCCTTCGTCGGTGTCTTCATGCGCACCGGCTGCAGCTGCGATCTGCTCATCAACATCTGTCTCTGCATCCTGGGTTGGATTCCTGGTGTCATCCACGCCTAGTATGTTCACACTTCTACTTTTTCGCTGAAGAAGAATTCTCCAGCTAACACACCTCACAGCTACATCTTGGCCAACAAATAGATCATCGTTCTATTGATTTGTTCTTCATGCGTCGGTCGGGACATTTGTACGGTTTCTTGGGGGCACGGGCGCAACTTCGGCGTATATCATTTGAATGATAATGATTCAGGGTCGTGGATATGTGATATCGTCGCTTGTATAATATTGAGCAGTAATTATTATGAGACTTTGATTGTGCGGTTCAATTTTTTCACCTTGTCGCTTGGCTTCGCGCCCTCGCTACGGAGTCACGACTTAGGCAGCAGTTTTCGGTGCGCGGGCCAAGGCGGTGGTTAGGCGGCGGAATTTCTCAGGAATGCGGAAATGGGCGTCGGAAGTTGGCCGAGACTTCTGGAGAGTCTTGGTGACACTGCAGTTCTGGCGGAACAACCGGTCTGTCGTGGCGAGCTCGGGGTCGAGACTGTCACCAGAACGCGCTGGATCATTTGAGGCATGCTCCATTTGATATCTTATTGCTGGTCCAGCTGAGGTTTCTCCTGTACTCAAGCCACGTCGTCGCCAGCTATCGTCGCAATTGAGTCCGCTGTCTGCATACACCAGTATGGCTACCTTCGTAAGACGTAAGAAAACCACGGACCCCAAAAGTCCTTTCTAAAATAATATCCTAGATATGGCTCGTCCTCGATCGGGCTTGTGGGTGGCCATGTCCTTGCGCATAGCTTAGTCAGCATGCATAAAGAGCCTATTCATGCGTCATCTATCAGCATTTGGCTTTCTGCTTGCGGAGTAATATCACTTCCAGCAATAATCCGGGAAATTCTATATATATGGTGTGTTCATTGACTTGCTTGAGCCCCGAAGAATGCGCAAATGAATATAGGCGCTTTTTGGGTGTTGTCGATCGCCAGCGGGGTGAGTATATATCCTGAATGAACCTCCGGCTAAGGCAGACGCCTCAGGCGCTCCACAAACACGTAAAAGGTGAATAATGCATCCATACCAGATCCCAATATCACCTTACTCTAAATTCCAATATTACCCTAGCACTATGGCAGCTATGACATGTCGGATAGAGGAATTCAGTAGCTGCTAATGATTCTGTCAACACCGAGAATCGAACACCACCGTAGTGCCAAGACCTGAACCTGCAGGCGATGTGCTTGTCAAGGTTCACATGCTCAATCAGATTTTGGAATGGCTTGATCTGAATGGCTCAATAAAGCTTGCATTGGTTGGAATAGACTGGGAAGAGGGGCTCAGGTCTACTAGCCAAGCTTTGAATTGTGAACCAGAGCGACAAAGCCTAGCTTGCGGTGGCCGAGTGGCGGCAGGGCTCCTTAGCTGGAAAGTACAAGGCCTCTTACTTTGCAATCTATGTACAAACCATCGCAGCCTAGGTGTTCCAAAATTTGACTGAAGTCAGGCTTAGAGAGAGAAAATACCTTGCTCAAAGAGTCACTCAGACAGACTATCCCTGAATCAGATAAGCCTGCTTACGATCCTCGAGAAATCAATATAAATACCGCCGAGCGACCTCTCAAATTTCCGGCTGAATCGAAGCACCTAACGTATGAGTATCCCATATCGACCACCACCTTCAAGAATATCTCCCGCCCACCAGCAGAAATCATGACATTCGCGCAATTCCCCCAACTCCCCCCCGAGCTCCGCCACTACATCTGGCACCTCACCCTCCCCGACCAAGTCCGGCCAGGAGTACTATTTCCGTACAACGAAGGTGAGTTTGGGGCCATGACGATTACCTTTCCGCGCGCATGGACTCAGTAAGCGCACCACTACCCCATCTGTTGGTCAACAAGGAGGCAAATGGCACGGCGCGCTCGTGGGCCCGCAAACTCGGCCTCCAGATTCACTTCCGCCCAGACATCGGGACCGGGTCGCACGTCGTCACCCACCACTTCGACCCGGACCATGACACTCTCTACCTCCACGCGACGCAACTCGCCCGCTTTTGCATCGACCCGCTCGACCGACGTGTGGAGCAGCTGCCCAGAGAGCGGATGGTTATCCGTGACAACGGGGAGGGTCACCCCCGCATCGCCATATCCAGCATGTCGCTTCACTTGGAGCCCCGCGCGCTGGAGAGGATCTGGTGGTGCTTCCCGCGGCTGGAGCGGGCCTACATCGTTCTCAATCCGCCGGATCTGAAATCTGCGGAGGATGGGTGTGAGATTCTGCCGGAGGGGAGGTTTCTCGCGTATAGGGCGGAAGGCGGGGAGTTTGAGTGGAGTGGGGAGGGGGAAGGCGAGTGGCTCTGTGGGGAGATCCTCTATGGCCGAGTGGAGGAGGCGTCCAGGAAGCTTACCGCGTCGTTGGTCGCTGCGGAGGTCCAGCGGTTTGAGATTCGACCTGTCTCGGTCGCTACGAGGGGGAAGGGGTTGTCGGAGGTCGCAAGGTAAACATTCCTCTTCCATGCATCAGGATCAAAACTCCCCAGAAATGCTACGGGTCGTAGGGGCTGCTTTGGCAAGTGATGGTCACCAGGTGCTAATGATTGACTTAAACAGAGTAGGGTTCGGCTCGACAGCAATTACCCATGATTCCCCACGTCCTTTCTCGCCGCGAAAGCTCATGCGATATTATGTTTGAGATGGATTATCGAAATTTCAGGTGGAAGGAAGGAAGGAACTACTGATTCGCAACCATAAGGGTCGATCCGCAGGAACTGTCTGTCTGACGCCTATAATCTCAAGCCAGGGCGCCACGACAAGCGTCGGGTGAGAAGCGCGACAGGAATGATATCCTGAAGAAGAAGGGGTATCGCACGTAAGTAAACTCTCCGGTGCCCATAATTGAATCCAAACCTGCATGAATGCCAGAACTCCGGAGACCATACTACCCAACTGACCATTAACGCCGCAAACCAACCGGAAGCACCGCCAGCCTATAGGCGGTATTCCCAATGGGAGTACCGAGGTACAACCCTCCGAGATCCTTCAACGCCGTCGCAGTCTGGTGGCGGGTACTATAGAGATCGGTGCAGCCCAGGATGAGGCGTTCGTCGTCGAAGTATGCCTCGATCGCCCGTGCAGACTTTCCCATAAAGGAGAGAATCATGACCTGCCACAGGGAGAAAGAGAGTAAGCCATGCCCTTTCAGTGTGGAGCTTGAAGGGCGGGATGAAGATGAAAAACATACTGGGATAACCAGATGCCCGAGCAAGCGTCGTAGCCGGAATTAGCCTATCATCATCCGGAGAATGATCAGCAGCTCCCCCCGAAGAACATCGTAGAGCACTAAGTAGTGTGAGTGGGTAGAGTCCCCGCCGATTTGTTTACGGGTCGGCACGACGGTTGCCCGGCGACACGCCAAGGCAGCCTGTCCTTCTTGGCTTTTGGCTTACGGTCCGAGGCGGAGACTTGAAGCACAATAAGGCCTCTTTCTGAAATGCAGTGGTCATATTGATTCCAAGCTATCTCCTTTCTTTTCTCTTCTGATCTTCCAACAACACAAACAAGGCAAACCTTAGCATGCTCTAACCGAGCTCCATGTATCCCACTCATTCATCCCAGAGCTTGAAAAGAGCAACCTCTAGCATGGCGGAATCAGAGCCTCCGGATCGCATCACTAGATATGATACATCTCACCCCCACAATAGCACGAACAAATCCTTTGAAATATGCTGAATACCCTCCCGCTCATCTCTGGGAATTCTCCCCAAGCCACACTCACTCCCCACCCCACAAGTCCATCACGACTGACTGGGCCGCATTGATTCTTCTGCGCCTCGCTTCCGCGTGGTTGACAATGCACCACCCCAAGATAGAGCCTTGTATCCTTGCCCGCCTCCACCTCGACAAAGTGCACGTGCTGACAGTCCGCGTAGCGGAGATAGATTCCCAGGGGAACTTCCGCAGGGACTAAGGCGCAGAGCCGCCGTGTCCGCTCCAGGATACTGTCCATGACCGGGAAGATGTGGGCGCGGAGGGAGGAATCCGGAAGCCGGCCCCGCTCGTACTCCATGGCGGTGGTCTCGAAGCAGGAATCCCACCGCAGCGCGATATCGGCGGCGGGGACTTGCTGTACTCGTACAATGGACTGTATGGCCTCGACCATGCGCACTGCTCGTGGAGGGGGTCTGGCTGCGTATGGAACTCTGGTCAAATTATGGCCAATCACGCAATTCAAGGGCAGGGCCAGCGAGACCTGGAAGCGGACCCTTTGCGGGATGATGTCTTGGTCTCAGAGCTGGCAGAAGGTGCGATAAGACTCGAATGCGACCGTGTCGTACCCGGTGGGGTTGATGTCTGCGGAGGCCGGGATGATCGGCGGGGAGGGTATCCACGCCCGTGCCGCGGAGGGGGTCGCCAAGGGAGGGTGGCCTGCTGGAAGCAGGGAGACTGCCCCCGGATGTATCCCGATCGTCCTCTTCATATACCTTCCTGGGGTCACCGCGATTACAGGCCTTTGACAAACTTGTTCATCGGATCAAAGAACATACTGGGTAAATGACAGGCGTTCTTGGGCTGCAACTAAAGACCCGCATGAGTACACATGGGGTTCTGGTTCCACGCAGTTGGGTCGCTGAGTATGAGTGTCTCGGCCGACAGATGGGTCGATTGCTACTACTCGAAAATTACTCATGTATGACCGCATGGCACGGGCCTTGATCTAATTCCCGTCGTCTTTCGCTACCATCTTGGATCAAGAAATCGGGATACCAGACTGTTACATGAGACTCTCTGTCGCCTTGGGTCTTTGTGAGAAACGTGTTCAATGTGACGACTTGCAGACCTTTGCAAGGCATATGAAGTTGAGCATATTTCGGCACAAGATCTAAGCATTCAGATACTTTTGGCGGGGACAGAACTGATAAGAGTATTTAGCACCTTCTTGATATCCGCATTCCGAGCCTTATGCCGCGGCAAGACGGGGCGTGCCGCCGGGTCAATTGAGATTCCTTACATGAACAGTACCTGACATTTGCTTGTATATGAAATAAAGAATGGCAGATATACATACTTGCAAGTACTTTAGGTGAGGGGTTCACGAGTACTAGGTAAGTTGTAACTTAACTGCCATTGCAGTTCTTGGAAAGTGGTTGCACCTCCTGCGCCTGGCACTCCGTGAGTAACACCGTGGTTGGGCCCAGTTGTCAACCCACCCATTCTGCTCGCGAAATTGTGCCAGCTGCCCAGCGGGTGGTGGCACTGGTGGTGGTGGCGGCGTGGCCTGACCATGCCGGGCAATGTCTACGAAAGAGTAAGAGTGGTTAGGAAGGCGGTGGATTGGGGCGCGGGTGGCGCTTGGCTTTGTTTGTTTGGTTTGTTCTCCTCCCACGGTGCGGCAGAGCCTCGGCTAAACAAAAAGGCGGTAAAAGATCGAATAGATGGGGGCATCACGTGACTCACACGCTCGCCAGACCTACCCCGGCAGAAAACCGAGTCTACTCCGGAGAGAACAAGTGCCCCGAGTCCCAGGAAAATCCTTGCTGATGCGGTGGCTCTGTTCCAGAGAACGTCATTGGGGTTGGTGGCAAATGCTGTCGTAATGTCTGGATGAACCGATGGAGAGTCTAGAACCACTAACCAGACGGCAGCATACGCCAGTCTGTGGTCCACCGGTCCCCGTTCCAAGCCCCGCCTGCGGGGTTTTTTTTGCTTTTTGACTCCAGGGCATCAGGAACAAACGTATGGTTCCTGGTGTACCTTGCACAAAACCCCCGCCATGATTCGCCGCTGAACCAGGCAACCGTGGGTGTCAAGATCTAGAATCTTAGAATTTTGTGCCTGGCTTCAAAGTTTGACACGTTCCACACTTTTGTTTTACATGTCGCCTTTGGAGGCAGCTGACACATCGCGGCTGACGCAGCCGCCTTCGTTTCCGGTCTCCACCATGAGATAGGTATAAAGCTGCCCTTCGTGGCATTGCTTTCTGCTCTCTCACAACCATCCTCTCCTTTGAAGGTTCTTTACCAATCTACTCTACTTTCGCTACTGAGGTTGATCCTCGTGCATTCCTTTCGTGTCAAATTTCTGTTTGTCTGTAGATCAGAACTACATTCTCTCCATCACATTACCTCCTTCCGCAATCGGTCTCTATCCAACCACAAAAAAACACATCAATCTTTCACAATGATGTTCACCAAGCTTTCTCTTGCTGCTACCTTCGCTCTCGCGGCCTCCGCGCTTCCCCAGCCGTTGCAGTCGAGCACCACCAGCTCCGCAACCGCCACCTCGAGCAGCAGCAGCGCTAGCGCCAGCTCCTCTTCTTCCTCCAGCGGCGGGGGCAGTGTCTCTATCGTCAACAACATGAACAGCACTGTCTACCTCTGGTCCACCGCCACCACCACCGGCTCCAGCAGCATGCAGTCCCTGTCGTCCGGTGGCGGCAGCTACTCCGAGGACTGGCAGACCACCTCCGACGGCGGCATCTCCATCAAGCTGTCCACCACCACGGACGAAAGCAGCGTCCTGCAGTTCGAGTACACCACTGATGGTGACACCCTCTACTGGGACCTGTCGTCCATCAACCTGGACAAGGACTCCGCCTTCGTGACCGCGGGCTTCTCCGCCAGTCCCTCGGACTCGAGCTGCACCTCCGTTACCTGCTCCGCCGGCGACTCGGATTGCTCCGCCTCGTACCAGCAGCCCGATGATACCGATACCAACAGCTGCACGACTTCGTCGGGCATTACTCTCACTTTGGGCTAAGCCCACACAACCACTCTGATGGGAGTACATAGGGGCTTTCCCCGCCCGGACCGAGCGTCCTAGAGATGCCGTCCGGCGGGAGCCACATTTGGGATACTCGCGGCAGGTCTTGCTTGACCTGTGCGTGAGACGACGGCCCGCGGGGCAGGCCTTGATGCACTTTATGAACTGTACTTGGGTTACGAACTGTTTATAGACTTTCAAAACGATAGACGCTAGAATAGAAAATGTCTCGTTATGCTTCTTACTTTCTCTCCACGTCGATGAGGATCAGGGATCTGCGGTTGATCTCGCTCGCACTCTGTCTACTTTAGCCTGTAGATGATACCTTCCTTGCGCTAGATTATCGCCTGATTATTGGAACGTTCCGTGATTGAATGGAATATCAGTCAAGACTCAAAAAGAGTCAGACTCACTTATAGCAAATGTCCCAACGCACATTGTCTTGCCCGGGATTTTGTCCTGTGGCTGGGATGGAATGGCAAGAGAATATCCAGTAGGTGCCGCGCATGTGAGCCCCAGCTCCAGCTTATTGATTCTTGGACAAACCTTCGATCAAATATGAGGTAGGGATCAAATTCAGCATCGATAGATGATACAAAATCTCGAAATCGTCTTGACCGACCAATACATTGTCTTTGCTTCTAAGCCTTGCTGCTAAGACAATAGTATAATTGTTTTATTAAAGAGGCTGCGCATTCAACTTACAGG
This sequence comes from Aspergillus aculeatinus CBS 121060, assembly GCF_003184765.1. NCBI lineage: Eukaryota > Fungi > Ascomycota > Eurotiomycetes > Eurotiales > Aspergillaceae > Aspergillus > Aspergillus aculeatinus. Next base: position 1,521,029 of record NW_020291470.1, read on the forward strand.
GTATGATAGCGAAATCGAGTAGCTGTGGAAGATGAGATGTGTCAAGGGGTATACAAAAATAGGTAAATACTACTTCTCATGGAAACCTTTTTAAGATGGCATTCTAATTTATATCCTAATGCAGGACCCATGATCAGATAAACCGTTCACATATGATGATATCTCAGATTGAGGTCCGCATTTGGAAAACACAGCTGGCTTGCTGACTTGTCCGGCCACCAATTATGTTAACCAAGGTCTCATGGATGACCCTCAACTGCTGTTACCCTGACTCCGGGATTGTAGTTGATGTTGACAGAACCTGGTAAAGAGAAGTCCAGTAGGGAAGGCCATTCTTAACGGAAGCCCACTGCGGCTCTATTTCAGGTAATAAAACAAGTTCCCCGCCGGGGGTCACAGACAGGAGCATCTTACCTTTTCTACTATTAAGATAGTACCTTAAATTTGTAAGATTAGCAGATACCTCTTTATTAAGTGCTTACTCTTACCGCTGCGGTGAGAGCACTTAGTATTCCAGCTTACTGAAGACCCTTGACTCCACTTCTCTTCAGAGCAAACTGTCGTTATAGTGTCAACTTACCTATGATATTACAGAATCTGATCACCTACTTCCTTTACAGCGCCATGCCGGAATTAAGAAGCTGGCGGTAAGGCTTGATCTTAAATCCTAACTCCGCTGGCTTACACGGATGATTTGCTTGCTGCTTACAGCATGACTAGGGGTTTCGCTGGAATAGGCAGCGGACCCACTATGAGTCCTTATCTCCATTCTTACTGTCGAACAGTCGGCCTTTAAACATATTTATCTGAATTGATATATATACTCTATCCCCGAGCTGTATGCCATCGTCTTTGTGTGTCCATGATCTGCGTCATTATCTATGTACTCGCAAGATCCGAGTTAGGCGATCAACATGCTTTTCGGCTGCAACAAGTCTGTGCCCTTCAATCCAGCGAGTGATATTCCATCGCTTGCCGGCAAGGTTATCTTGGTGACCGGGGGAAACGTCGGTCTCGGCAAGCAATGTATCGTGCAGTTTGCGAGACACAATCCCCGGCAGATCTGGTTGGCGGCGCGGAACCCCGAGCGCGGCCAGGCAGCAGCCGACGAAATGCGACAGATTGTTCCGAACGTGCCGGTCCGATTCCTGGAACTGGATCTAGCCTCCTTCGACTCGATCCGCAAAGCCGCCCAAACGGTTCTCACGGAATCCGACCGCCTGGATATCCTCATGCTCAACGCCGGGGTTATGGCCGTGCCGCCGGGTCTTACCAAGGACGGCTACGAGATCGAGTTCGGCACCAACCACATGGGCCACGCCCTCCTGACTAGGCTCCTGATGCCTCTGTTGCTCAAGACCGCCGACTCCGGCGCGGATGTGCGGGTTGTCTCCATGACGTCGACCGCCTTCAAGCAAGCCCCCAGCGATGCTCTGGACTTTGCTCGGCTCAAGAGCACCGCCGAAGACATGGGTGGCTTTGGCCGGTACTCCCAGAGCAAGCTGGCCAACATTCTTTGGGCACGGCACCTGGCCAAACTCTATCCCCAGTTGACCGTGGTCTCCGTTCACCCAGGTCTCGTCCAGACGGAACTGATGGACCGAGCAAGTGACGCGCCGGCCCTCCTGCGAGCCTTCCGCGGTGTGGCGAAAATGATGGCAGTCACCGTTGAGCAAGGTGCCAAGAATCAGCTCTGGGCGTCGGTGTCCGAGGGGGTCAAGAGCGGCGAGTATTATGAGCCAGTGGGCATTTCAGGACAGATGACCGACAATGCGAAAGATGACCAACTGGCAGAAAAACTGTGGGATTGGACTCAGAAGGAGCTTGCGAGCTAGAGCTTCCAGATTAGCGTATCAAATTAGCAGCGTTGGCTGTCATCTTGTGATACACATTATGACAGGTGCCTTGACGGCCTGTCATGTGACCAGCCATCGGTGCCTGAGGCATCCATGGCCCTATATATATGTATATAGTGCAGAATAAAGGCCCTGCGGGCCTTCTTTTTTTTTTTCTAGGAATAGAATTCTTGCCTGATTGATTTATTTCTTTTATAATCTTATATCAATTCTATTCACCGATCCGCCATCTGCCCTTTACAGGTAACAGGCATATAAAAAAACAACATGCTCACTTGAACATCGCGCGAACATCGTCGCGATGCTTGTCAAGATAGTCCGCGAACCTCGTCAAGCGAATCGGGTACTTCTCGAGGGCCGTGAAATCGACCTGGTAGCCCACCTCATTTGCCCACAGATGGGAGTAGAGTCTGGGATCCCTCGCGGCCAGGGCTTTCGCTTCCTCCTCGCTGTAGAATTCCAGCTGAATCTCCTCCCCGCTGACCCGGCACAGCTCCTGCACGATCTGCGCCGGCGTGAGCGACTCGACCCCCAGGTCGATCTCGTGGGTGTGATAGGCGCGCGGGTCGGTGAGGGCCGCCGCCGCGAACCTGCCCACGTCCTCGGCTGCCAGCACCGTCATCACCGTCTCGGGCCTGTAGGCCGTCCGAAAGGCCCGTTGCTGGACCAGCTCCGGGAACATGTACGCCGCCATCGGCGCGTGGTAGTTGTGCATCAGGAGGGCGGGCCGCAGGATCGTCCAGTGTTGCAGTCCCGAGGCGCGCACCATGGCCTCGATGTCGGCTTTGTTCTCCCAGTACCACCGCAGCGGGTACTCGGGGCCCCAGTTGGGGAACGACTCGTGCTGTCCGGTCATCGCCACACTCGAGTAGACGATGCTGGTCACGGTGCCGGATGCGATCGCCGCGTTGAGGATGTTCTTGGCATGCACCACCTCGCCTCGGAGGTCCGACAGCATGGGCGACACATTCAGGAAGACGGCCGTCGCGCCCTCCATCGCTGCTTTCAGGGCGGAGAGATTGTCATAGTCGCCGGGGAAGAGCCGCACCCCGAGGCGCTGGAGCTCCACGGCTGATTTTGAGGACGGGTCCCGGGCAAGCGCGTGTACTCGGACTCCGGCAGTAACGAGCTCGCGCGCTGTGGCACCGCCTTGTTGGCCGGTGGCTCCACTCACGAATGCGATGACTTGCGACATGTTCTATGTTTGATGGGAGAAGAAAGAGATGAAGAAGAAGGTGGTGGGAACGCGATCTTGGTTCTGTCGAAAGGAGCATGAGTGGAAGGCAGTTGGTGCACTTTATACATGTTCCCAGGGAGACTATATTCTGAGCTGCCCATGCACCCCTACCATGATCCAATGCCGTCCTACCGGAAGTGGTAGGCAGCTCGAAGATGTGGATCGTGTTCGATGAGCTCTAAAGACACACTCCGAGGTCCCGAGTCCGAGGTCATTAGGTATGCCTTCCAAGTAGTTGGCCTGTTCTCACCAAAATACAGTACGATCGCCCGTTTTCCCCGGCACGGCTAGGCTAGCCTCGATTCGGTAACCAGCTCGACGGCACTATAGACTAGTCCGGATTCAGCAGCGGCGAAGTTTACAAAGCAGTGGCGGTGGGCATCGCGGAATTTACAGTAGAATACCTTACTGGGTACTCAGTACTTTGCAGAACCAAAACTCGACCAGCTTGAAGTCTTCCAAGTACCTTATTATCCTGCCTAGCAAATTGCTACTGTGCGCTATGTAACATGGTCTACCGTGGCAAGCCCAGTAAAGCGTGCTGGGAATGTCGAGTCAAACGAAGAAAGGTATTTTACCCTTTAGTCTGACGCCTTGACTCGTTAGCTTAGTTATCGACGACCGCTGCTGATTAAAATGGATATTTGGGGCTTCAAGTGCGACTTATCACGACCAGCATGTCGTCAATGTCTTAGGGCCGGCTCTAGATGCGACGGATACCGAGATGCCGAGAGCTACGTGACATTCCGAGATCAGACTGGCGAGACGGTGAGCAAGGCTTCCCCCCGGGCCCCCGGGAACAGCACGCTCCGTTCTGCGCTTCATGGCAAGGAGCGGGTCTCTGCATTATCCCATGGAGTTCAGCAGATCGACCAAGGCCCTTGGCCCGCTGTCGCGGTTCCACCGGAAGATCAGGCGCTGCAATTCTTCTTCCACCATTACGTTGCGCACGCGCCCGGGCGACCCCCAAGCCACCCGGACTGCCTGGGCATCATCTACAAGCGAGCAACTGGGCCGGGATACCTGGCTAGTCTCATCGTCGCCGTGGGACTAGCGAGCCTGGCGCATGTGCGGAATGCGCCCATGCTGGGTCATGCCGCCAGCCAGGCGGTTTCTCGCGCTCTTCGTGATATGCGTACGGCGCTGGCGGACCCCAGCAGCGCGGCATCCGACCAGATGCTGGTCGCCGTAATGCTTTTGGCCTTGTTCGAGGTAACTTCTCCCGTGGCTCCAGACTTACTGGGGTAAGCTATTGACTAGACTAGACTGTCACTCCGGATGGTGATGGCAATGTGGGCTCATGGGACAGGCATGTAAACGGTGCCGTGGCATTGATCCATCTCCGAGGCATCGACCAGCTACGCAACAGGATCGGTCGAGGCATTTTTCTCCACGCGCGTACGGAGATCGTGAGTCATTTCCCCCGAGAATATCTTCATCGCATGTCCGTTCTGTCTGACTTCCCCAAACAGCTCCTCAATTGCCTTCAGCGCGGGCTACGGGTGCCACTCATAATACACAAGAAGATGAAGGAGGCCAGACATTACGAAACAGAGCACGAAGCCCCCGCCTCCCAGCTAGCAGATCTCGTTGCCGATGCTTGCGCCGTTCTAGCCTCCTGTAAGGACAGTAGCGTGGACGCGCTGAATCTATCTCGGTGTGTCTCCGCAATCCTTGCAGTTGATACAGACCTGGAACGCTGGTCCGAATCCCTCCCAGCAGACTACGCGTATACAACTTGCCCCCGTCAGAGCGACGTGCAAGACGCCGAGATGTGTCAGCTGGGTCAGTATGATACGTACCTCAGCGTCGACGTCGCCCACACATGGAACCTGCAGCGCTGTGCGCGCATCCTCCTCCACCAGGCACTTGTTGCGCTGTTATCACAATTACTTCCCCAGCAGACGTCTCCCTTGTCAGCGTCCGCACTCCAGCCCTCACCCGAACCACCATGCCCATACTCATTGGATTCCTCGATATCGCTGATCCAGGAGCTTTCCAAGGATATATGCTCCAGTGTTCCATATATCCTCCACGCCTGCGACAAGGCCGGCAAACCACGGGAGGGCCTACGCGCTGCGTCCATCGTGCCCCTGCTGTGGCCACTCTATCTTGCAGGAATATCCCACGGTCGCAGTAATGCCTTGCGCGACTGGGTCCTACAGAAGATGAAAGCCATTGAAGAGGAGACGGGGATTCACAAAGCGAAGCTCATGGCGGCGGAGATCCGACGGCGATCTCCGTCGTCCGTCTTAATTTAATACGGGTCTTTGATTGATCAATCCACTGTGGAATTCCGGTTCTTCTGCCTCAAACTTCAAATTGCTGACTCTTTTCCTTCTCTACCCTGATCTCTCCTTGTACTGCCGAGCGGCATAGTAGAGATAACGCGAGGCTGAAAAGCTCCGAAGCGCCTTGCCATAACGCAGAAAGACTACAAAGACCAGCAGAATCGCAACCGCGAGGACTAGAATCGTGACGAAGGTATCTTTGAGTCCCACCTTCGCCACCCACGGCGAGAGCGCGAAAATGAACACCGTGCTGAACGTGTTGCGTGTGAGGGTTACACCCACCAGGGCGTCGCCGATGATCTGCATTGACTGTCAGGGAAAATAAACATAAAAAAAAAGAAAAACTGAGGAGGTTGATTCTGAAGGGTTTCTAGGAGTCCACTTACGTCTCTATACGAATCAGTCAGGTAGGTGATGGTGAGGGTGTTGATCGGGGTGACGCCGATGTTGTACAAGGCCAGCCCCACGGCGATCACCGGCCAGGGACGGTGGTCACTGAGCCCCATGGCGAAGAGGACGGCCCCGACCACGACGAAGGGGAGGAAGGGGATCATGCACCACAGCCGCGTCTCGGGCTGGAAGATGCCGTGCCGGCGGCGAGCCCGATAGACAATCCACCAGTCACTCAGGGGGCCGACGATAATGGCCCCGATCGTGACGCCAATCATCCGCGGCAGACTCATGAGCCCGACCTCGTAGGTGGAGAAGTTGTAGGGCGCACGGGGTAGGTAGGTGGACATCGTGGTCGACATGACATCCCCCAGGGCCACCAAGATCCCATACACTAGCGCGGTCCACGCGATCGCCGGGATTGTCGCCAGGATGATGAGCGGTTGAAACATGTGTTGGAAGAAGGAGTCCTTCGTGGCACCGGACGAGGTCGTCGGCGTGATCAGAGCACGTCGTTGCCAGTATGTTTTCATCGGGATGTTAGGGTTGATAGCGGGCCTTGGGGTGATCTCGCGCGCGCTTTCGTCTGCGGCTTCTACCGAGCCTAGTTCTCGAGCACTTTTATCGGTGTCGCTCTGACTCCGCTGGGTGACTAATTCATCACTGAGATGCTTCGCCTTGTCTTCTACCATGTTATGGTCCTGACGTTTGATTGCGTCCGACCGGTCTTCATCTGAGGGAGTCAGGTGCAAATCCGTCCTGGCGGAGCCAACCGGCCGAGGACAGAACTTGGTCTCTTCGTACCCAAACGCGACAACGAAGATCGTCACCCCGCAAATAATGGCATTCAGCCACCAGATCCATCGCCACCCCAGACCGTCGGCCACGAACCCGGCCACCAGGATCCCGAGGTAGGTGGCAAGCAGCCACGTCCAGACATACAGGGCATTCATCCGGCCCCGCTGGTGCACGAAGAACAGATCCGCGATGGTCATCTGCACAATGGCCTCGGCCAGACTCGCGAAGAAACACTGGATCACGTTGACGGCCATGAGATCGCCCACCGTCTGGATCCTGGCCGACCAGATGCAGATCCCGAACTGGACCACCGTGCTGAAGAGATACAACGGTCGACGGCCGAACTTGAGCGCAAACGGGATCAAGACGAGAGAGCCAACGGCCAACCCCGCACAGCCAGCTGCATAGCTGTCATTCATGATCTCGTCGCTGAACCCGAGCTGGGCCTCCATGGGGCCCCAGGTCGGCGTACTGGCGTTGATGAATTCCGCCACCATCGCCACGTAGAAGCAGACGAGTCCCATGTTCCAGTACTTGCGCCGGGGCGTCCAGTTGAGGGGATCGTTGGGGTCATCGGAGGGTCGCGGTTGCAGGTTGATGGTGGCGTCCCCCGTGGACGGCGAGATGTCGGCAAGGCACGAGGTGCCGGGGGCCACATGAGCGTGTGACTGCCGGCGGTACTGCCATTGGGCGCGGCCGAAGGCATTGTGAGATGGTTTTGAACGAGGGAAGAAAGACTCAATGCATGCTGGAAATCTCATGCTGGCGATCCTGAACTTATATGGAACCGGCCGTTGAAAGGTGACAGGGATGGTGATAAAAGCCCACATCACGTACTCACATCCAGTATAGTTCGACTTATCCGAGACGATAAGACGATAAGATTGGTGGAAAGTCCCGCTGGTTGAGAGGGGAAAGAAGGCCGCCATCGGGCCGGTGCTGCTTAGTTGCAGTCAAGGGCAAAAAGTCTCTGCACACCATTCTTTCTGGCCACCGGCGGCCAATTCGACAGAAAAACAGTATAATTGGTCTGAGACTATTGTTATCGTAAGAATTTTATTCCTTGTTAGCTAACCAGTATGATTATTCGACACTAAAACACAGATATGTTTTCAACAGTACTGGAGTTGATACAGATAAGATCCCCGTCGGCCAGTTGATTGACGGGAAGTTCCGCCCAATTTTGCTGGTTCGGTGTGCATTCCGATATCACCTCATCTCATACCCCACGCCAGACCGCACGGAATTCGTTAGCTCCGAGCCACCTATAAATACAGCTGGCCTTCCCGAGATCATCCCCATTTGTGCCAATTCGAGATCAGAAACCAATAAAATCGACAACATGAGACAAGACAACTGTCAAAGATTCGGCTTCCCCAAACCGACCGGGTACTCCATTTCCCACTGGCTGGGATCGGTGCAGGGAGATCCGCTGCTGAACCACCGAACCACGCCCGAGTTGCCGCAGTGGGCAGATATCGTGATCATCGGATCGGGTGTGAGTAGCAGCTTCAGTGCGTGCAGATTCTCGAACAGGTAGCTAAGCGCTGAATCCAGATGTCCGGAACCGTGGCCGCCAAACACCTCACGGAAACCTGGCCTGCTAAGAAAATAGTGGTCATTGAGGCTCGTCTGTTCTGCTCCGGTGCTACGGGTCGCAACGCTGGCCACTGTAAGCCAGACCAGTGGAGAGGGTTTCTGGAGTACGAGCGACAGTTTGGCACGGAGCAGGCCCTGAAGGTATGGGCATTCTCTGTGTGCTGTACCGTGCCGGGCGCTAATTGCGAGTTCTGTAACTAGATCCTGCAGAATGAACAGCAGACATGGTCCGAGCTAGTACGCTACATTCAGGAAAACAATGTCGAGTGCGAACACTGGACTGGACCCACATTGGATGTTCCCATTACCCCCGAAGCCGCGCGCAAAGCCCGCACAACGTTTGAGCGGTACAAGGCCGCCGGAGGGAAGGTCGATCACATCAAAGTGACCCACGACCCCCAAGAAGCAGCGGAGGTTCGCACAAGATCCTTACTCTGTGTTGAGGGCATGGCTGACAAGATACCAGATCTCCCAGATGAAAAATGCTCAAGCATGTTACGCGTGGCCGGCGTCCACACTGCACCCGTGGAAACTGGCGGCCCATGTGATGCGGGAGAACATTCGGAGAGGTGTCAACCTGCAGACCAGCACCAAAGCTGTCGCTGTCGTCCCTTCTCAGAAGAACCCAGGCCAGTGGGTCGTGAGAACCGAGCGCGGTGACATTGAGTGCGCACAGGTCGTCCATGCTACCAATGCGTATGGTTCCGCCCTCGAGCCGTCGCTGCGGGGCTTGATAACTCCCCGTCCCCAGATGTGCAATCGAGTCACGATCCCGGAGACTGCTACAGATTTTGCAGGATTCAAGAACTCCTATGGTATTCTCCTTGGTCGGGACGACCTGATCAGCATCAATCCCCGCCTGAATGGCGATGGCACCGTGCTGTTTGGCGGCAGCAACCCTGGCCAAGGGGAGTTCATGAAGTGGCTAGACCGGAATCCAGAGCGGTGCATTGATGATGGTATGACCGGTCATGACGCGATCAATAAGGCTGTTCAGGCGTTCGCGATCGGTGAAGTGAAGGGGTGGACCGCCGATGAATTGCAGCAAGAAGAGCCTTACACGCATGCTTGGAGTGGTATCATGGGAATGGTAAGAAAGCAGTAATTCGAGATGTAATGCTATTAGGACAGGAGCTGACTGGAGACTAGAGCGCAGACGGCGTGCCCTTTGTCGGAGAGCTGCCAGGGCTTGCGGGTCAGTGGGTTTGTGCTGGTCACAACGGACAGTAAGTGAATTACCCCCCCCCTTGAAATGAAGTGACGCTAACAGTGACTTTTGCGACACCACAGTGGTATGGCTCGTATTTTCACCGCTGCAGCAGGCTTGGTGAAGTTGATGGCTGGGAGTTCGTGGGCTGAGTCGCAGCTGCCTGAGGTTTTCCAAATCACGGTGGAAAGGGCTGAGCGGTTAAGAGAAGGCTGCAAAGCGTCAGCTGCGGCTGTCGCTCGGATTTGAATGGATGCGCAATTCTAAACGCCGCATAAAATCTCGTGTTCTGTACGATTGAGTTGACCCAGTAGAAAAGCACTAGATGTACGATCTACAACCTCCATGGTTGGGGATACAAACAAATCTGCTATTAAACACTAAATCCTTCGGTCCGCTGTCTACGATTCCGTAGATTGTCTAGCGTGCGGGGTACTTAATTAAGTGCATAGTGGGTCTCAGCTGCCATTTGCTCAATTTGGTAATCTAATATGTATGCCAGTGACAGTCCAGGCCAACCTTCCAGTCAGCGCAGCGGCATTTATCTTTTTTCTTTTCATCGCCACTCCAAGAGAATCATCGCCCGCGACGCTTCTCCACTGGAATTCTTTGACCCTTTCTACCCCGACGCTCCGACCTGACATCCCCTCCTTCTCCAGTTGACAACGCACGCTCAGCAATATTGACAGCTGAAGGGTCCACATATACGCCATGTTGCCCCAGAAGGGCCAAAAGACCCCTTTAACCCGGTCCGCTGCACGGAGACCCTCGGGTTGCCGAGCCCTTTTGGCATGCGTGAAATGCAAGGAAAAGAAATGGAAGGTAAGAGGACTATACACCCTGTCCAGTGCCTCAGGCAGCTTTCTTCTGACCCGATAGGATGGAAGTGCGACAATAATCCCTCGGGGTGTAACAACTGCCTACGTGCTGAATCCGGTCGGTGTTTCTTCCGGTCGCTCGGTTCCTTCCGGTTGCAAAAGTGGGGTTGATTAAGCTTAAATGATCTGACACAGGAAAACAGTCTGCCTCGTAGAAGACCCCGTCACGAGGACATGTCGGCCACGTAACTACATCGAGATCCTCGAGAAACGAGTGGAGTTTCTGGAGAGCTTGCTAAAGGAGCGCTGTCCTGATCTCGTCTGCAGTGACCTTTTCAGCCGTCATGCACCCGAGAGACAAAAAGCATCTACTACCTCCCCACGGATACAACACATAATTAGTTCTGATGTCCACCACAGTGACCCGATGAGTTCCCGCAAAGCCAAAGATGATTTGAACCGAGACGACGCTGTCGACAAACTGGAAGCCAAAGTGGGCCTACTGAGTCTCAATGCCGCGGGCGCAGAGCCTCAATATCTGGGTTCGTCTTCAATCTTCGCCTTCTCGCGCTTGATCAATCCGTCTCTTCGCCAGGTGGTTTCCTCCGATCTTCCCACGGGTACTGTGGCTGATGGGCCGGAGAATCGCGTCTCGGTGCTACCGTCACCATGCCTGTTGCCCGATCACGAGTCTGCAGTCAGGCTCAGTAATGTCTATTTCCAGAATGTGAACGTTCACTACCCCGTTCTACATGAGCCGACCTTCAGGACATGGGAGTCCATGTTGCTACACGAGTCGACAGGGCAGGAAAATCTTCATCCGGATCCTATCTCATTATTCTTCTTGAACATGGTAAGGTCTAACAAGACCATGACTACCGAATGGGGACAGAAAGTGCTCACACCGGTAGGTATACGCTGTCGGGGCGTTGCTTCTGCCCCAACTGGGATTCTCAGCGGAAGTAAGCAGACGACCCCAATCAAGGAACGGAAGCGCTCACTGACTGATCACCAGCGCCTGTATACATCAGCACTAATGTATATCGATGATATCCTAATCCATGATAACCTCGAAGCGGTGCAGGCCATCTTGTGCTGCGCCATCTACTCGGTGAGATCTCCGACGGGCACATCGCACTGGTATAAATCACCATCAAGAAAAACGAGGACGAAGATCGCATGTGCTCATGAAAGTGACAGGAAGCTGGGCAGTCTGGCGCTGCGTCAGTGCATCGATCTGGGGTACCATCGACATACGAAGCATTTCTCCGTCCCCGCAGAAGATTTAGTTCGGACCGAACTTCGCAAGCGGGTGTTCTGGTGCGCCTATGTGATAGAGACCCAGGCTGCCGTCATGTTGGGCCGACCGCTGAGTGTACCGTATCAAGAGGTCGACGCTGAGGTGTGTTCGAATAGGACTCCTACCTTTATCAGCATCGCTCCATCTGCGCTCCGTTTCTGACCATTTATCGTGTATAGTATCCCATTGACATTGACGATACGTGCATCACGAGCACAGGACTACTAGCCACGCCCCGGAGCCGCCCGCAGGAACCACCCACCACCATGACGAGAGCGATCTACACCTTCCGCATGCGACGACTCCTGAACCTCATCCACACCCGCCTCTACTCCAAGGCCGACCCCATTTGCGCCGGCAATCATGACCGGCAGCGCGACGTTGCGAACATCCGCGCCGAGATCGAGAAGTGGCGTTCGGAGCTTCCGCCCTCGCCGCCGTCCCACCCCCAAAATGACCTGGCCCTATTCACGAGCGCAGACTGGTATGATTTGGAGTACAACTACACGATCCTCCAGCTCTGTCACGCCCAGATCCTCGACCCTCAGGCGGGAGGAAAGGCGACCGAGGATGTCTTTCTGGAATGCCTTCGAGCCGCAGAAAGCATCTGCCAGAGCTACCGCCGTCAGTTCCTGGGGAAGCCGACGAGCTGTACCTGGGCGGCGCTGCATGAGCTGTTCCTGGCGGGACTGACATATCTCCACTGCCTGTGGACGACCTCGTCTGCCGCGCGAGGAGAGGTCTCTGGCCCCGCGCAGGCGGACAGCACCTGTAACGATTGCACGATCGCGTTGGTGATCATGGCGGAACGCTGGGATGTGGCGGCGCCGTATCGGGATATCTTTGTGGCTCTGGCGAGCCGGACACTGTCGATGTTGGGTGGCAAGGCTTGCGCTGAAGGATTATCCGATCGTGTAGATTCGGCTGGTGCTTGGAGTCGGGCGGAACAGGATGATTGCACGGAATGGATGAATATGGTCGTCGAGGCTGGAGTGCTCAACGGCTCGAATGGCCTGTTGACCGGCCTAGCGAGAGATTGATCTCTTTTTCGTACATCCAGGGCTGTTGTTCTGTGCAAGTATCCTCGCCAATTCACGGCTCTGGTGATATCAGTATGAAAACACTATGGTCAGAGAGAGGGCCATGAACAGCTGATGGGATATATAGGGGTATTTTTGCTAGGAAGGGGGTTCGAGAAATAGTCAAGTGATTGACGACCCTTCTCAAACTGAGATCCTCTCGTAGAAGCGCCATCTTTGCCCGGTCAAGGGCAAGAAGGGGAACATGTCCGGCGCTGTCGGCTAATATTACCGAAGTACAGGCTGCCGCATAGTCTGGCCCGACACGGGGCTAGTCCAGCTGAAAGGCACCACGACGGAGCTGCAATGCTGGCAAGTGGTATCTCCGGCCGAGCCGAGGAATAAGTGGGTGAATAATGCGTGTCGGTGGCGAGAATAAAAGCATTCCCTTGATGCACCACACGCAGATGCAAGCCATTGAAGCTAACCTCGCTTATAGTACTCGCGAGAGATGCTAGTATCGGGAAATACTACTCTATATGCCTTCACAAAGGTCACCAGATCATTCTTTCAGCTCGCCACAAGAGAGAAGGGTTGAGAAGAGAGCTCAATAGGGGCTAGAGTCAATCCCTCATAACGAGTCTGAGGATAAAAGGGGAGAAGTGCGCCCGCCTGTTGGGGTTTGGCATTCACCTTTTTCCTATCTCCTCAACGCAATTGGGAATTGGGATTGTATTTTTCCATCTGGGTTTCGTTTCCTTGATCACCCAACAGCACAATGAATCCCATGGCACAAGGCAACTCTGAAGATGGACCCTCGCGTCCGATGCGGCGACTGGTGATCTGCTGCGACGGCTCCTGGCAGACCTCGAGCCATGGCCTCCGGAACGTGGCCTCCAACGTGGCCAAGCTGTCGCGATCAATCGCCGGCTGGACCGATGAAGATGGGGAGTGCATCCAGCAGCTAATCTACTACGACGCAGGAGTTGGCACGGCCAACAGCGCCTCCGTGGAGAGTGAGAGCTTCCCAACCCGGTTCGTGGCGAAGGTTCAGAAGTGCTGGGAGGGTGGCCTGGGACGCGGTCTGGAGGAGAATGTGTGCGAGGCTTATAACTTTCTGGTATGTTCGGAAAGGCCAGCCCATCTATACATAGGGCGGCCGTCGGAGCCTCGCCAAACCGATCGAGGAGTGCAAGTCATGCTGACAATCTGGGTACCAGGTCAACAACTACGCCCCCGGCGATCAGATCTACATCTTCGGCTTCTCCCGCGGTGCGTACACGGCGCGCGCGCTGGCCGGCCTCATCTGCAACATGGGCATCTGCCTGCCGGACATGATGGATGATTGGTGGTCGATGTACGCGGACTACAAACTCAACTTCAAGCGGCAGGCGGCCGAGAAGAAGGCGAAGGAAGAGGGTTCGGGAATGCACCACATGAAGTCCTGGGGGAAGACGAAGCCCTATACGGACTGGAAGGAGCGGTTCCACAAGGCGGTTGAGATTGAGGTCGTCGGGGTGTTCGACACGGTGGGGGCGCTGGGCATCCCGGCGAACGTGTGGTGGGACTTCAGCGAGCGCAACGAGGCCAACTACGGGTTCCACGACACCAAGCTGCACAACCAGATCAAGCACGCCTTCCACGCGTTGGCGCTGGACGAGGACCGCGCCCCTTTCACCCCGACGCTGTGGAGCCGCCCGTCCGGGGTGACGACCAAGTTGGTGCAGTGCTGGTTCCCGGGCTACCACATCAACGTCGGCGGCGGCAGCGACAACACCGTCAAGAGCTACGGCGACCTCGAGGCCATGGCCAACCTCGCCCTCGTCTGGATGATCGACCAGGTCCGCCACCGCACCAGCCTGGCCTTCGAGGACCACGCCCTCGCCCGCTTCTACCACCACTACAACTGCACCATCGTCGACCTCTCGCGCCGCGGCTTCCAGCAGGGCAGCAAACACCACTACACGCACGCCGAGACCGCGCACTGGTACTCCTGGGATAACCCGCACGCCACGCACATCACCGGATACGGTGGCTGGGGCCTGGGGTATCGTCCCGACAGCTGGGGGCGGGAGACGGCGCTGGCGGGCGATATCCCCCGCACCCCGGGCCAATACGCCAAGGCCAACGCCGAAGGAGCTACGGATGAGTTCATCCATCCCATCGTGCGCTACGCGACGAGCGAAGCCCATCGCCAGGTCCACCCACGTGGCTCCCCGCTGTACTACGAACCGCAGGCGCTGAAGGACTTTGTCCCCGTGAAGAACCCCCCTCCGCCGGCGGACAACCCCTGGCTCAAATACGAAGGATGGTACTGGAAGAAAGTTTAAAAAGACACTGGCGAGATCACGCTGATCCCGGAGATGGCCCTGTGGGAGGACGTCGACCGCGAGGACATGTTGTTCAACGAAAGGGACTACATGCGCGCCGACTGGCTGGCGACCTCGGCTCCGCTCAAGGGCTTCGAGGAGTCGTTCATCAAGGAGTATCTCGCCTTGGGCAAGCCGACGACGGCAGACCCGCTGACTCCCCGGGAGCAGAAGCTTATGGCGGAGCTGGAGGAGGTGGCGGCCCGAGAGCATGCCAGCACGATGAAAAACGGATCGCTGGTCTACGAGCTGCGCAAATGCGCTTTCCCGGGCGATGCGGCGAAGCGTATGCAGCTGCTCCAGGCGGCTGGGGACCGGACCAAGTCCTTCCTTACAGATGTGGAATCTCAGCCCTACCGGCCACCCTGGAAGCCCGCGAGGTTGAGGAAGATGGAGGTTGTGGAGCTTGTCAGTGATGACATTGAGTAGTAGAGATTGACGTTTAAATATTTGGCAGATCTCTTCGGGACTTTCTTACCAGGAAATAGCAATGGCAGCATCTTTTCAGTTTTTCCTGTTTCTTTGATAGCTCAAAAAGAATATTTGTTTGAGTTAGGCCTGGGGACAGGGCTAACTAGGTTCTAAAGCGCATATCGTGCTCTTGGATCTACAATTCGACACCTCCTGCGCCGCCCTAGCTTACCCCAGGACATGGACCAACTCTATCCTAACACCAACAAAACAATCAAGCACAGCAACCACGTCCAAGCCGACACCCCCGGCACACCAACAGAAAACGCAGAGACCGGACCCGCCGTCCCAGCCCAATGAATCGAAGCAGTCGCAGGCGCCACCCCGGCCGTTGCAGTTGACCCGGACCCGGAATCCGCCGCCGAAGCCGACAAACTCGTCACACTACCCCCCTCTATCACAATACTCTCAAAGTCCCCACTCTCATCGCTGTACGTATACGATTCCGCCGGATAATAGTTCACGATATCCACCGTCTGCACGACCATCGTAAACGGGGCCTGGGAGTAATTCGTCTCCCCACCGGCCCAGGAAATCGTCCCCGCGCTGTTGTTCGGGTCCCCGCCCGCCCAGATCCCGACCTTGATCCGCGAGGGGGTCTGCGGGTAGCGGGTGCCGTCCGCGGCGTCGCTGTACGTCAGGGTGCGCTGGACGGTGCCGTCGATGCTCCAGGTGAGAGCCGCGGGCGTCCAGGTGAGGGTGTAGTTGTGGAAAGTGGATTGCGGGTCGTCGACGGGCTCCCAGGTCCAGCGGTCCGAGGTGGAGGAGTCGCCCTTCCCGAAGTAGTCGGTTTGTAGCTCCGTGGTGTAGGACCCCAGGATTTCCTGTCCCGTGGGAGAGGAGGTTGTTAGTGGGAGAGGGTCCGACGAGCGAGTAGATGCAGTTGACAGTGGGGCGGGGATTGTGCTCGTACCCAGTCCACCTCATCGAGATCATCCGACTCCAACACTATACTGCTGATGATCCCCGTGCCAGCGGAGGCTTTCATGACGACACTGATCTCGCCGAAGAAGATGTAGAACGGCGTGGCGATCGTGGGGGCTTGGCCCTCCTCGTTGATCGTAAGCTCGACGCCCTCGGCGCCTACCGTTGGGCTGCCCGACAGCGTCGACCACTGTGCAAGAGTCTCTGAGCTCTGCACGAAGTCATAATGGAGGCTGCTGTCGGTTGAGCCCGTGTCGGACGGACAGGTTTTGTTTAGAGGGTTGCAGTCAGTGGAAGTCTGTGCGAAGGTCACGGAGAGCGCGGAGAGAAGCGCAGCGGTATGCCGAAGTAAACGCAGCATTCGAATGACGGGGTGTGATCTGGGCGCTTGGTGTACCGATAAGGCGACATAGTGCTATACATGGTGGATGAGAAACGAAGTATATATGGCAGAACCATGGAGACAAACTTGTTTTCCCTCTGCCTCCCGCCGGATGATAGACACAACCTTTTCGCATCTTTGTTCCCAGCCTCCTCAATGATGCCCAGTTGACTATGACAGAATGTCAGCGGTTCGCTTCCAGCCTCCCTGTTTTAAATTCTCTGATCAATTTCAGGGTGGAGTAGATGTCGTGGTCTCCAAATACACTATCCGAAGGCGGCTAGATTATGCCGCTCTGTCAGCACTGGGTGGATTCCCTTTTTATCTGTGAGCGAATGATAGCCTGGAAACTCGGAGAATTCCCCGCTTACGCAGAAGCTTGTCTGCGTAAGTCAGCATAATGAGTAACTCACGCCTATACAGCGACTATGAATGCACTCTCTACAGTTAGGTTCCCACACAAAAATGTCCCATTAGGCAGCTAGAAAAGCATATGACGGCTAGGTGCCTGTTCATGGCCACAGTCTGTCCGATATAGAAGGTAGAAAGAGGTTGGTTCTGGGGCGAGTTGTGTGATGATCGCTACGTTACTGGTGGGGGTTTTTGTTTTGCCGGTAGTATGTCGTGAGTGGGGAAGCGCTTGGAAAGCGTTAGGCAACCTTCATTTAATACGTAGTCATATATACATAAGCTCGCCGCGCCCCGACAATACTCATCTGGGTTGGGTGAGAGGAATTGGAGGAGGCGCAGGGGTCGGGGATGGTTCTGACGTGTTTTCGATTTCCACCCCGTTACGATGGTCGAGATTCCATCGTGGCTCATATGATGCCCATTGGAATGCCCGGCAGTACAAGCTAGGGTGACTGGGAGATTTGCTGCGTGCATAACTGTTATTCTCCGTCTTCTGTGTCCCTCTCACTCATCTCCCCTGCAGCGGCTCCTGCCAAGAGCATTGTCTGGCCCCCCACAGCCAGGCCGCGAGACATAGCACCTTATGGCATGGCTCTTCCGTCATTCTTAGCTGAAGAATTTTGAGCTGCGGGCTCTTTGCCTCTCTACCCGAGGACCAATTAAAGTACCGAATGCCCATGAGGGTCAGCTTCCTTTGAGTGACAGACGTATCAGGGCTGTTTCATCCGTGACGACAGTTAGTATTATTTATAATGTCCAGGACATGGGAAAGTACTGTACCTAGAGCCTCCTGAGGCTTTTTGTTCTCTCAATTATAGGCTTGAATAATCAGGGGTACTTTACATTCCATGAATGAACGTGGCGATATATGGGAACTGGGAAGCAATCAAAGTAGTCCAGTGCTATTATAGGGTAATCAGAGAAGGGCTTCACTGATAATTTACCAGATCCCATAGAGTTACACCTTCACTTATCGGCCCCCCTCTCACCTATAATCGCAAAGCTTGCTTCATTCTCGACGAAATTATAGAACCTTCGCCGAATTCCTGCCTCGCTACCATCTATGGAGATTCACTGCTCGCTTTCGACGGCGTTCTTAAGCACTTCGCTTGGGAATGTAACCACCGCCATGGGATTTGGGGCAGAAGTAGACATTCGTTGTTTGCGCCGTGCTTTCTATGATGGACTGAAACCCTTGGTTTCCGTCCTGTCCACCTTCCGCGGCGGCCTACATGTGTTTGTGAGCGGCGACGATGTTGATATTGGATTTTGCAATTGGCTGGAGGTAGTCGACGTGGAATTGTTACTGCTTCGTGGGACGTAGATGCCGCTGTGGCACTTCGCGTTTGGACCCTGGGGACGGGGATTGAATTAAGTGCCGTTCCGGAGACGATGGTATCAAGAAAGGCTCTAAGACTAATTGGGAATCGTTCCATGGCTTGTCTGGTCTCCTGCGATCCAGGTGCTAGTACTAATATGGCGCCAACTCGATTCGCAGAATGGAATCTCAGAGAGAGGGTGCAGAAGCAGAGTACAGGAACTTCTTAAAGGAGCAGTCATATCTGCTTATGACGAAGGCACGCCCGTCACAGAGCCTTGTATGAGGCTGTGCTGATGCCTACAGAGATACTAAGTGGGCCACAGCTTCTGTTGCCAGCCTGGGCGACACATATGTGAATGTACGGCCTCTCCGTGCATTTCCCTCGCGCACCTCAACCACTATTTCCACCTACCTCATTCACAATGGAGTTGACTTTTGGAGATTCTTCGATATTTGATCTATTTTCTCTACAGGCTCACCCAATACCAGCTGAGAACATCAGTCCAGATATACTGGACTGGCATGGACGTTTGTATCGCATTCCCTGTCCGCTCCCCAGTGAAATAGGCTTCTCAGGTTCTCGACCATTCAGACCCACCCCGCTGCCTATCGTATGAAAACGTTCCTTCTGAGGTCTACCGGTGGGCAGTTCCGAGGCTCCATATCATGTATGATCGGCATTGCGCAGGCTCTTCCTCCTCCCTCTATTGACCAACAGGTCAGCTTTGCCCCTTTGGATTTGCCACAAACAGCGCAATCACCGAGACTGCTCAAGCTCTGCTGCTGCTACTTGGCACCCTCTGTATTTCTTGAGGAACGCATGCACTCTCTGACTCACTCATTCGGAGCGGTGGATGACAGCAGTGGCTATAATTGTACTCTACACGACTTTCCCTTTCGCCCAATTGAATATTTCGCCTGAACTAACCGCACCTCTCGGCCCTAGCACCCGGATGCAACCCCAAATATCTGATTGCATCAGTTCGAAACACCTACTTTTAGTCAACATGGGCTTGCAATGCGGACGGGGGTAAGATGACCATAACATTCCCTGCGTCTCAGCGGACCGTGACATCCTCATCGACAAAGGATCGAACCAGACCGTGGTCCCGTCGCTTGCTGACCCGCTGCGAAGCAACCTTTATAGGCCGACTTGTGCTTTCGTCTTCCTCCATAACTTGCTATTTGCCTGCACAAGACGTATGGATGATTCCGTCCATAATCCCTCGTCGTGGCCCGCTCCTCACCAGAAAGTCAGATACAGTCAATCATATTAGAATCATGCTCAGTAGCCGGAGCAAGGACGAAGAGACAGTGATGGCAATGCCCCTTGATTGTTGTCTGGACCCGTGGCTGGCTCTGCCGAAACCCCGAAACCTTGAATGTGGTGCCTAGCGTGGCTCCGAGTCAGACTTTAGAACTTTGCAGCCTTCAAGGCCAGAATGCCTTTTCTTCAGACTAGGTATCAACAGTACGGGTGTGATGGGTAGCGTGCGGGCTTCAATCCCCCACTATGTACATGGTCGCAAGCCACTACGTTCTTGATCCTGCACATTTTATACATCTATGGAGGGGAAGTTGACTGCTCGTTCTTATTGGTATCCTTGTCATTTGGGACCAAATGTGGGCTGTGTATCTATAGAGAGGCTTTTGAAGGGACCTGACAGAAATGTAGGGTGATAGAGAAGATGTATAGGATAGTCAAGGTATAGAGGATATAGTAGATATCAGAGACAGTGGAAATACTCCAGGCCTGTACTGTTTGTACTGTAATAGAACTAGTCTATATACTCATATAATTCTTCAATGGATGGAAACATAAAATATTGAGGTTTTATAGTAGCGTCCATCAGAGCAGGTTGTTTATAGGCCAGCTAGTTGATCCAAGTCAGCATACTCAACCATGAGCCAGAGCTATGTCCTGCCAATGACATTTACCGGATATATTACCCGCTCACCTAGAATAATTTCTACTACCAAATTTCTTTTAGTGTGAGTCACGTTGCATGGTGCTTCACTTGCCAAAATCCAGTCTTGCTGAATAATACCACAGGAAAACGCCATTACGACTTTGGGCTTTACCTGAATCGGACTATGATGGTATCGCTGTATAGCGAAAAATACCCTGTTTGGCAAAGCCGCTAAGGAACCAGGGGCGCAGAGATGATTTTATCTTCGCCCCGGGCCGCTGCAAAGTACCGCAGCGTAAGATAGGAGGGTCACACCATCCATCCACTTTTATTACGAAACAAGTTCAAGCTTTTTGACGTTCGAAGGTAGGATTTATTGGAAGGAGGAACCTCGGAGCCAATTCAGAAAAGCTACCCAACTCCGCGGGGCCCACAGCGTACCACAGCGTTGGAATTCTCCTCGGACCCCGAGAAGTGGGTCTTCCAAAAAGAGCAGTTCGTTTTTCGGGCTTTTGCGTGACAACCACGGATGCATGGATGGGCCTCATGGGGCATACATATACTTTCCACTATAACCACGTGGGTTGCTCAGAAGCTTTCAATTTGGACCCCCTGTCAAGCCTCACCAAAGTAGGGATTTGCCAGCCTTCAGATCAATATCTCCTTATATGGAGCGCGAAGGTGGTATTATTCATGCTGTTCTTGCCATTTGACACACTATTCCTCTACCTGGTGGATTCTGAAGAAGCCTTTATGAGTCCTGATGTAGGAGAGAAGACTTTAACGAATGAAACCCTTCTTACACGTTCTCTATTTGCGGAAAAAAGAATGTTCTGTTTCCCCCCCCGACAGGTGGCCCCACTTGATAGTCGCCCATCGGAAGGAAGTCTTACAAGAGTGAGTTACAGCTTAGCCTTCTGGTTATTCTTAATGCGTCCCAAAAGTTGAGCACTCCCTTGTGAGCTATTCTAGATTGTATCCCTCGACGCCCGGCTCTATCCTGTGTGGTTGAAATCAGTTCACAACCCTCTATAAAAAGTGTTCAAGAAGGGGCTTCAGCCCGGTTCCTGGTTCACTCAATCGGTTCAGTGTCAAATTCTGTCCCTACTCCCCAAATACCCCCTTCCTGACATCCCTTCCCTCCTCACCCATCTCCCGCTCACGAGTACGCCGATTTATTGTCACCATGGGAGACTTCGAGAAGGTTTACCGTGCCCAACCGAGCCAGCCAGCCACCCACCTACCAGCAGGTCCGCTCGGGCGAGGCGCAGCAAGTCACCCGCAACCCCGACTGGAACTATTCTCTTTGCGACTGTTGCTCTCCGGGCTCACTGTGTCTGTACTATCATTTCCCCGGTGTTTCAACACTGATTAGCCCGGAAACCGTACTCTAACGTTGGTTCCCAGGCCTGACCAGTTGTTTTCTCCCTTGCTTGGCCTTTGGTAAAACCCAATCCCGACTGCAGAACCCGAGCCTCGGAGACTACAGCGCTATCAACGGCGAGGTGAGCTTCGATGCCGAATCCTGTGAATAACTTCGGGTACGCTAACTCCTGGCCCCTGTCTTCCTTCTAGTGTGCGATTTACACTGTCCTCTCCTTTGGCTATTTGCATTGGATCTATCAGACAATCAAGCGAGGGGAGATGCGGCAGAAGTACGGGATCCGCGGCTCCTGCTGCGGCGACTGCTGTGCGACCTTCTGGTGTGGCTGCTGCACGCTAGTTCAGGAGGAAAAGGAGGCCGAGCTGCGCACGAGGCCGGAGGTGGCAGGATACCAGATGGGGCCCCAGATGATGTATTCACGATAGTTGGCCAGCGATCGACGTGCTGAGTCCAGATCGCACCTGTCTGCTGAACAAACTCGGACCAGTGTTTGTATGTACGTGTGCGTGTGTTCTTAATCAACAGGCCACACCCACCCAGCTTCCCACCTCTGTCGAGCATGTCCTGTGCATTCCTTCTTCCTTCGCCTTGTTTCCTATGCGGTGGTGTGTGGTGTGTGGTGTGTGATGATGTGCCCCGAATAAGAATAGTATATCCGAGCAAGGAGATCCCGACTGTGGGATGTAGACCGTGTGACTGGCGACAGACAGGGTTCGTCTGAAATCTTGCTTTTATAGGTCGGCGAGTCACATTTCATACTTCCACCGTAACTATTTTGTCTGCCTGCCAGTCATACCTCTACAGTGATAATGAGAAGCATACTAAGAGCACAAGGGGAAACCTCGGAGAAACATGCTGGTGGTGCTCAGGAAAGAGCCGAGACTTCCCGTGGGGCTCGGCAGAAACTCTTCTCATCCTGCGACCCAGCTGCGCAATAGGGAAATTAGAAGGGGAGATCCTGTATACAAGCTCAAAATCTCGAATATTGGAATCCACTTGAAATCCACCTGGGCACCCCTGGAATAGGCTAGTTTGAAGGGTTCGTCCGGACACTGTACAAAGTCCCTGGATCCCTGGAGCCCCCGGCAGTGGTGAGGAAGGGATTATCGCACCACACCCCCACTATCCGACTACAATACTTCGATCCTAAATGCATACGATCTCTGTTACGCCCCCCCCTTTTCACCCAACTTCATCTAGAAATTCTATTCAAGGTACAGTAAATAGAAACCGCTGCCACTAGCCACTAAGCGAGCCGAGTGACGTGAAAGCATGACTGTAGAAATGAGCCAGTTTCCTTTCACCCTATTTTGTAAACAGAAACCAGAGTAAGGCAGGGATAGCCCTAGACGGGAGAATAGATCTCCAAACAATGTACATGACAAAAGGGACTTCAATCTTGTGTTACTGAGATCGACTCGACATCCTTGTTCAGGAGGCCGGACTCGAAATTGGCGAGTGGCTTATCAGTGTAGAAACAGCAATAAATAATTGTTACAAGTGGTAGCATTTTTGTTGGCAATCCTCTTCCTGTCAGTGTTGAGATGCGGATAGATAGAGTAAGTTCATTGGTCTCTGTCCAGCATGTATTTATATTATAGTCGACATCCGCTCGCTAACGGTGCCTTGCTGTGCTCACCCCCGAAAGGCTATCCTAGTCCCAAGGATACCTGCGGTGCGATACTGTTTCTATTTGGCGCCAAAGATTCATGCCTGAAGAGGATGGTCTATCTATACACATCTATTGAAGGGCGACGTAAAGTACAGGATATCTGAATAGTATCAACTTGAATGCAATGCTCAGAATGAGAAGAGTGAGAAAAGGGATTTGCATCCAGTCAGTGAGCTTGGAGCCTAAAGTACCTGGAGAGGATTTATCTATAATTTAAAAAAAGTGAAGCAACGCAGATCATGCCGATGAGAAGTGATGAAGCTGGGGCTGCATCTAACTATGTGCTAGCACCATCCCCCCCCCCCCCCCCTTGCTCTCAGACGCAGCGGAAGCTCTCAGCCAATGAGGTATTACCACCGATGTAGGCAGCCTGAGCAGGATACGGGCACAGAATGCGATGAGGTGCATCTGGAAGGTCTGGGTATTCCACGGGTAGGGTTTCCGGGACAGTGCCATTCTCGACCCAGCGTCGCAGCGCCTGCATGACGGTGGTCGGCTGTCCGCCAAGGCCGCCCGAGCAATGGCCCAACCCAGGCGATTCAAAGAACCGCCAAAAGTCATGGACATCTGGGAACCGCCCCTGCACCTCGTCGTAGAGAAACTCGGTGCCTTTAGTAGGAATTTGAGGGTCGGCCTGTTCAAAGGTGAGTCGTCATAGACAAGGAGAGGTTCAACTGGGGAAAGAAGATGACAGCGGGACCAAATGAGTACGTACCATGCCATGGTAGGTGATGAGTTTGCCGCCCGCGGCCTTGAATGCGGATAAATCTGGATCGGCTGCATTCAATGCATCGGCATACTCTTGGGTGGCAAGCTCGAAAAACTCCTGATACTGCTCGTGGCTCATCCCGAAGCTGTCAAAACTGGCATTCTTGGCCACAAAGAGATTGAACCACTCGTCCTTTAGCACGCTGATGTTAAATCCTGGGATTGACCCAAAGGTGCTACCAATATCAGACCCCGGGTTGTACCCAAACCAGAGTCGGTGGCCGTCCGTGGTCTGCGCGCCCGACCATGCAGCATCGGCGATTAGCGCGGCGCCCGGGCTGAGTGGTATAGTCCGGTTCAGGGTCGCACACGAGAAGGTCTTGTTCACCGCGGTGTAGGGATCGTAGTTGCAGGCGGTCATATTTGAGATAAGTCCATCGACCACTCCATCAAGGGGATCACAGGCGGCGATGGCCTCGCTGGTAAGGAAGTCAAGCTCACAGACTAGCGGGCTCACCTTGTGCCAGATGCGCATAAAGAGAGGGTAGTAGAGTGAGGAGGTAAATTTAGTCCAGGATTGCGCAGGTGCCGAGGCTGCGATCCCATCATAGGCCCTCGGGTACCGCTCAGCAAGCATTAGCCCTTGTCGGCCTCCTTGAGAGCAGCCGCTCCAGTAGGAGTATTCCGGGGCGCGGCCATAGAAGCTACGCACCAAGCTCTTCCCAATAAGGGCTTGATCATTGTAGGCCCGCGATCCGAAATTGTTCAGAGCCACGTAGTCGATATTCCCAGGGCTGGTAAGCGCCCATTCAGTCGGTCCAGTTGTATCAATGCCCAGTCCAGCATCAGTCGTGGTTGTAGCATAGCCTTCCCCAAGCGCTCCTCCCATAAACGTGTCTGACAACAGCCATCGGCCAGCAGCCCATCCGCCGCCCCCTGTTGCCTGTAGACGGCCGTTCCACTGATCCGGCGGCGGGAGCCAGGTTTCGACAGTGATTCGGTCATCATACCCGGGATGGGTGTAGGTTACTGTGATGTTACAGAACCTGGCATTATCCAGACTAACAGCACCGCCATTGTAGTTGAAATCGGCGAAAATATATGTGCTATAATTGCTGACCCAGGATGCGGAGAGAGAAAGAACTTCAGCCCCGAACACAGACGGTGTCGGTATGGCCGTGGGTGAGCAAATACTGGAGTTCGTCATAGCCAGTACTCGACAACAAACGAAGAGGAAATGTGAGGGAGAGAAACCAGAATGAATGACTGAAACAAAAGTACCCTACCTTCCCTCTCCCAGCTGGAGCTTTTATACCTTCCAATTGAGTACAGTGCCTCATCTCATATGACGTATTTCGCTGGCACAGTATAAGACTTTCCGAGTGGAGCCCCAAGCCTGCGGATCCCTCATTCCCTTCCCGAAAGGGAAGTTCGCTTTCGGGTTTGGCTTTGCCAAGTTTCCCCGATAGAAGGGCAACTTCTACGCCCCACTTGACATGTTCTGGAACCAAATTAGGGCCAGCCAGGGGACAACCACGGCCGATCAAATCTACTGATTTTTTACACTTATCCACAACCGCCCTCTGTCTGATGCTGAATTGTCTTGGACCCAGGTGTTATTGCGGATCGTCACGAGCCAAAGTGTTGTGCTCAGCTATGATTCGATCTTGCGGAGCCTAGAACACAGCCGAACCATGATTCATGGTCTCCAAGCCATCTGCTAACATGAAGAAACGCTTCATCCGTCCCTTTTGAGTGGCATCTCGTCTGGGAAACTGCCGTCTTGTCTTACCATTTTTGCGTAGCCCCTGTTACTCAAATGTATGCGTATTAAGCAAAGACAATCCGTGAGTGATCTAGATTTGTCATAAACAGAGATTCGAGTTGATCCCATTATTCATAACTCGAGGAACCCTCTTCATCTATTCAACCTATCCCATAACACATGGATGCGGAAATTGACTAGTTGTGTACAGCCTGATCGAACATCAAATGTTGAGCACTCAAAATTTTCACAATTGAAAATCATAATTAGTAACATTTCTTCTCTTTCACTTCACTAATTTGAAGTAGTAAAGAATCGTTTGTTTAGTGATACAGTTAGATCTTTTGGCTGAAGATGAGTGCATATACTCGGTAGACATAATGTAAAGCCCAAATCAGATCCTGGCACCAAATTAAATTGTAATGCCCCTTTATGTCGGTCATAACAGGGTCAAAACCACCACGAGTAAGCCATCACCCAGCTATCATTCTCAGCAGCCGGGAAAGTTCTCACAGACTCTAGTTCTACTTAATGGTCAAGGTTCGGACCCGTGACTCGCTCTATGTTGAACCCCCGAGCCCCGAATCTGGTGCCTAGATTGGCTGAAACCTGGTAATCTCCCGAGTCAGACCCTGGCGCCATGTTGCCTCATTAATAAACATCCCTTTTCATTTCAACCAAGACACCAATACCAAGGCTGTGATGGATCCATACCAAGCCCGATAGCATTGTGCGGTTTCACCCATTGACTATATAAAAGATCCCAACCTGCTACAATCCTGACCCTGCACATCTCATGCATCGACTAATATGAGCTCGGTTCTTATCATTCTTGTTGTTTTTTCAATACACTTTTAGACGCCGCTATCTAGCTACAAAGAACGAATACCTGGGGCCATGAGGTCTCTTTCCTTCCTCATCGGCTTAGCCGTTGCTATCCAAGCGTCTCGTGGGTCTGCCATTCCTTGAACCAAAGAATTGCTTTGTGAGGAAGTTCATCTAACAATTTGAAAATTAGATCCAGGCATAGATGTCACTATGAACAGCCCGGAACCAGAAATGCTCATTCCTCGCGCGATTCCTAATGCCCCAACGGATATGCTCCAACCGAGGTCGAGTGCCCGAATCCCCGGCCCAGTGTTCGCAATGCCGCGACTCTGTCACCGAGCGAGCTCAATTAGCCCAAGTTGCGCCGACAGAAGACACTCGCAGCCATGAAGGACTTCTCCGGCCATGTGCACGTGAAGGATTTTGATGCCGTATCCTATCTCGAACGGGTGGCCAGCCCACCCAACGTCGATATCGCCGTGTCCGGTGGAGGGTATCGTGCGTTGATGAACGGAGCCGGAGCCCTCAAGGCCTTTGATAGCCGCACCGTGAATGCCACTGCCACCGGTTAATTGGGCGACTTGCTGCAGTCGGCCACATCCCTGTCGGGTCTGAGTGGTGGCGGGTGGCTGTTGGGCTCCCTCTACCTCAACAATCTCACCTCCGTTTCGTCGCTGCAGACGGACAATTTAAGGACTCCCTGGGAGTCTCTGAATTCCATGCTCGAAGGTCCCGACGATGGAGGAGCACTTTTGTCCTATGCCAGAAACATGGCACAGAATAGTGATGCGGGCTATCCGACCACCATCACGGAATTCTGGTAAGCAGGCAGATTCTGCTCCCTTGCCACAATTTAGGACACAGTCAGGAAGCCGACTGGCCGACCTGCGTCGGGTGCGCCGCGCTGCACCGCGCGCTGCTGCGCACCAATACCTCCGTGCCCGAGGTGTGTGGGCAGTGCTTACACCGGTACTGCTGGAATGGTACGACGGATAGTCGGACGCCTGCGCCGTATGAGCCGGAGATGATTCTGGCAGCCGTCAGCGTGCGCATTAACGGTGCTGGGACTGCTGTGGGCTATGCATAGGCTGTGGGGTCTGGTATTGCCGGTGGTGCTTGCGGGGCTTCTGGGGCAGGTTGGGCTGTTTTGATTTTTGGGGCTGGGAAGCTGGTAGGTGGATGTCTGCGTGCTTATCAGGATAATTGGTAAGGCATGGGGAGTCTAGATGTAAAGGGCGATAGACAGTGTTCTGTGAGTGAAGAAAAGACCAGCTGATGGTTCGCTCCCATAGTATTCGGATGTCACTACAGTAAGTGGGTCTGGTGTCCACAGGGCAAGAATTCAGCTGAGGTGGTGTGATCCAATCACAAGCCGAAACCCCTCACGCCCCGGCGGCTCCAAACAAACCTAGCAAATATGCAAACGAAGCAAACTTGCTGGCGCGCTCCGTCTTCCGTACTCCGTTTCGCCTTCGCCACTTTGCCTTTTCACCGTCTCCTTAACCACTACTCCGTACTATCAGCGGAATCTCAATGTTATATGAACAATACATTTGTATCAAATATACTATGAGTTTCCAGCTCGATCGGGGAGTAATAAAGACCACTTCTTGACTGAATTGGCTCTTATATGTAGGAAACTAATGCACACGTGGTTGAGTCATAGCCCTTGCCAGCTCTAGTAGGCAGTAGAGCTAGAAGCTATCGATATTTGGAATAACGTTAGCAGTCATGTCATCGGACTGGCTAAACAAAGAGACTGTCACTTGTGTACCTAGGTATTAAAGCAAACAGCTGCAAAGAGAGGGGGGGTTTACACTAGAGGAGGGGCAGCAATCGATCAGATCCATAACTTGTGGCTTTGAGGTCTTCGAGCCTCAGGACCTTCTTATTGGCTGGTAGGGCTTGACAAAGAGTACCACAACCTAGGATACCTACTTATGAAGCCTGTCTCTAAGACAGATACTGCCCACCCCCGCTTTTATCAACAAAGAAGATCACTCAATTGTAACATGCCCACTACTTAATGTGTAGAATACTAGCTTTATCATCTTTCACGCCCCTCCTAACCCAGGCTCAACTTCTTATTGCGCGCCATCTCCTTGCGTTTAACATCAACCCCCCCCCTTCTCGTTTATTTTCAATGTCGGCTATCTGCATAGAAAACTAGGCAAGGATCAGAGATTTGATTTAAGTGCGGTCCTGCTAGCAAAGGACTTCAATCATGGCGAACTCATCTAAACTTTCTGACTCAACCACCTCCGCTTCGGTTTCGGCTGAGACCAAAACATTACTTCTTATTATGGGGCCCTGTGGGGTAAGAGGTTGCGAGTGTACCTCCGGAGAAAGTGTATCCAATTCGGATCACTGGTGCGAAACAAAGTGTACCAGATGCTCACATCCTCTCAGCGAACATAACAGCTATGGTCAGTAGCTTTCGATGCTTGATATCTGCTCTGACTGATATGTTCCAGGTGCCCCCAGTTCTTCTGGCGCCGGTATCCTTTCTGCTCGGAAAACCAAGCCTCTCAGTAAGGGACTCCCTATCTCAGACCATGACGGCAGAATTCTGTTTGACCTTTTCCAGTGATCAAGCCTTATGTAAGCCCACGACATGATCTGATAAACGAATTGATCCGCCGTCTAGAACGCTACCACCTGATCCGAGTCAACGGGACCCCTGCCTCCGGGAAAACGACAACAATGAAGCTGTTGGCCAATGAGTTACTCGAACGATATCCCGATACTCCGTTGTATGTTCTATCAGGTTGGCCGGAGAGACAGGTTTCGGCTGCAGGGGGCTGGATACGCTATTTCGAGAAGCAACTCAACGTGCGTGGTGATGAACTTGAAGCATATCCATGTTTCATCCTTTTTGACGAGGCGCAAGAGTCATATTGGGATACGGACTTATGGGCTCAACTCTTTAAGTCGATTGAGAAGACAGTCTCCGTGCATTTTGTTCTTTTCACATGCTACGGCGCAGGGATGACCCATGGCGGCGGGGGCCAGACGCTCCCTACTCCGACGCCTATCAATTTCCAACTCCATCAGCAGGTATCGCTGAGACCGGAAGAAGGGATTTATCACCACCCGGGGCGGAAGCAAGTTGGCTTGCTGCTCAGTGAGAACGAAGCGTACAATGTTCTGGACCAATACGTGCCAAGCAACATATCGAATGGTGCCGACATTCTCACAGAAGGATTGAAGCGTGGATTATATCTGGCCAGTGGTGGCCATGCGGGGCTGCTTGTATCCCTCGTGGATGCCCTGGAGCAAGTACCGGTAGGCCATATGCGTGAGTGGAGAAGACCTGAAAGACCGACTAACTTGTTGCTACTTTGCCAATAGGAGCTTTATGCCTTGATCCAGAAATGCCAACCGCTCGACTGGGTGACAGCAAGCCATAGTCTGTTCCGCGATGACCAACGACTGTTCCAAATCATTCAGTATCTCCCATTTGCTCGCGGCCTTCCTAGACAAGAATACCTGCAACAACACGCCTTCGCTAGTGTCTTCAAGAACGCCGTGGCTCACAACGGGACTCTCCAGTCGAGTTATCTCAAGAACCCAGATCAACAGAGGGCCCTTGAAGATATCTGGAAACAAGGATGGCTTCATGCGGAGACGGTCCAGAGAGATACACTTTATGTGTTTCCCAGCCAGATCCATCGATGGTAAAGTTACTGATCGATTTTCGATTTGATGTTCTACGTGCTGATACACTATCTCAGGTATTGCCAGTGTCTTTTCTCTCAGGTAAACTCAGAGAAAGAATTGATCTATTCGTCGCCTCTTGAGATGGCTATCGATGCTATCCGCAAATTTGACCCATGTCAGCTATCAAGTCGTCTACGCACACTGGAGGGTGATCCCATCCCTATTGAAGACCAGTACCAGAAGGAATTCTACCGCTGCCTATTCCCACTGCTGCTCGAATACCAGATCAAAATGGCTCCAGAATACCTTATCAAATCAGGGGTTAGGAGCGGAAGAATCGATTTTCTGATAGAGCAGAAGCGGTGGGGGCTGGAATTACTACGAAATAGCAACCGTGTCAGACAGCATATGCAACGGTTCAAGAAAGATGGTCAGTATTTTACGATGCTGAACCGCAAGCTGATACAGGATTATGTTGTTCTGAATTTCACTCGCAAGATGCCGCAGAAAAGCTATGCAGGTAATATCCTTTGAAGCCCTCATCCTGATAGCCCGGTCTAAATCTCTTCTCCAGAATATCGCGGTCATCTATACCATGTTGTCTTTTCTGAGGATTTTAGAATTGTTCGTATCATCGATGCCTCGGATCTGAGTGAAGTCACTACCCTTGTTCTAGTGGAGAACCCACATTTTCTCCGCTAAACAGTAACTTTACTTGGTCTTACGCTTCTTTGCCTCTGTTTCGTTGACGCAATTTGATAATCTCTTTGATCCCATTTGACCGTCATACCTTGCCTGGCTATCACACTGAATACAGTGTTATTTGTAAATGTGTTTATTGTAACCCTGGGCACTGAGCCGTGAGGACCAGATTGTAATGAGTAACGTCACAGTGCCGATTCCTTCGTCTCGGATGCTCTACAGATTGGAGAGCGTGCACGACACCCTCAACTCCTCGCCCGGATAAATTCCACCAACGCCTTCCTCCCCGCCGGTCGCACCGGTGCCTCGGTATGCATCGCCCCGGGCACATCCGTCCTCACCATCTCAATCCCCAACCTCCTGGCCTCCGCCTCCAACTGCCCCGCCGCCTCCGGAGGAATCACCTCATCGTTCGCAGCAGTGAGCAGCAGAATGGGCGGTAACACTCTCCTCCCTTGCTGAGTCAAGGTTGCTGTCTCAGTATCCCGAGTCGTCTCGATCCTGTCAGACGCATCTCCATCTTCGCCATCCTCAGAAACAGCAACCCCATCGCGCCACGCCACCATCCGCCGCAACGCGAGCACACTGTCCCAGTGGTTCCACAGGAAGGGCCACAGATACCGATACGGCAGCCACTTCTGTGGATACAGGCTGATAAGCATCTCCTTGACGCTGGAGGAGGGCGCCTCCATGATCAAGCCTGTGATGGGGGCGGATGAAGTTTGAGCTGCTGCGACCTCAGCGTCAGCAGGACTGGGCTTCTTAGTCATGGAGGCCACCGCACCTCCATTGCTAAGATACGTCGCCAGCGCGGTGGTCGCAACCGCCGAGCCCAGACTGTGACCCCACAGGACCACGCGGACCTCTCGGTCCGGTGCCGTGTAGGTCTGCATCACCCACGCCAGGAACGCTTGGGCGTCGCGCTCGATCCCCCTCTGCGAGGCGCGGCCGGACGAGGTCCAGTAGCCGCGGTAGGAGAGGGCGGTGATGATGTACTCGACCTCTGGTTCTGGTTCTGGGAATCCAGAAGCAGGCGGGGCGTTGGACAGCGCCCGCAGGGTCTGCGAGAGAAGCGGCAAGCGCAGCGGGGTGGAGCCGCCGTTACCCTGGAAGTAGCAGATGACTACTGTCTTTTTCGGGGGCTGTTGTCGGCGGGGGAGACGGCCCTCGCAGACGGTGAGTTTCGTGCCGTCCAGGCTGCGGATCTGCTGCGTGGTCCATTGTACGGGACGGCATTCGGGTTCGTAGGCGGCGATGGTCTCGGAGCGGGAGAGCGGTGGGAGCCAGGAGAGATAGAGGAGTTTATCTTGCAGGAGGACGATCCAGAAGCATTTCCAGGTCCAGAGGCCGAGGAGGAGGCCGAGGAAGATGGTGGGGGGGATGAGGATGGGAGGGAGGGTGGTGGTGAAGAGGGTGCGTTTGGAAGCTGGGTTGAATGGTTGAATGGGCTGTTTGGTAGGCCGGTGATTAATTCTGGGAGGAGGTTTCGAGATGTGGATGGTTGCTCTAGATGCTCCAGATGGGTAACATGGTGGACATGATGTTGCGGCTCGGCGAGTCGCCGTTATCGCGGGTGCTCCGAAGCCGCGTCGTGCGCACTGCACAACCCATTGACCTCGCATCAACGGCACGACGGTGACGGCGGCGAGGGTCTAGGCGCGTCGATTTGCGTCGATTTCCGAAAGAAGGTATGAGGGCAACGAGGCGTGAAGTTGGCGGTGGATCGTCAATGGTGAGGCAGCGCGGCTTTTCATTTGGTGGAGATGCGGTGGGGACTGGTTGCCGCTGACTAATTCAACATCGGCTGGGAGCGAGTCACGTGGTGTGTTGATTCTCCTCCCCACTCGCGCTTCATCTGCATCTGTTCAGCACAGCTGCCAGCGAAAGCGGTTGCATTCTTGCTTAATATCCTCGAATTCCAATCCGGTATGATCTAGACTTGGTGCAATCGATCGGACGCGTTGCAAGTCCACAAAATCGGCAAATGCGACCGTACTAAAGAGTGGCCCGCAGCATGTACGCCAGGGAGCCTAGCATGGAGCTACGAATAACTTACTACGTATCAACATGGCGAATCCCAACTGCTTCGCACCCAGCCACATGGACACGTCTGAGTTTCATCCACTTGAAAAAGTCTTTTAAATAGGCACAGCCGAGGCAAGCCGCGTGGAGCCGGCAATCACCGACGGATCTCCCAGCCGAGGATCAGCAGCCAAGCCTACTGTTTTGACTGGAGACTGGAACAACAACATTGAACACAGATATGGTATATTGAAAAAGATAAGTAGCAGCCTGCCTTAGGGGCAGAAGAAAAGGTATCAACAATAAAATAACAAAACCACCACGACACTCAAGAACTAGTGTTTTAGTTCCAGACGTATATACGTGATAAGTATTGACATCGGTAGCGAATATGTACCGAGAAGATACGATCGAACGCGTGTATATACACCTCACCCACAGACCTGATCGGGTGACATTCACCCAGAGTAATCAATCACAGCCGCGAGACGCAGCGGGCCAGCAGTGACAGAGCCACCGATGCCACCGACGGAGCTCTCGGAGGGGGTGTAGGCGTTCTCGACGGTATCGCCGCCGGAGGTGATGTACGAGCAGCCGGTGGTGGTGCCGTGGCGGCAGAGCTTCATGCCCTGGATGGTCTGGTCGGCCTCCTCGGCGACGATGGCACTGACGTCCCAGCCGGACCAGCTGTCGTTCTCCTCGTCGCCGAAGTCGAACTCGCCCCAGGTGCACGAGTACTCGCCGTAGTCGTTGGTGGGGAGGCTGTCGCCCTCGGCGGCGCCCCAGCCGCCCTGCGAGTTCTCGTCGAAGGCGACGTAGCGCGTCTCGCCCGAGGACAGCGTGAAGTTCAGGGCCGAGTGGCCGAAAAACCCGTCGTCCGCCCCGTCGGGCCCGATCTTGTTCCAGATGCTCACGAACCAGTCCGCGCTGTTCTGCCCCGTGAACTGCACCACGTACTTGTACTGCCACGCCTCGCTGGCGCTGACCTCGATGATGTTGCTGCCCCACGGCACGCCCACGTTGCCCACGTAGGTGTCGCCGCTGCTGCTCGTCGTGTTGCTGCGTTCCCCGAACCCGCTGGTCGAATAGACCCCGCTGGTCGGGTAGGTGTACCACGCTGAGCTGACGCCGGCGGCGCTGCTGCTGGCTGCAACGGCGGAGGAGGTGGTAGTGGTAGTGGTGTGAGCATGGGTCTTGGTGTGGGTGCTGGTGCTGAAGGTGGTGGTGGTGGCTTCGGAGCCACCGATGGAGAGGCCAAGGCTCAGGCTGGCGCTGATGGCGAGATCCTCGTTGAGGTCGAGTTCGACGAAAGCGGCGGCGTCGCTGGCGGAGGTGGTGGCGGCTTCCTCGTGGGTAGTGACGGTGGGTGCTACACCAGTGACAGTGCTGGTGAGCGTGATGGTGTGGTAGTTGACCACAGTCTCCACGACCACTTCACGGGCAGCCAGGTGTGCCTCCGGGGCACGTTCGGCATGGCCGTGGCCGTGGGGGTGACGGCGCTGGTGACCGTGGGTGCGAGCTAGGGCCGATTCGGCGATGGCGCCGTAAAGAAGGAGTGACTTCCACTGCATGGTGGGCGTGGTTGGCTGATCAACAAATGGATCGGAAAGGTAGCTGTGTATCGATCGGTTCGACTGAAGGAGAGTGTTGGACGTATGCTCTGCGCACGACTGCTATAACCCTGGCTGACTTGAACCAGGAGGGCACGATCAAAGGAACGACTGGATGATGCTTGAAGAAGAAAGAAGATCAGAGCCAACAGAGTGGTCCCCAGTCCCAGTATATAGATTAACCCGCCGCCACCCCAGTTCACACGGGCGTCAAAGCGGATAGCCAACCGACGGTGGACGACGCAAGACAGCGCCGAGTGGAGACAGGACAAGACTCGAGAATCGTCAGCATTGGGCCCTGATCAGTCACATCGCCTCGAGAAGGCCCGTTGTCGAATGGCGCGATCCAGACCAGCTGGCGACTAAAGGAGGTTGTCGAATCAATAGTTCCCCGTTTAGGGCAGTGAAACGGAGGGCCACCAATTTCTTCTCTCCCCACCCCCCAGTTGCTCTGGGGCCGGAACAGAACAGATTATAATCCATCGCTGCTGTTGGCTGACATTCCTGCAGAGGAGTGTTTTGGTTGTCAGTGTGGGACTCCACAAACAGACTCTTTCCTACTGTTCGGTTTCTCAGGTACA
Organism: Aspergillus aculeatinus CBS 121060; assembly: GCF_003184765.1. Taxonomy (NCBI): domain Eukaryota; kingdom Fungi; phylum Ascomycota; class Eurotiomycetes; order Eurotiales; family Aspergillaceae; genus Aspergillus; species Aspergillus aculeatinus. Next base: position 1,556,264 of record NW_020291470.1, read on the forward strand.
CAGGCCTGGTCATTGGCATGCCATGCATTCCCTACGTAAGCCCGCGACGGCCCCCCCTTGCGTCGTCACTGGTCACCTCAGCCCTCCCACTGGTCCGACCAGAGACGCGGACATTTTTCCAAGCCATGTGTCTAAAGTTGTGCGTGGCCCCTCGATGAGGATCTAAGGAGCGAAGGCAGGTTGCTCGGGCGAATGGTGACATTCCTAAGGCAAACTCTGGGTTCTAGACGGAGGGCTAGCGCAGTCCATCGGAGTGGGTCATTTCCGAACGACGGATCGCAGAGGTTTGTGTACTGTACTCCGCAGTGCAGCTGGTTGTTTGAACTCGTACTATGAATTGTTATTGCAGGTTGATTTGCTGGTTGACTTTGACCGATGTTCAAAGTTCCCACCAGGCAAACACATAAAAATTTTCTGAACAGTGAGGGCTAAGCCTTGTTAGCGCGGGCTAGCCGTGCAACTCCTTTCCTTTCCGTCGCGATCGATCAGCACCACGTGTGCTGGTTTCAGTAGGAGAGATGATGTGCCTGATCGACTGCTGATGGTTCACCTGTTTATAGGTGCTAGATTGCAGCAGCTATACACCTGTCATAGGAGATATCTTGACTTGTCACTTCCCCCCTGCCCCCGTTTGATACAAACAAAGATCTTGACCTGTGTTTTTGTTCCTGTCCGCCACTTTAGGGCACAACAACTAACGGGTGGGGCGGGAGTTACGTATACCCGCCCAGAACTAGTGCTGGGCCAAGGTTGGCGATGACGAATCCACGGTTCCGGTGATTACCTTATTCTTTCGCCGCGGTGTCTGTTTGTGTCTTGTTCTGTGGACGTATCTACTGAGTACTCCAGACGGATTGGAGCAAGATTTTGGGGCAGATGGCCGCATTCTTAGCTAAGCAAATAACTAGTGCCAGTACTGTAGAGTACTGACAATCTTGTATGCACAAGTAAACCAAACCAACATCAAATCAAAATTAGGGACATGAGACATAAGGTCAAATTAAATCAAAAGGAAGAGCAAGAGGGAAAAAAAAAGTTAAAGTCAAAGCGAAGAAGCAATATCCTGCAAGCAATCCAACCTTCCCTGAACAGCAATAGCCGAACCAACATCCCTAAGCACCCCTAAGCACCCCCCATAAACCATAAACCCCTTTAGTCTCCCTCCTCCACCCTCCCCCAAAAGACAAGAGGCGTGATCACTCATCATCATCATCATCATCATCATCATCATTCTCACCCTCCCACACCCCTTCCCCAGATGCTGGATTCATAATCCCCTGGCCGGCCCAGTACTGATCCTGGGTGACCACCGCACGAAACGTGTCCTGATTCTCGGTCTTCCACAGCTCGCGCAGCCCGTCCAGCTGCGTCTGCAGCACATCGCGGAACCCCGGCTTGGCCGCCTCCCGCCGGCGGAGCATCTCGCGGTGCACGAACTCGAACCGCTCCATGGTGGCAAAGGTCACGTCGCTCAGGGCCGCGTCGACGCGCTGGGTGTCCGTCGGCCGCGGGCCATCCCCGACCCTCGCGGACAGGAGCTGGGCGAGGGGCTCCCGGAAGGCGGCGAAGACCTCGCTGACCAGGAACAGATCCTTCAGGGTCATGGTGTGGTAGCGGAGAACGGCGGCGGGCCGGCCGAGGAGGCTCAGGCTCCAGGCCTGGTAGAGGGCGCGCACGAGACGGCGGGTTTCCGGGGACCGGTTGGCAAGGCCGTAGCCTTCGGGCTGGAAGGCTCGGGTGGCGACGTGTTGGGTCAGGGCCGCGCTGATGTGGGCGGGGTCTTGGGTCAGGAAGCTTGTGATGAGCGGGTGGGTGTTGTTCACGCCGAGGACTTGGCTGAGGAGGTAGTTTACGAGGGCCGTGAGGTCGGGGATAATGGGGTTCATCAGTGTGGGGACTAGAGGGGTAGTGAGTGAGTTGTGGTTAGCATCTGGTCAGTGGAAGGGTTGGGTCTCGGCTCATGCCTCGGCGAAGGAAGGACGAAGAAAACTTACTACTGCCTAAAAGGACCCAGATGCGATCGAAGTTTGGACTCGGCTGATATCCAAGTGTCCTGATGGCGAGTGTTTGTGCGTTGTGCAGCAATCTCATTAGGATCCCTGGGTTGAGCTTGTTCGCGTCTGTGAGTTCGGCGTTGCCCTCTTGATCAGCTAAGAGCTGCAGCGGGAGATGCACCGAGCCGAGAATCTTGGGAGCCAATTTCCGGAAAATGTAGGCAATGTTGTGGTGGACTATGGCGTGGAAACGGTGGGATGTCAGGCTGAGCTGGATGACGTCCTCGAAGGTCCACAGAGCGAGTATCATCATGAGGATGATCTCAGCCGGGAACACAGCGAAAGGGTCCTGGAGCAGGGCAATCCTGCCGCCCCTTTTGGGACCGTCTTTATCAGGCATCGTGGTTGCTTGATGCTGATGAAAGCCGATGTATTGCCAGGAGCAGGAGCTGAATTTGGAGAAATCGGGCGATTGCAAGGTCTTTGATAGGATAAAGGTGATGATGAAAGTGATGATGAGAAGAGAGGAGGGAGTCATAAAAGAAAAAGGTGGGGGTGATATTTATGTCTGAGATCTACGCAAAAACAGTACGAATCTGGCCGTGCAGAGCGACGGCGACATCATCACCTACATTCATATAGGAGACCGCATGAGCATTCACTGTGCTCAGTGTGCTCTTTTGGCGGACTGTGGGCTGGTTTGGTGGCTGGTGTCTCGGCGCTGAGAAAACCGTACGGTCTGCATAACACACAGGCTGGCTGGTATTACTTCCCATCGCTCACAATGCTTCACAGCAAGAGCCAGAAGATTGCAAGCATAGGAAGTCATCATGCGAACAAAGACCACGGATATTGCTTGGACCTTCTCTTTGTAGAGAAAAGCAGCCGTTTCTCATTCATCCACTACATTGCTGTGGCGATCGATAACATACAGATCGGACTCGTCAGCTTCAACTTTTCCGTGTTGGCCTCGACAAGCTCCAGGCTAACTATCCTCCCACAGCCATAGATCCGACTGGAGGCCCTCCCGCTCTGCATCCAGCACCAGATTATTCGCATTCAACTGATCCGTCACAGACAGCATGTAGTCCAACGACAATCCAAGACCTCGCCAGTCGAGCGACAGTTCATCCTCCGGATCGGGAGGCACATCGGTAGGCGGGATGGTTGGGATGCTGTCCACTTCCTCAGCGCTGGGGCCCGACAGATGCTCCGATTGTCCTAGCGGTCGCTGTTGGCTTTCGGGCGTGGCCAGCTGCCCGTGTGCTGTGTCTGTGCTGACCGGGGGTGTTTGGTGCCGTTGAACCAAAGGTTGAACGAGTTCCTCCAGCAGCTCGATCTCGGATTTGCGGAGGTGTGCAACGCGGTTGCCACGCTCAATCATCTCGTTCAGCAGGCTGAAGCCGGCTTCACGGTAGGTCGGATCCATGGCAGCGTCGGGTAAAATGGCGGAGATGAGCGAGAGGACGAAGAAGGATGAGAATACATTCTCGAGATCGAATGGGAGGAACGTCTCTTCAATGGAGACAATGTAGTTAGCGATAGAGGGCTGGAGATAAGGGTGAGAGGGTAATGCGAACCCAACAGATTTTGATCTCGAAGAGCAGAGAGTATTTTGAGGGATTTGACGGCGGAATCAATGCATGCTTGGAGGAGGGTTTGCACCGGTGAGGATAGAGTGCGAAACTCGGCGCTTTCTTCGTAGCAACTAAGGCGTTCCCATAGAAGGCTCAAAACAAGCGGTCTTGTGGTGACGATGATGCACTGGTTATCGTGAGTATAATGTGCCGTATTGACGGCTCAGGACGGCTTACCAAATGGCATGACAGAGTCAGTCGAGTAGTGACGCCTGACAAGGCGTCCACTGAGTTTGCGAAACGGTTGGAGAAGACTTCGTCGAGCTCGCGAGATAAGTCGGACATCTCTTGTAGAACGGAGCGGACCTTGCGTAGGAATAGACCTCCCAGCGTGCCATCGGCACTGTACACGGCTGTCGAGTTTGTCAGCGAGACGTTGCCAGCGATCGGAGAATATGGTATTTACTGTTCAGAACACGAGCAGTCACTTGCGATATTCTGACGTGCAAACTTAGGACGGCCTCGTTCTGCGAACATGTTCGTGGGTCCCACAAAACGGCGTTGACATCCTCGTCGTTCACCGAGTAGGGCGAGCCCATCAAGGAGGAAAATTTGCGGTCCAAGATATATACCGTCCACCAGATGTTGCTCCACCGGGTGACGAGCTTCTGTCCCAGCTGTTCCACGGGCTGAGCGCGGTGAAGCCCCTCTACCAGAGCCATTCGCATAGAGTGACCAATCTAATCCAGTTAGTGAGAACCCAACAGTGTTCGCAAGTGATGTCTCACATAACAATAGGCGGTATCTCTCATATCCACCGAGTAAAAGTAAAGCGCAATGAGGGCTAACGTCTCGATAGCAAGAGTTGGATCCTGCCACAGCCCCGTGATATCCGGCAATAACGACATGGCTCGCGAGAAATATTTCGTCCACGAGGCAGTGTTGGACACCGTCCGCACTGGAGCCAAGAATGCTTCCCCAAATGCCAGTATGACCAGAAACTGCACGTACCACAAACGTGACTCTTGTACCTTCTCCCCCGCATTCTTGTAAAATTCGTGGAGATGACGGAGAAATGCGTCCTCATCGAAGAGCCGGTACATATTGCCAAAGTGGAACTGCACCGTGCTCACCATGTACAGGGCGTGCTCCATCGACGGCAGTCCGCTGGTATCGGGCACCTCCTCGGAGCTAGCATGCCGCCATAGTATCTGATACGCCTCGCCATCGGCCGCAAGAGGAATTGGCCGCTGGCTGTCGGGATATATACGTGCTTGAACAATGTTGAGGACGCGTCGACTGAACGACCACGTCGAGGTGGGTCCGAGGAACACTGCGCGAGATCAGTTGTGTTAATCCTGTCTGCTGAAAGTACCACGTACGCCACTTCCTGTGTTGTCGACCAGTGTGTTTGACATATGTTGAAGGGGAGACTAAGGGGTTGGAGGCAAATCGGTCGTCGTAGCGGTCGGAATCGAGAGGAGCTGGGGTTTCTGCGGCTTCTGCATTTTCATCTTCACAGACTAAGACGGTTAGACAAGGCTTCATGTCTGTACTCAGGTGGATCACATACCATCGAGAGCCCCATTGATGGTGTCTTCCCTCAATGAACGATGTCGTTTGCTGGTGGGTGAAGATGGCACGCCTTCTAGCCCTTCAACTTTGCGTTTCAGGGACAGGAAAAGCCTGGGAGAAAGGGATTGCGGTCAGCGCAAGCAAGGAGTGGTTGGTACTGTACATGAGTGGGCAAGTGAGGAATACTCTTCAGAGACGACAATCTTCCGATCCTCTTCAAAGACGCAATTCTGGCGACGCTGGCGACACTTATCGCACGGATGAGTTCCGGAACACTTGACCTTCCTGGAGCGACATCGTTGACAGCTGGAGTGTTTGTCAGCGCTAGGGTTGCTCGTTTGCTTTTGCTCCTATACCGAGGTCACGGGAACACACGCATTGCTGGTCCGTTTGGGACGCTGAGATTGGCTCATGGTATAGCTGTCGGGAGGGGAGAGATCTATCATATTCTTAGTAACCAACAAGCAGTCTCACCACCACTTTTGGACAGCGACAAGATGATGGGAAAAACATAAAGCACAATCGCCAGCTGTCGTCAGAGGACAAAAAGTGGCAGGGGCAACTTATCGCGGAGAAACCCCGATTTTAGTCACTTTACCCCGCATGTTATCAGCTTATCACAGCAACAGGATCTGGCCTCCATGATAAGACGATCGTTCTTGGCATGAAGCAAGGAGAATTGATTAGAATCTGTAAGGCTACTAACGATTCTCTACCAGGCTAGCTCCGGTCGGCTCATGCAGCTCGCTTCCAGTTGCGAACAAAACCGTTCCTCTTCCGCTAAGCGATCCGTCTTCATGTCTCCCGTCACTGCCGGCAGCGCCGGCCAGATCTCTCGCCCACCTTGGGCCTCTTCCTTCTGGCGGTGCTCCATTACCATGTCTCTCAGGCTTTGTTGGAAGTGAATGGGACCCTGTGTTGTTGTTATTAGCCTCGAATTGACCAGCAGGTGCGGTCAATATACCTTTTCCTTGCTCGGGTGGAGCTCGCCGTTGATAAACACCCCGGTACTCAGATTCGTCTGCACACCAACACAGAGCTCTTTGTCCTCCTCCAGAACCTGCCTATAAAATGCGTTGATATTATCAAACTCCTCGTCCGTGGCGTCGCGGTGACGATAGACTTCGTTTTCGATCTTGCTCGTGGTCGCGCTCAAGGGAATCATCCGCTGAATATAAAAGAATTTGTCGCTATGGCAGAAACGTTAACGACTCGATCCTGCGACCAGGATATTTTCCCGACTAATCAAACTTACGTCACTGTCACCGAGGTGGTGGGGAAAAAATATGTAATGGCGCGCCGAAACTGGGCATCGACATTGTCCTTGTTGAAGATATGATGCTCCATGTAGGCGGCGGTGGGCTCCACCCGATATCGCGGCAGATCCGAAACCCCGCTGATAAGCGGATGCGATGTCGCACAGTGATAGCACTCGTTGTAATTCTCAATCAGCAGCTTCCAGTTCGCCTCCATCTCCATCTCCCAGTAGTGGTCGAAGGTGTACTCCCCGGCGAAATCAAAATCTTGCATGCGCGGCTGCTCGTCGATCCGCTGGAAATCATCTTGCCACTGGACGTCGGGACTCTCGCCGGCCTGCAGATTCACCCACACGAAGCCGGCCTGGTCGGCGTGCACATGGATGGGAAGTAGCCCGTTTTGGCTTTTGTCAAAGTCGGGGACCGTCTCGAAGCGGGGTGCTTTGGAGAGGTTCCCTTTCAGCCCGTAGGACCATCCGTGGTACTTGCAGCTGAGAATGGAGGTGGAGCCGGCCCGAGCCTGCACTATGGGGTATGCGCGGTGGCGGCAGATGTTGTGGAAGCCGTTGATGTTTCCGTCGCGGTCTTTGGTCAGGAAGAAGGAGAATCCAGCAACGGTGAAGGATAGGAAGTCCCCGGGCTTAGCGAGACGGCTGGAGTGAGTAAGTAGGATCCAGCGTTTGGAGAAGATGGCGCGTCGTTCGAGCTCATACATCGCGTCGGAGCGGTACCAGGAGGCCGGAAGCCCCCGAGGCGGAGACTCCTCTGCGGTTCCTTTGGAGGTGCGCCCAAATAATCGCCACATTTTCTGTGTTTTAGGTGCAATTGTGCGTGACTTTCGTGCATTGTGGTGCTGCTCCAATTCTTATATAGCTCCAGTTCGCAATGGTGGGGGTGTGATGTCGATTCAAGGATGGGGGTGCGATACTCCCTGCAGGCATAGCATTGATAAGGAAGTAGCCCTAGCCTACTTTGACCGTCTTCCTCCATGGATATCAAGATATATTAGCCATGTATGTTGTGTAATGCTATGCTCATTCAGTATATTAAAAATTAACGACACGGATTGATTATCTGATGGCTATACTGGAAGCTTGATTAGAATCCGAGTGTCTGCTAAACAGCTTTGATAGTACTCACGTAAAAGATAGCTACAAAGTCATTGGTACAACTCCAGGTCCTATCCATTGAACATGGTTCAACCTGAGATCGTCTCAATGCATGTATGAAGAGGAAACAGGGAGGCAGACAATTTAGAATGTGACTTTGAATTGATAAACGTAAAATGGTAGATATAAATTTATAGAAGAAAGGGTAGAATAAATAGTAAGCTCAACGGTCATAAGCTTAACAGTATGTTATCTTGTTTGTATAGAAGCGTCGGCTCCACTGAACAGTTGTAGACAACGGTAGAACAAGGAGTCCAAACAATGACAGACCAGCAGTCTTCTGGAAAGTATTCCCGTGACACAGCGGGCATCCATGGATCATCGACCCAAGAGTTGTGGATGCCTAACTACGAACACCTCTTCCCCATCCCTCCCAATAGTCCGCTGGACGCCCCCATTTAACGCTCAACTTCCACTGACAAGATGTCCACCACAATCCCAACAATCGGTCTCTCCCCTTACCTCACCGCAGCCAATAGCAATGACCCCCAAAAAGCCACCGTCATCGCCGCGATCCGCGAAGCCTGCCAAACAACCGGCTTCTTCCGCATCACCCACCACGGCATCTCCCCCTTCCTCCAGTCCGACCTCCTGACCGCCGCAAAGCACTTCTTCGCGCTTCCGCTCGCAACCAAGCGCCGGTACATCGATACAACCGCCCGAAAGGGGTACGAGGAGATTGGCTCTCAGACACTGCAGCAGGGAACGAGGCCTGACATCAAAGAAGTTTAGTCCCTTCGTTCCTCTCAGCCAACAATCTTCTAGCGGAACCACAGACTAAGCATGGTTGGGTGAAATTAGAGCTACATGGTCGGAACGGAACTCACCGCACCGAAGAAACCGCCTTACCGACCGTTCGAGTATCCTAATATCTGGCCTGACGCGTCCATCCTCCCGGAGGCGGTCTTCAAGGAGCCGATCTTGAAGTACCATGAGGCTATCTGTGAGCTTGCTCGAATTATCATGGAGATTCTGCTAAAGGGGTTGGAGGATGATTTTCCTGGGCTGCGATCGGAGAAATTGCTGCAAGATTTCTGTCGAGAGCCCTGCGCGAGCTTGAGGCTATTGAGATATCCGGGGCCATCGTCTCGCGGGGATGGTTCGACGGAGAAGGGCACGGGTCGGAATATATGTGTGCACAGAGGCGAGGTTGTGGCGGGGGCGCATACCGACTTTGGGGGTATCACGCTTTTGCTGCAGGATGGGAATGAGGGACTGCAAGTTTTATATCGCCAAGGGAGAAACGAGGACCAAGGAATAGACGGGGAACGGGAAGCGGAAGCCTGGGTTGATGGTCCATCCACGCCGGATGCTTATGTTGTGAACATCGGAGACATGTTTGAAAGATGGACCGGGGGCCGGTATCGGAGTACCGTTCACCGGGTGGTGAATGTCTGTGGGAGAGAGAGGTACTCGGTGCCGTTTTTCTATGATGGAAATCTGGATTTTAAGGTTCAGCCCTTAGACAAGAAGGCCTCTTTGAAGGGGAAAGGTCGTGAGGTAACGGTCAGAGAGTATTTGATGAAGAAGTTTGAGGAGATCTATCTTTGATGCAAGCCGATACTCAATAGTGGCCATCAAAGACTGAATCCGAGAAAATGCAAACAACGGAGAACACAGTTGTTATGATGCTTTGACGAATCATAAGCGAAGGATTAGAGGCTTTGTATTGAGAGATAGAACGAGAAGAATTATTGTTGTATGTTGGCCATTACAGGCCGAGATCTACACTCCCCGCACGCTCCATGAGGTGCATTGGGACAGTGGGCCCCAAACCAACGACTTGTGGTAAACGTGCTAGCATAGCAGGTACCTGGGTGTTTAAGCCTAGTATCGCCACTTGCTCTCCCAAAGTCTCTCCATCTCTAAATGAAAATCATTGCCTTCGATTTCTTCGAACTTTCGCCACAGCTTGTCTGCACCAGGAACAAAATCCGGGCCCGGCACTAGAATAGCTAACCCTGCGCCACCCAATTCTGTCCTATAAACTTCAAACCCCTCGGAGGTCAAATGATCGATCCCCTCCTGCAGACGCACACCGTGTGCTTGTGAACTGAGTAGAGTAAGAGAACATCCCCCGCAGCCGGCGCCAGTAAGCTTTGTCCACCCAAGCCTCTGATGCGATAAGACCGTGCGCACTCGCTCAAGGCGAGGGTGAGACGCCCCCAAAGGCTGTAGGAGTTGGTGATTGATTTCAAGGAGGGTTCCCATTTGCTCGATGAAAACTGGATCGGGTTGCTGTTTCGGTGCTGCGACGAGCGTCTTGCGGATCAGCTCCGTTGTTAGGTGAATGTAGTCAATTATGCATCCAGCGCCTCGTTGGTGGGACCCGATCCATTGCTGAAAACTCTTGACAGCGCTCGCGGTCGATCGCATTTGACAAGTATCAACGACAAGGATCGGAAGTTCCGGAAACTCCGCAATCCGGTCTATCGTGGGTTGGGTGAAGTTGGACAGAGCATCTCGCTGGAAGTACAACGCCCCACCTCGGAGCGAGGTAGCATGATCCACACCACTGGGCGCTCCATGAAAGCATCGCTCTCCTAGATAGCTTGCTTGATCGATGGCTCTCAGATCTTCTTCTGTGCACAGTTCGTTGTCTCTGGGAATGATGACGCCCGTCTGAATTAAGATAGCTGTCGCAACCACTACTGAGAAACTTGCACTGCTGCCCAGACCAGCCCCAATAGGAATCTGCGAGCGAAGAGTGTAGGTTGCACCGGTTGTGGTACGGGATGCTAAAGAAAGGTACATGTATAAGAATGCAAGAACGGCGCCGTTGGGATCTCCGAGCTGACGCTGAAGCGCACGGATTACGGAGGCTGGACTATTGGATGACTTTGTGATTCCCCATGGCAAGGTATCCAAGTCCCACGTACAGTTGAAGCCAGTGTCGGTCAGTCTTAGCGTGACTCGTCGATCGCTTTTGGGGCGTGGAGTCACTAAGAGATAGGAGCGGAGGCCGATTGCGGCGGCGATAGCGGGTTTACCCCATAAGGCGGAATATTCGCCAGACAAAATGACCTTTCCAGGAGCAGAAACGACAAATGGACTCATGGTTTGAAATCACGGAAGATCACGATGAGACTTACTCTATGCGAAAATATATATCCCGGGTGTTTAGAGATACTAGGAGGGAAGATCCGGTTGTCCCGGATGATCGGCTGGCCAGGGATTCATCATTCCAGCACAAACAAACGCTATGTCTAGCTCTAAGCTATAGAGTGTCAACTCACATAAAAGATGTACTTTTCTGGTTGTTGGCACACAGTTGAGATTGATCGATTCTATAGCATTTCTTCTCACCATCACATATTTCAACCTTTCAAGATGATCATGTCTCCGCTCCTAGGGCTCATATTCTGCTTCTTGGGACAATGGCTCCTCCTACGAACAATTTATCGTCTCTACCTCCACCCCCTCAAGAAAATTCCTGGCCCAAAGCTGGCGGCAATCTCACATCTCTATGAATTCTACTACGACATCATCAAGGGCGGACAATTCATTTACGAAATCCAGAGAATGCACAACCAATACGGTACGCACCGATTCCTACTAATTGTATGTGTCGCTAGCCCTGATACAAGGACCATCTTCAGGACCTATTGTCCGTATCAACCCTCGTGAGGTCCACGTCATTGACCCGGAGTTCTACGACGAGATCTACGCTTCTGGTAGCCGCAAGCGCGACAAGGATGCTCGGTTCGTGCCTACGTTCACCCTACCGACGTCGATGATTGCGACCGTCGGCCACGATCACCATCGGTTCCGACGTGGGATTCTGGCAAACTACTTCTCCCGCCGGTCCGCTTTGGAGCTCGTTCCTCTGGTTGAGGAAAGAGTTCTCAAGCTCATGGATCGCTTGGACGGCTTCCGTCAGAGCCAGCGCGTTGTACGCCTGGATGATGCCTTCGCCGGGTTTGCGGCCGATGTGATCACCTTGCACTCCTACGGTCAGCGATTCGGATTTCTGGAGGATAAGAACTTCCGATGCAACATTCGACAAGCGGTGGGAGAGATCACCGTCCTGAGTCACTACAACCGGTTCTTCCCCAGGGTAGTGCAAGTCATCGAACAGCTGCCCCTCTGGCTTCTGTCGTGGCTACAGCCGGGCAAGTCCAGTCTGTATGACCTGCAGCGGACAGTCTATGCGCAATCGCAGGAGTCGATTGCCAAGCGAGCATCAGGGTCCGAGTTACGCCGATCGGTGTTCACCTCCTTGACCGACCCCAAGGTCCCCCCACACGAGCGCACACCCCAACGTCTGAAGTACGAGGGATTCTTGGTGCTGGCTGCTGGAACGGAGACCACCGGTCGAGTGTTGACGATCGCGGCGTTCCATCTGGCCCACAGCCCGGAGATATGTGATCGCCTTCGCGACGAGCTCAAGCAAGTCATGCCCACGCCGCAAAGCGCGGTGGGATTCCCGGAGCTCGAGAAGCTGGCGTACCTGGTATGTTACACCTGAATGATACTGCGGACACATGTGTCCCCGGGCCTGACGAGGACCCAAGACGGCAGTGATCAACGAAGCCCTCCGCCTTGCGTCACCTTTGACTATTCGACTCCCTCGCACCGCACCCGATGAGACGCTGAAGTACAAGCATCATGTGATCCCGCCGGGAGTATGTGCATTCTTGATTCTTTCCTCTCGCAGTGGCAGTGGCTCTGCTGACGCAGACATAAACATAGACACCTATGAGCTCCTCCTCGTATCTGATGCATCGTAACGTCACCATCTTCCCTGATCCGGAGAGATTCGATCCGGAGCGCTGGCTGGACGGGTCAGAGCAAGACAGACGACTCACCCGCTATCTCTCGCCGTTTACTCGAGGTAGTCGGATGTGCCTTGGTATCAATCTAGCCTATGTGGAACTCTACCTAGCCATTGCTCATCTCGTGCGACGATTCGACTGGGAGCTGCATGAGACGACCCCGGAGGATGTGCGGATCGTGAGCGATTTCATATTAGGGGGCACCAGACGGGGTGATATAAAAGTCGATGCTAAGATCGTAGGCTGCGTTCAGGATTAAGTAGAGTAGTCCGAAGTACTGGTGCTGAGTCGATTAAATCACACTGCAAGACCGAATGACATGCTATCCTAACACATAGTGTCCCCACTACAGCTGTAACTTGTGGAGCAACAAACCTATTATTTTGAAATATTCCCAGTGCATGACATGAGAACAGGAACATGCTTACATCCTTTACCTATTGTCAATGACTACCCCAACGTAAGCATAGAAATATGCTTTGCCTTTGTTTTTGATTCCTTTTTCTCCTTCAGCCAGCACCAGAATCAAGAAGAACCCTCAAGGGAAGAAGGACAATTCAATTGCGCAACTACCACAATACCAGGCCACATAGTCCACTTTCAACCAGACAACTCCACTTCCATCAGCCGATACCTAGGATCGATATAATGGAACAGCGTCTCTCCATGGATCCACAGACGGAATACCTCCCGCAGCTGCGAATTCACCTCCAACCTCCTCATCACCGCCTCGTAGCTTGTGAACAGCTCCCAGGTAAACTCCTCCAGCATAGCCAGCGGCGCGATCCCGCGCTTCGCCGCGCCCATGTAGATAAAATTCGCGCGCTCAGACCCCACGACCGACTCCTTGTAAAAGGAGAGCACGTCGTTGATGCCATGCGCGAGCTGGGCCATCTCGGGCATGACCCCTAGCATGAGCGCTTCGACCGTCTCGGTGGGCTGGTCAGGGAAGAGGTGTCTGGCGGGCAGGAAGAGGCCGTACGGCTGCGCGAACCCCGTCATCCACCGGAAGTAGCGGGGGAAGTCGTCGGAGATCCGGTCCGGGGGGTACGCGTGGCCGGAGCTTTCGAGCCCCTGTGAGGCAATGGACTCGATTGTGCTGGCGACGAGCAGGTCCATGGTGAAGGTCCCGTAGTGCGGCTCCATCTGGGTGAGGGTTTTGGCGAAGAGCGCCAAGGAAGCCTGCGGCTGGGGTTCGCCGCGTAGCAGGCGTGTGCGGAAGAGCTGCACGTCGTGGCGCATGTCGAGGATCTGGTCGTCTAGCGAGATGAAGGCAGCTGTGTATAGTGCCGTCAGGATCTTGAGGTCCCATGGGTGTAGCGGGTAGAAGGTCAGGGCGACGCTCGTGGCGAACGTGGCGTAGCGGTCTGCCATGGCAGCGTTGTCGTGGGCGATGGATAGACAGTCGGGTAGAATGGTTTCCTTCAGCTTCGTGAAGTCGGGCTCGAGATTCGTCGTGGAGTCGATTTTAAAGTAGTCCTTCCATCGTTTGGCCAGCTGGGCAAATTCATCATGAGAGACTGGTCGATCGAACGCTTGACTGACGGAAGGAGTCATTTTGACAGTTGAAACGCTGTATTGTGCCTGCAAAAGTAGGTTCTAGGGAGCTTGGATGTATTATGTGTTAGGGGCGTGGAAAGTGATTCAATCAGGCTACATGAGGCTATCTGGGCAAAACAATCAACACTGGCATTGCGGGCGGTGAGCAGCCTGGCGATTGAGGCTTCGGGGTCACCAACGACATGCAGTGAGTGCATTACAGTATATGCACAGACTATGTGTTCTTGTGTTGAGGACTGACACCAGAGAGCCATTGTAGGGTTAAGCGTGGCCACCGTGCCGGTCTCCCGGGACATGTTACATGCATGGAGTGCGTGTCTCCCGGGTGTGAGGAAAGCCCCACCATGTCATCTGTAGTACAAAGTCAGTCAGCTTGCTATGCTTCTTCGAGGAGTCAGACTCAATTCTTCCAATCTGAGGAGGAAATCGATCTTGGCTGTCCAGACACCACCAAGCACCGCAACGCTCAGTGAACCGTCTTCGAATGTGATCTGTAGTGCCCTCTCTTCCGCCTTAACCATGAACAGCTCATCCGTGGAACAGCCTGCCGAGCACCCTAGTCAGACTCAGGGAGTGTCCGGAGAGGCCGTCGAGGCGCTGACTGTGGAGGACTTTCACGGCGTATACCATACTCTCCTCGCAGAAATCCGAGAATACCTTTCTCGCCTCGGAACCCCAGAGACAGTACTAGTCCGTCTACACCAGGTAAGAGCAAAAAGTCCTACCGTGTCCCGGGGCCGTTGCAGCAGCTCACAAGGTCCCAGTGTCTCGCCGATGTCACGAAAGGAGGCAAGTTGACGCGCGGGTTGATGCCACTGGAAGCCGGCCGGCGCCTCCTGTGCGGCCGACTCACCCAGACCCAGGCCACCGATCTCGCCGTGATCGGATGGACCATCGAGCTCCTCCACGCCGCATACCTGATCGAAGACGATATCATGGACGCCTCCATATTCCGGCGGGCGGGGCTGTGTCGCTATTTGCAACCGAACATCGGCATGAGCGCCATCGCGGATGCCTGTATGGTGAGGTCGTGCGTCCGGCACTTGCTGCACTCGCGCTTCGAGCAGCACCCCCAGTACCTGGAGATGGTGCACCTTCTGGATACGATGAGTTTCCACACCGACCTGGGCCAGCTGACCGACGTGCACATCGCCAACACTACCTTCCGGGCCTTCCACCACTTCACGCCCGAGATGAACCGCTTCATCATCACGAACAAGACCGCCTACTACACGGTCTACTTCCCCATCGCGTTCACGCTGTACTACCTGCGGCTGTCGACGCCTAATAACATGGCCTACACGAAAGACATCTCGCTGCAGCTAGGGGTCTATTTCCAGATCACGGACGATTACCTGGATGTCTATGGGGACCCGGCATCAACCGGGAAGGTCGGCACGGACGTGCACGAGAAAAAGTGCGCGTGGGTGATTACCGAGGCACTTCGGCGGTGTAGATCCGAGGAGCGGGGCTTGCTAGAGGAGGCATATAGCAATGGGGATCTGGAGCAGGTAAAGGCGTTGTTTGATGGAATTGGGATGCAAAAGGTCTATGTCGACCTGGCGAATAACTCGTACAAGGGCATTGTCGATGCGCTCGCTGGGATTGACGAGAGTGAGGGACTGGTGAGAGGCATTTTTGAGTTGTTTTTGTCAAAGATTCATGGCCGAGTAAAGTGAGCCTTTCAGGTGAAGTATGGATTAGCGCAACTGCATGTTCACCTGGTTGATATAATAATCCTACTAAATGTAGTCCATAATCACGGCTTCCGCCCTCTCCATGAGCCCTTCGCCTATTATTACTTCAAAGCTTTCAACCGATCCTCGAAGGTGATGACGAGCTCAATGAGCTAGTCCATCTAATATAATTGTCTTTTTCTCTTTTATGCCAACGATCTATGACCGACTAGCAGACAGTTCGATTGACATTCCGCAAACAGCTTTTTTCTTCGTGCAAGGTACAGAGAAAATTCCAGAATAAAAAGGCTCACGGAAAGTCAGTCGTGCTGGTAATATGTGCTCATGAATAAGTAAGTACTCATCTGTACAGTACGGTGAGAGCATAGCATCGCGCAGCTCGATAACGGGGTGTCTTGACTTTGATATATACACGGACATACCCCCCCCTAACACTAATCCAATGTCGGAAAGAGATCGATCTCTCCAAGGGCGTCAAACCCCAGATCCTGCAGACTCATGTGATCAAACGATTCCGGCAGCCAAAGTGGCTCTACGTTTAGCAGAGTGCTCATTCCCAGCTCCGTAGCCGCCCAGTCGGTCTCTGTGGAGACATCGCTGAGTAGGACGTCAGCAGCCAGCGCAGCAGCCGACTCGGCGTGGCTAATCTCCACAATATCCAGAGCTTCATGAAACTCCAAGACAAGCCTCTCGCGAACTTTATCCACAAAGCTCGTTGCGGCTGCTGTGTCCAAGCCGGAGAGGATCGTCTGCTGATGCAGGACCTTGCGATCGCTCCAGGCGCGGCGGCCGGCGAGGGCTTCGCCGATTGCGGAGACGATGTCGACGCTGCATTCGTCTGCCCCTGGAGCATCTGAAGGCTGAGCTAGGGCTGACGTGGAGAGCTGATGACTCCACCTTGTTGTATTTCCTCGAAGGTCCGCCGCATCCTGGGACAGGTTCACTAACGCATGAGATGCGAAGGTTTGTGGGAAGCGAAGCAGATGCGGCATGGTGAGGAGCAGATCCCCCGGTCGCATTCGGATGGAGCTCGGTTTGCCTATCTCTATCACACCTGCTGGTGAGTACTCGTTGTTGTGAGAAGGAGGGGCGAACATGGTGTGGGAGCCCGGCACGAGATTCACGCAGTGTTCCTCGCAGAAGGTAGGGAGCATAACTGTACTTTGAATATCACTCTCGCGCTGGACTGACCCTGGTACAGAAAGCATCCCGCCCGCTACCCAAGTAGAAGCGGAGTCCAGCGACCGATTGAGCAATCTCCACTGCCCATCCGGACGACAGGATGCGACAACCGCGTAGTACGCGGGATCTTGTTGGATCATTTGACGGAGAAACTGATAGCACTTTTGACTGAGGACCTGGCCCTGGTCGTCGGAGGCGTATCGGGCCAAAGTATGGCGCACGCGTGGGAAGATGCCGCGCGTTTCCATGTAAGCGAAGAAACCTGGAATATGAAGATACCCGTTTTGCTGGAGTGAAGACCATAAAGACGGTTCGTCCTTCACAAAACTCTTGAAAGCGTTGGGTATCGGCCTCTCCTGTTTCCCGGCCGCCGGCGTGGGTAAGAAGTCGGGGAAGTCGTCGGGCATGCTCGCCTCCTCGCCGTTGAGGGTGGATGAAAGTTTCTCAAGATCTTGACTCATAAGAGAACGATCTAGGTCCAGCCCATCTGACTGGGTTGCATGGCGATATAGCTGTTGTAGGTGATTCGTGCAGAGGCTTTCCCACGACATTCGACTCGCCCACTGGAGTAATCTAGCTAGAAAATGCGAAGTCCATTGAGCCTTGCTTTCAGCCAGAATGGCTAGGAGTGGGAATAACATAGGCGAGCAGGGACATTGGGTCTGGTCATCCAGAAACGACTTCTCCGAGACCATCGTCGATGGTCCTTGGGGCGAGGCTCCGTTCTCGTGGCTGTCCGATCCAACCAGGGTTGTAGTCGGGCTCTCGTGCCCGGTGAGAATGGAGTCAATCGAAATGACGGAATCTTGCACAAGCCGTTACTTGTTGTGGTCTTGATTGAAGTGCGTGGAACACGGATGACCTACTTTTCCTTCCTCGCCTGCCCTGGCGCGGCACCCGCATAGCCTCGAGGACTCGTTCAATGTCACTTGCCAGAAGGTGGGGCTGTGTCCGGCCCCTGCGCGGTCGCTTTTTCACACTCTCTTGAAGCAGGTGAACAGCCTCCGGGAGGGGTTTGAGTCGGCTGAGCGACGCCAGGGAGTTGAGTAGGTGTTTGCTCCAAAAGGGGGGTCGCAAGGAGGCGGGTAAAACCAGGTGGAAAGGGCTGTCCCAGTGCTGCGCGATCATGCGAGCACTGAGCTGCTTGGAGCGGTCAGATCGCTTGTGCCGGCGCAAGACTGGCTTGACATGCTCTTCAAAGCCGATGAAATGGCGATACTCGTCCAGACTGTCGAAACGGCTGGACCACAGCTCCTCGCGGCGAACGTGCTCCCAAGCTGCGTGGATCAATGCACTTATCCGCTCATCAACGGTTCTTCCTTGCCGGAGGATGTTTGTCAAGATGTCCAAATGCTTTGTAATGGGTTCCGATGACAAGATATGTTCTAGGGTAAGCTGAGGATTCTCGGTGGATACATCCGGAAGACCTTTTTGGACGCTGTCCATGTTGAAACCGGCTGTCTAAGTTGCGACCTCTTCATTCGGTTTGCTTGTTCAATATTTATGGGCGAGGTACGGCTTGGGACTTCAGCAAAAGAGCTGCAGGGGTTGCATCTACATTCCTGCTGAGAGGTGGCCTGGGTCCATGCAATGACATAAGGCCAATACAATTGCGCGATCTGGTTAGGCTGGATCTTGCAATTGCATAGCCGGCGTGATAATGGCGTACGTGAAGCCCCGAGGTTAAGAGATATCCGCTATCGATTGGTCCAATAGACACACCGGACGTAATCTCATCACATCACTGGCTGATTTCAGTATATAGATGATCTGCCGGGGTGCTGCACCGACAGCCGGGGCTCACACCGGTTGCCCATAAATGTATGAATATCTATGGGCATGCGACTGCAAGTAACTATGGATACGTATGAGCACCTACACCTGCATATGCACCTACACAACCCAGCTGAAGGATCCGATGGCTCCACCTTTGCGTTCCGAATCCCAATTCTTGATTGGTCCAAAGGTGAGATCGAGATCGGACCTCCGAAACGACAAAAGCAAATATACGTGTGTGATGAGGAGAAGCAATATCTACGCTGCATGATTGGCCTGCCCAAGGTTTTCATTTGATGAGGCCTCCCATTTTCCGGCTACTGGGTAGCCCTGTATTTCCATCAAGTCTGGACAGCATTGCATCATATCTTTCCCTAAAAAGAAACGATCTCATGCACTTCTGATCACGTACATAGACCCTAATATCTCTGAGGCAGCGACTAGAACTAACTCTGTGTGCGAGTACAATTGTTTGTTCTCAGACCCGGCTGGCTGGTTTTTGTACCCACCTATGAGATAGCGTGTGCTGCTCTGCTCCAAGTCCCAGACAGTATGGGAGGTGCAGATTACTCAAAGCAAGATTATCGGCAACCCCCTCTGTGCCGTGGCTGCCGGGAGCAGTTTCCGCTGAACCTATAGCTTCAGCGTCGAACCTTGCAGGGCAAAGGTCACAGCGGCTGCAGATGAACCAGTTCGCCACGAGGGAAGTAATGACAATCCATTCTCGCGAACCTCCAGCTGCTAGTGTCCACACAACGCATTGAGTCCCAGGTGCTATCGCCAGCCACCCTCCCTGAAAATTGTTTTGTTGTGGATCAAACTTCATACGATCTCAAACATATTACAATTTGAATATTATCTCAGAGCTCGTTTTGTCTTCTTTGAACCAAGATTCGATTGTTAAATTCGATCATCAAATCGTCTTTGCCAAAATTCCGGCCGCAGATCTACTTTCCCGCCTAACAATCACACTCAGCTTCTCTGCTCCGCCGGGGGGCATGCCACCATCCTCAAAGAACCTGCTTCCAATCACTCAAGCCTCGCGAGTCTGACTCTAACATCTCTGGCGGTCCAGTTGCGGAAGCTCTGCTGCAATATACAACTCGAGACCCAGCTCTGTGATGGGAACATCGGGCTCAACATTTCCACATCTGTCCCAAGCACTCAAGGCAGCTCGCCCCGCTTTCCGTCCACTACTGTCGACAACATCGAGCTGGGCAAGTTTCACATTATATGGGCGTTCTCGGTTTGAACAACGGTCCCTTGACTTATGCATAGCAGACCACCTTCAGTGCGGCGACTCCTGTGTGACTGGATGGGGTGCTGAATGCTTTTCAGAGACACGAATTCGTCCCAGACTCAACTGGCGAGAAACCGTCCACAATAGTGCCTCCGGACAATGAATTTGTCTGCACGTCCGTATACTTCACAGCTGTGCAGCGGCTGCAGTATGGCGTCCCTCACCTCTAGGAGTAGTTGGTCGCTCGGAGTCCCAGGATGCCCGAGTGTTGCGGAGGATAGTCCTGTGATGTATAACATTCAACAGCGATCGAAGCGCAACATACATTGCGAGGAAGAGATGAAATGGTATCATGAACAAGGTAACTTGGTATTTTTCTAGTCTGCTGCCTCAAGTGTTGCAAGTGATTAAACCACGACTCAGCACAGGCTTTAAATGACAGTACATCCGGCGAGATATTTGTTTGATAGTAGGGTCATCGTTGATCGAAATCGACTCGCCAACTCCCGGGAGGTTGACCCCGGAGGTCACCACTCAGGTCAGCGAACTTGCCACTGTGGCTTAATAGTGCTGGTAAAAAATGATAACAAGCGTGTTTGATTCGAACTGGGGTCTTACTGTCCGCATCCATAATCTTGTTTTCCAGATGGAAGAACCACTCATCTAGCACCGTTAGGACCTTTCCCAGCATATTGTGAATGTATACACATGTGACTTCTTGGCCAGAAGCACATATAAATGCATCCTTCTAAGATTCTACTCAGTGACATTGATGTGTGAATCGAGTACCTTCTTGATCGCTTCACTACTTGTGGATAAGGGCCTCCAAGATTCTTCGCCTGGAGTTGTTCTTACTTTCCCCTTCGTCGGCCTCATTTTACTAGAACGAGCCAAGAGCTTTAAATTGCCGCTAGGTGTTCTTATCGAGTGTACATGATCGTGCAAATAAACTTTGAACAAGCCAGAATTTACATAGCACGAAATCAGCAAGACCAATTCCCCATGCGAGTGGGTGGAGTATATGATAGTCACTCTCCGCCGATACGATGTGAATCTTGTGCGACTAGGACACGCCGATCTTATCCCCCCTCCTCTCTCCCCCACCGGCTCTCCATTTTGCCAGCTCTCTCTACTCAAGGCCCTACAAGATATACCGAAAACTCCGATTCTGAATATCCGTCTCATCCACCATCTCCAACCCATCATCCTCCCCGAGCACGACCCGTCGCACCTCCTCCGCCCTCACATGCACCCCTTGCTCGCGATCCCGCTTCCGATTCTCCCACGCCAGATACACCCTCAGCACCCCGGCCAACCCAATCGTAATCACGAAGCAGATGAGAATCGTCGTATACGCCGTCTGTTATCCCCCACACGAATTAGCAACTAGCATCATACCCGCCCAACCTCCCTTCTCCCATCCAGCCCCCGCAGAAGACCAGTACTGAGGAAACTTACATGATACCCCGGCGCCTCCGCACTGATGAAAAACTGCGGCCCGACCATATTTCCCACGCAGTACCCGACAAAGATCATCGCTAGCACCGTCGACTTCTTGGTGAATCCCGCCGTGTTCGAGGCGAAGAGACTCAACATCAAGGGAAACGAAGGGGCGATCGCGGTCACGAGCCAGAACCCCGCTAGCCGGGCGAGTTTGCGGTGCTCCGGGAGGAGCTTGACCATCAGGATCCCCGCCAGCGCCATCAGGTATACGCCGACCAGAGCGAAGAGGCGGGATTTCCGGACGGTGGAGGTGATCACGGCGACGAGGATGACGGTCGTCAGTTGGAAGGCGGAGGCGGGCAGGCCCATGAGGATGGTTTGGGATTCTGAGTAGCCGAAGCCGTTGATTATAAGGGTTGAGAACTGTTTTAGACCCGAGGGGGGGCAGGTTAGTTTGGGGTGGAGGATAGAGGGTATGAGGAAAAGTGAGGGTAGGGAGGGAGGTACGCTTGTAGTTCCGCCGTTGGGGACGCAGGTTACGAAGCTGAAGATCAGGAACCACCAGGATTTTGGATCTGTCAGAGTCTCCAGCAGTTGTTTCTTGTCGAGGTGCCTGGTTTGCGTTGTGCGTTGGAATTTCTTGGGGCGTAGAGAGGCGAATTCGCGTTCCGTGGCGGTTAAAAAGCGCGCGGTGTCTGGGCTATCTGGCAGATAGAACCAGAGGATGATAGACCAGACGATGGTGATCAGGCCGAAGATCAAGAAGAGTATCTACTCGAACTCTGGAGGTCAGTATCTTGCAAAGTGCTATGGGGAAAGATAGATAGACCTTCCACTTGGCAAAATCACCGGTGTAGTGCAGGATTCCATAAGCGATCATGCTCCCGATGATGCTGGCTGTTGCATTACCGGCGAACCAGAATGAGTGACGCGACATGTGCTCCGGGGGCGTGTACCACATCCCCGTGATCAAGGAAAAGCCTGGGCTGATGGCACTCTCAAAGATACCCAGGAATGTCCGGAGGACCATGAGCCCGGGGTAATCTTGGGCGCAGGCGTGGAGAGTGAGGACGATACCCCAGCAGAAGCTACCGCTGGGTTAGAGACAATTCTGGGCGGTGATTGGTTTGTTGGGATGGAGGGCATACATGAGGATGCTGAGGTATTTTCCAAGGGGAAATTTGACGAATCCCAGTGAAATCGGGTATGACGCGACGAGATATCCAATGTAAAAGATACTGGATGTCCAGCTGTATTCTTGCCCAACGAGGTGCTGAGACAGTCAGCCATCGATTCGCACTGCATTTATCGCCACACGTACTAAATCGCTCTTGAGTCCCAGAATAGCACTATATGACAAGCTTGTTTCTGTCCAGTATCAGCTTCTACAGTCCTTCCACTGCGAGTTAGGTTCGGGATGACTCACTATCTAAGTACTGAAGGCCATAACTTATGATTAGAAGCGGCATGAGGCTGGCATCATTAGCTTGTGGATGGAAGTCATATTCTGGCCCAGTACATACTGCAAATCTATCTTGTGCACCAATCTCTTCTCTTCTGCCGGCCCAAGTGTCTCTGCGGCGCCGTAGGCCTTGCCTTCGGCCACGTCTGCTGCATCGGGCACGGTTTGGTCGTCAACTTTCGACAGCTGGATCTTGTCTCCCATTGCTAGATACAAGCAGAAGCGTGTAAAATGAGGCCAATTCTTCGATGCAACTGACAGCCGGAAATGTCCTCGTGGATGAATTGATGATCATTGATATACGAGGAAAAAGGGTGGCCAAGCCAGAGTCGACACTAGCATGGGTTTTCCCCACAAAGATAGCAGGCGATAAATCAAGGGGCGAAGTGTCTTTGACATCAGTGTTCTTGACGTGGAGTCATTTTGGCGTGTAAATATGGTTGGTCAGATTAATCGACAGGCCGCAGCCGATCTCGGCCGGGCATGAGCGGTTTCCACGAGGGGGATGAGAGGCGACCCCGGATTCTAGAGACGCACGAATCACCACCCAGCATATTGAAGGACCCGGTCACTGAGATCTTTCAATTAAAAGCAGGAGAGTCTACTGGCAGACGAACGACCCGATGCATATCAGTCCCCCATTTCCCCGCAACAAATCAATTGCCGAACAAGAGCCATGGGGATGCATCCGCCAGATCGTCGTTTTGCCGCCAAGATGAAAGAAAAGGCTTCCCGAATTGCTACATCGGAGATGTTCCGATCCACCCACTCCCAATGTACCGGATCCTGTGTCTCAACCCCCAGGATCAATAAAGACCACTGAAAGCGTTCCATGAGCTGCACATGATTTCCTCGAGATATAGTGTAGTGCAAGGTCGTAACAAGTTCACTCATTGCGGACTGGACCTCGATTGGGACCGGCTTGCTTCCCCATGCAGAAGCGCGGCTACGGGTTAGGTAGATATAAAGGGCATGAAAATGCGCGACTGTGACCATGGCCATCAGGGAGGGGTCGTTTCCATTAGTTACGATGTCAAAGAGAGATGCATGCTCCTACATGATCATTTAGTGATACATCAGCAGCATCTGCGCGGATCTAGGAGCATACCTGGCGAATCTGATCCAGACGGCGCTGGATTTGACCCTGGACGGCAAGATCTGGCGTGTCACTTTGGCTATAGCGATTGATCTCGTGATGAAGCCCAATCATTTCGAAGTAAACATGCAACGTGGCTGCCTCGTCGACTTCATGGAATGATGTCTCTGGGTTTGGAGATGATAACGGGTCCCGAGCATTGTTCCACAGAAAGGCTGTGCGCGACAGGCGCCAGATTTTACGTAGCTGGTCTTGATAGGCGCTCATGTATGAGGCCAACAAGCCCCCGCATCCGAAGAAGCTGCAGAATCCATCTCTGTCGTAGAGGTAGACGAGGACGCGGGATAGCAGGACTTTGTATGGCACCGCGTTTGTGCTGGGCTTTGTTAGCGAGTGTATCTCGTCGCTGGCGCAGGCCTGAATTAGGTCAAATTCTCGAATGTATGCAAGCACAGTAGCGCTTAAAGCCCGGAGCTTCGATGGTGAAATCCGTTCTCTTCGCATCCAAAACATGAAGATATACAGAAATGAAAGCAGCAGCTCTAGATGATCAGTGGGTGCGACGGGGTTGCGTGCCTGGATAAGTAGCTCAGACCCTCGCTGCAAATGGAGACATGACTCCGGTGTCGGACGGGCTCCGTAACCAAAATGAATCGCGAGCTCGCTGTGAGAAAGGGCGAGTAGAAAATGAAAGGCCATTTTTTTGTCCCACGCGTGGTCGAGGAATAGCGAATGTGCTGATAAGGAGGGTGAACGAGAGGATTTCAGGGATGCGAAGACACTTCGATGAAAGGAAACAGCCTCTGTGTCGCTGCTGCCGATAGACGGGCCGGTAAAAGGGTCGGCCAGAAGGAGAGGTGTGGCTGCGATTAGCCAGCTGGGCACGCTTGAGCTTGATGAATCGATAGAAGACAGGCCGTGTCGGGAAGATATCGATAATGGTGAGTCTGGCCCGCAATTGTCCAGTGAATCAAATTGCAAGTCACTGATAGCTTGAGGAAATGGGTAAATAGAAAGTCTCTCTTGATTCTGACTGCTGCCCACGAAGGAGTCTGATGCATATATTGAGGATTCAATTGCCGATGCTGTCAAAGCTAGTGATTCTGTATTGGTGATTGGTGATGACGGAGGGGGTTCTTGAGATGATGCAGATGCAGAATTCGAGTGTTCCGTCAATAATTGCTTACGAGCCTCAGTAATTCTTTGATTTGGTTCATTGCTCTGTCGTGGTTGAATCGAAGAAGGTCTCCAGCAACCACTATCGCGACGTTTGATCGGACCCAGCCCCCTCCTTCTCGCTGCCAGGGGCTGCTTTCCCCGTCCCCATTCACATGTCAGACCAAGTCGAACGCACCGTTTACAGTCCGGATGTTGTTCATCGCACTTGACGCGTTTGCCAAGACAAGTCTGACATCCTAATATGCGATTGTCCGCGTGAGTCCTGCATTGTGCCGCGCGAGGTTGATGCCAACTCACCATTCCGTGACCGGCCTCTCTCTACTCGTGGGCGACGCTGCCGTGTAGGCTCAACAGACTGCTCCATGGCGCACGTTGGTCTGAAGCAATGCGATAAGGTACGATGGCTGTCGATTATTTTTGAAGCGAGAGAAAGAGGGAGTCTCTATCAGCTGCTGAGTTAAGTTGGTGAATGCCGAGCCCGCTATCGCGCTCGATTAATCTGGCCAATCATCGCTCTTGCCTTCGGCACTTCTAGAACGGGCTAGCGTCAAGTAGGTTCTGCCACCGCCTTTCCTGCACAGAGAATTTGCTGCCTCGGGCATTACGGCACAGGATTGTTTGCTGCAAAAGAAATGGCAAACAGAGAGCTGCTTTCCAGTCTCGCTATTACTCTAACCACAAAGTGCGATATCTAGAGACATTACCAGATAGGCAAGGTAGAAGCTGCTGATGGGTATCTTCAGAATCTCAGCACTTCCGAGTGCACATTTACCTGGCTACCTCTTAGTTAGACATGTCACAAACGAGCGCTGGTGGTTGTATAAAAAAGTTGCGTCGCAAACCCCTCAGTAACTGGGGTATTGATCAAGTTGCATACACCTCTGCTGGTGCATAAATTGTTGCTGTTTGCAGGATAGGTGGCGTCCTAAGGCAACCCTCCTACAAGTATCCAAACGCCTATCACCTACTGAGGTCGCTTCTTATTCATCCTATTCATCCTCTTCCTTCAAGCTCAGACTGACTACCATCACTCTCAAACCTTTCATTTTCTATCATAGCAACCATCAACATGACCAGTATACACAATAGCCAGAGATGTCCCATCGCCGGTCTCTACGGTATTCCCGGATGTGGGAAGTCCCACCTTCTCAGCAAACTCAAAACGCAGCTTGGTGAAGAGAAGTACGTCTACCACGAAGAATCCAAGGTGATTGGCACTGTTCCTGCCGGTGACTTGGCCGGCTTCCGAGCGTATCGTGAACAGGCCATCCGCAATATCCGAAAGAACCCGAAACATGGCTGTGTCACCGTCGTCACAGGCCATTTCATGTTCTGGGAGCCGACCGAGCCGATGGGAAAGATTGTATGTACCAACGAAGATCTTGCAACATACACTCACATCTTCTACTTGGACGTGGCTCCTGAAGTGGTCCAGGGCTTTTGGGGACAGGATACAGCCAGAAGGGGTCCCTGTCCCCCAGTCGACCACATTCGAGCATGGCAGAAAGTTGAGAAAGCTGAATTGCGGAGACTCTGCCACGAGCACCGAATTATCTTTTCGCTTCTAGGCGCCATCAAGATGCTGCGAATCTTATTGGAAGTGTTTGGCACCACGACGAAGATTCCAATCTCCGGCTTGCTAAGCATCATCTCAACGAGGCACTCGGTGGCAACCTGTCTGGGAAGACTGTTTTGATGCTAGACGCGGACAAAACTCTGTGTTCCCAGAATACTGGGGAGCTTTGGTGGAGGATATACCGGCAGCATTATCCTTCTGATGAGTCTGATGAGTGTGACGAATCTGATGACTCTGATAAATCTGATGCGTCAGATGAATCGGATGGATCTGATGGTCGTGAATGCCCCTTGAGGCGGCTGTTTAACGGTCCGCTTGGGTACAGCTATGCTGCCTTTCGCCAAGCTGTTTTTCTATACGAAGAGGCTGCTGATGATCAGAAGTTCGGTGAGATCTGTGAAGGGGTTGCTTCGAACGTGAATATGCATCCTGAATTCATCAACCTCCTGTGGCATGTTTTTGACGACACTTGCGTCAAAGCAGTGGTGGTTACCTCAGGTATACGGCTAGTCTGGGAAAAAGTTCTGACACGAGGAGGTTTATCCGACGATATAAAGGTTGTTGGTGGAGGGCGCATTAAAGACACGTTTGTCGTTACTCCAATGGTCAAAGGTGCTCTGGTCGACTACCTGCGGAAAACCTTGAAGGCGAAAGTGTGGGCCTTTGGTGCTAGTCGCATGGATTTGGGGATGTTGCGAAACGCTGACCAGGCGTTCGTCGTCGTTGGCGAAGAGGCTAATCGAAGCATAACCATGGATGAGGCCTTGATGGATGAATTCACCAATGACAGATTTCGGCCGAAACAGGTCTTGCTGCCTCCTACTTCCTCACCACGATTAGATACAAAAGTGCTACCGATCACGACTCTCGACAGCCAAATGTTTCTAGACTTGCTCTTTTGTGGCTCGAAAAGAGTTACAGTCATCGAAGCAACCGATACGGATGCCTCCTGAGTTCTTACCACACCCACGAGGAACGCCTCGATATCCGGACCCGCGCTCCAAAACGCCCATCGCGACGCTGGAAGGTACCTCGCGCTTGCATACTTGCCGAACGTTGTTGGTATCGAAGATTACCCTATTCCCCGTGTGCAAGGCCATCATGTCACCGGCCATCGACTCCAAGGCCAGCATCATACAACCATCATTGCTTTGATGCGAGGTGGGGAGCCTCTGGCTCGTGGCATTTATGACTACCTGCCTGAAGCTGCTTTTATCCACGCGAAGGTACCAGACGATGTTTGCCACGGCCACTTGCACAATCAGAAGACGGTCATTCTGGCAGACTGGGTCATCGACAGCGGGCAGACAGTGGCTAAGTTTGTCCGTCATATTCGGAAGCTGACTCCTGATGTGCGCATCATCGTGGTTGCTGGCGTGGTGCAGGGCCGATCAATCGCCAAGCTTAGTCCTCTTCAGGCGCTGGTACGCTATGGAGATCTTACGGTGATAGCGCTTCGCAAGTCTGATAATCAATACAAAAGTGAAGGGGGAACAGACACTGGCAATCGTCTATACAATACGTTGCATCTGCCTTGACAAGCATCAGATGGTGAGCCTCAATTTTTTCCCTGACATCTCAGGTAGTTAAATGAATGGTTGATTTGATCTAAGTACTTCTTTTCCAAGTATTCTCTCGAACTACCCCGACCCATTCTTCTGATCACTCTGTAGTGGTGAACCCGTTATGTTGTTTGTGTCGAGCGTAAGAACAGAACGACCGTGCGGTAACTTATCTCTTCTTGTCTTGCTGCCCCGTTACTGCTCCGAGAGTTGTACTAAGTCTTAGTCCCATTTTAAGAGGCACCTTGCCAAGTCATGTAACCACTGTTGCAAGTTCTGTAGTCATTTTGGGGGTTCCTTTGTTGCCCACGTCCTGTCTTCTGTTTGAACTGCATCTGTGAGGTCTTTCTTACTTCTAGAACATACAGACGACGCTTGAGGCTGATGCTAGTGTGTGGCACTAGGCTCTGGCCATCAGGGTCGAATATTCCGTCATGGCTGCTTGATGGTGGGGTCGCGTGGTGATGTCTGGTCCCAGCGGAGGACTTGACGTTATAACAGACTGCTTGTAGCTCCTGATAATACCCTCGTCTTTGACTGTTTCATAGTCCTATTGAGCATGACCGAGAGTCTCGCTGACTGATTCCTCGAAGCGCCGTGAAGGATCCGTATTCTTGTATTCCCGTATTCTTGTATTCACCCTGATCGTGGTCAGTTGACATGGTAATTTGGTCGTGCGGGATCCGACGAAGCAATTGGGCATCGGCGGCGTTCTTATCACCCTTGTTTCTATCTTCTTTCGTACATGACGAGTAATTCTTCCTCACCTAGGCCAGAGGCTACTCCTCTCAATTGTTTTGTAATTGCCGGAGACTTCGTGCCCGGCGGGTAACGTGTAGTATGGCGGGCCGATACGAAGAACTTTGGCATTGTCTTTATCAATCCTATTAACCTGCTCACGCTTCATCTTTCGTGCCTCAAGCGGACGCCCATTTGGCTTGTCAATGGCGCCTATGGACCATACCTTTCAGCCTTGCGGCGTTGGGTAAAAGGTTTATTCAGTGGCTTTAACTCCTGCTTCCGTAACGGGCAGGGGTGATGTCGAACGATCCTTTCGTGTGTCTAGATTGAAATACAGAAAAGGTTGTTGGTTTGCTGAATGTTTGGCTGGTGGTAGCCGCCTGATGCTATTCCAATCGGAAGACACGCAATGGCAATATGCAAGATTTCTTGCTTTGTATCGAAGAAGTAAAGTGATTCATTGTGGTATGAACCTAAATTTATGCCCTCCCCGCTGTATATTCTGATGCCTGATAATATACTTTGTGCTTTGAGTACAGATGAAACAGAGGGTATATATATATGAATAAGATAATGAAGACACAATGATAAGCATGAACCTTATTTCTCAATCATATCGAATTACTCAGTGTTTTCTGCTTAGGAATGTACCTGACAGACACTCCGTCCGAATGGAAAATCATGCTGAGGGGTGTCGACGGATGAAGCTTGGTCAGAGTTAAAGGGTATCCTGCCTTCCACCCGCGCCGCGGCCCACTTTTCAGTGGAGCCAGCGCGACAAGCGTCCTGTGAAGCTGATCCTTCGCGTGGGGGCCAGAAATACCGCCTCGGCCAATTGGATTATTAGATCAAGAGCCATAGTGGATTCTCCACTGGCGATCACGGTAGTTCTGCGGGCTGGGATTGTGTCTGAGGGTGATGCGCGGTCGGCGGCATTGACCCTTCATATTGTGCCGTTGGCATAGTTTGATGCGAGGGATAAGGAGTGGAGTTGTAGGGTGCATAGTGAGGATAATGGCGGTATGAAACAGAGCCAGGGTTGTAGTTCATGCGGTGGTCGTATGCATAATGTGATTGTTGGTATTGTTGGGGGTGGTGGTCGGGGTGATGATGATGGCATTGGCATTGGCGCGCTTGAGTTTGTTGCTTCTTTTCTTGAAAATCATTCGCAGCTCTAGAGTCAATCAGCATTTTGTCCTACTAGGGGGTCGAGCTAGCTGAAGTGTACGGTACGTACTTTGAGGAGACTTTGAGGAGGCCGTAAGCCCCGGCGAGTTGGATTCCAGTCTTGATGAGGCCCATTTTGATTCTCAGCAGATTCGACTGAAGTAAATGAGAGATATGAAAGACAATTGAGTTCATGTTTGAATCGATAGAGATCAATCGCAACTTTATACTGCCCTCCCTGTGACGATCACCTCTGAGCGCTACGTCTTGCACACCGCGGGGCAACCCACTCCAGGCTACGCTAACCCTAAGTTGACGAACAAACCGAACCCGTGTCAACTGCGCCACAATAACAGACGACAATCAGTTTGAGGTCAAGCATCAGAATAATCCGTGCGCTGGCTGGCAAAGCTAGGGTAACAATCTCAGCCAAGCAACCCCTGACCGGCTTGCACCAACTCTTTCCCTTTCTGCAGCATCAATCCGAACCCGTCCTGCCCAGACTCCTCGCTCAACCTCCTCCCCCCACTATGCCTCCAAGACTCAACCACCGTAAATCTGTACGAGGCTGTCGTAACTGCAAGAGACGTAAGGTGAAGGTCTGCACTGGTCCATGGCCCACTATACCCAGCCCAATTGCCCCCTCAGGAGCTAATTCAACACATCCACAGTGCGACGAAAAGCAACCCGAATGTAGCGCCTGTATCCGTCACTTCGTGGTCTGCGAATATCCCGACCTCCAAACCAGAATCCACAGCTATGAGCCCCCAAGACAGCAAGGACGGTCATCATCGCGACCAGCCCCCCTAAGACGGAGCCTCCCCTCCCCCGAAAGAGCCAACCTCAACCCCACCGACCTCCAACTAATACACCACTACGTCACCGCCACCGCCCACACGATGGGCCACGCACAGCTGCCCCCCGTCCTAGCCATGTGGCAGCTAGCCGTCCCCGAGATGGCCTTCGAGTACCCGCCGCTGCTGCACACCATCCTCGCCGTCGCGTCCACCCACCGCGCCGCTTTACTTCCCGACGCCGCCGATGTTGCCACGAGGCGCGTCCGCGCCGCGCACCACCTCCACATCGACCGGGCTCTAAAGCACCACCGGGCGGAGACGGCCCGAGTCAATCGTCCGGGCACAGTCGTTTCCGAAGCGTTGTGCATGAACACGATCCTGATCTGCCTGTACGCGCTGACGCTCCGAGGCTGCGCAAGTGGAACTACTAGTCCATGCCCCACCTACGAGCCCCCGCTGTTATGGCTGCACATGTCCCGGGGCATCCGGTTGATGATCGGCCGGGCGTACCACGGTCTCGTCGGGGCCAAGGCGCGGATCGCGCCGTTGTTGATGGCCAAGCCCTTGGTGCACGGGGGCGCCGCTACGGCTGCCATCACCTCGCGAGTCGCTGCAATCACTGTCCCCACGTTCGCGAGTCACACGAGCAACAACAACAATGCCAAGGGGATATCTAATGCCAACAGCAGCAGCGGCGAAATTCGACCCCTCCAATTTCTCCTGGACTGCAACCCTGACGACGAAGGCGAAACGCCGCAGATCCGCGCCGTCTACGACGAATGCGTCAAGTACCTCGAGGGGATGTACGTCGCGGTTGTGGACCGCGGGGAGGCGGGCTTCGATCTGCGGAAGCGCTTCTCCTCGTTTGGGCCGATGACCCCCGCCCCGTTTGTTGGGCTCGTGGCGGACCGCAGGCCCCGCGCGTTGGTTATTCTTGCGTATCTTTTTGCGTTGGCCAAGGGGGCGGAGGAGGTGTGGTGGTTGAAGGGGATTCCGGAGCGGGAGGTTAGGGGGATATATGGTGTTTTGCCGGGGAGGTGGAAGAGGGCGATGCGGTGGGCGGTGGAGTACGCTACTGGGGGTGGTTCGTGGGGTCTTGGGGAGGAGGGGGCGAAGGGGGCTGTGGTTGGGTAGGTTTTGCTTTTTGGTAGGACTTGGTGAGCAGGGGTATTAAACTTTCATTAAGATATGTAAATCATACTGCTGAGGATGGATGTGGTGCAGGGATGCCTGTAACATTGTATGACAGGAAGTATGGGATATTGCACAGGGGTAGTATCAGGCACCTGAAGTGAACGTGGTTCAAGGCAAGCTGTCAATTCATGCAGACATCGCAGCTTAAAGAGCAAGAAGCAATCCAACACCCGCCAGACCCGACAGAAGTCGGCCCGAGTTGCTCGTAGGGAGAGCGACCGCCCCCGCCTCGGACGAGGTGCTCTCAACGGAGGCTGCAGTGCCCGTGGCGGTAGGTTGGCTGCCACCCTCGGTGAGGGTCACGGTGCCAGAGACCATAACCGTGGGCCCGGACACAGCACCCGTCCCGGTGGCTTCCACCCCGTTGCCCGTCGCCGACGAAACAGCCGACGGCATGAGCGTAGCTCCCGGCACGGCGTTGGTCCCCGTTCCGATCTCAAGGATATCGTCCTTACCGGGCGAGAAGTTGGTGTTGGCCACCGAGATCTCATTGTTGGCAAGATCATAGACCACGTAGGCGCTACGGAGGAAGGTGTCGCCCAGGAGATTCATGCCAGGCTGACTGGGCACAATTCCCAGGATACAGTCCCCCTGCGCAAAATCGGGCTCGGTATAGGGTAGCACCAATTGGCTGATGGGGACGGTGACAGTGGCGCCGGAGAAGCCGAAGGTCACGTTATAGTCCTTCTCCATAGCGCTGCAGGCGATGTAAGCGGCTTGGCTCTTGGTGGAGTAGCCCGCGTCGAGCTCCTTGTAGATCTCGTTGACGAGGTCCTCCGGCAGCGCGGTCATGCTCGTGCCGGTGTCGAGGCTGCAGGACAGGGGCAGGCTGGTGGTGTACTTCGTGGAGCTGGAGCCACTCTTCTCCACGGACACTTCGGTCAGTGCGATGGCCAGGGACACGTACTGGCCGTCGCGAGGCACAATCGGCACCGTTTGCAGCTCGCCGAGGTACTTGGCCTTGTTCACGCCGCCAAAGAGAATAGAGCCCGTCGTTGCGTCCTCGCCGTCGAGCCACACGCTGTAGGCGGGCGACTTGATGGCGCCACTGTCGACCAACGCCTGGGGCAGATTGGAGTACACTTTGCCATCGTACTCTTCTTGGTAAGTCGCGCGCGCATACCCAACGCCCGCGATACCCTCTGTTGGTGGAAATCGGTCGTGTCAGTATGAACCCTTTTTTTTTTCTTTGCTTTCGCCCTTGCGTGCGAACACCAGCGATATACTTACGGGCACTAGTCGACTTCTCAGCGACAGCAAACTGCATCGACTTGATTGTAGTCCCCCCAATCGTGACATTGTCGGTTGCGTAGTTACCGTAGGAATTCGTCCCGTCTCCGTAGGTGTCGTTCATAAAAGTGGCGAGTTTCTTGTAACTTGACGAGGCGCCGGAGTCGTATGTCCCGTAAGGCTTGCAGGGGTTGCTCTTGGCCGAGCACTCGTCCGAGTCTGGGGAATTCACCCAGGTGTCGCTGCTACCGGTGTCCAGAGACAAGACCACCTTCTGTGGAGGTGTGCCGATAGTCAGGTTGAGGGTATAGTAAGTGTCGCCCTATACGTGGCTGGTCAGTTGTCCGCACGACCTGTGTGTCTATTTCACTGAACGTGCGGCTAGCCAGCGTACATGATTATCAAGCGTTACGTCCACAGTAGAGTCCCTCTTCTGGCTTAGTTGAGTAGTCGGTTTGCGCTCAATGGGGATATGGACGGTAGCAGGCACATCACGGCGGTGCAGCTGAAGCGCATCCACGTAGGGGGCGGCGGCGAGCCCGAGGACGGGGAGGAGATAAGCACCGCGCATATTGACTAGTCGCAGCAACCGCGCAAAGGGGAATATCTGACTGAGAGTGAGAAAGACAAAGGAAAAGAAGAAAAATCTCAAGTTACTTATGCAGGTGGGAGCAGGCAGCCTTTATGACCACCATCCCACTCTAATTAAGTTCCCTCATCAGGGTTCCGGATAACCGGTGATTCAATAGTGAACGGGCTTGGAACCACATCGAGGCTCCAAGCCACCACTCAGCTTCGTCGGGTACAGCCGGACCCAGTGCCAATCCAGGCTTGTCAGGGGTGCTTAGGCCGAAAGTGTGCAAGGTCCGAGGGTCAGCGAATCACTGATCAGGGTCTTATGGCCGAGCTACAAGCGAAGGAGGGTAAGCCAGCTTGGCGTGAATTCTTTCATCTCCGGCACCCACGCTATGTGGTCTGTTGGCTGTGTGAGTGTGGAGCACGTCGCTGTTAGCGTCAGGGGACCTGAAGGCGTGGGAACGTCTGTTTGGTCCGAATCTCAATAGTTCAATGTCTGCGGGTCTAATTGGATGGATGAATTCATTTCCCGCCGACATGAACTCGTGATGGACGAGTTTGGGAGGCCCGAGTCCGGGAGATGTTGTGACTCAGAGACTAAATGGTTGTCAGATCTTGGTGGGACCGTGGCTGCTGATCTGGGGTACGACGAGCAATGCGCTACAATCATGGTGATCCCCGGAACCATGAGAAAAAATACAGATCGGCCGACAGGAGCCATCATTCATCAGTGGCCCGAGATTTCTCGATTTGGTGGGTCGGAAACGAGCCCGGCGGGCGGGCCCGGGATTCCCCAACTAGGCAATAGATACCAGAGTCAGGAACCAGTGGAACCATCCACCAGAGCCCTGAATGCTTAGGCTGAGGGCCGGGGAAAGGAGAGGAAAAGAAAAGGGCAAAAAAGGATGGAGCTGCGGGGAATCGAACCCCGGACCTCTCCCATGCTAAGGGAATATTATACCACTAAACCACAGCCCCAATTGATGTGAGGTGATTGATAAGATGGCCAGAGGATCCTAGCTAGTGCATGCTCTCGCCCTCCACCTGCATTTGGGTGTCCCTTGCTACCCCCATTATAGCATTTGTGGCTACTTATTGTACTCAGCGCCAGCGTACATGATACCTCTTGACTATAAGTCATGACTGTAAACGATTTCAGGTGCTCAATGATTCCGTCATATAAATTCGATTTTTCGTTTACATATATCGCCCCTGGAGTTGCCGCCACTATGTCAAACCTGGTACACACGGTCAGTGCAGGCATGTGAACCCAATTGGAAGGGTGTTGTGGAAACAAACGAAACAAAAATTACCGAACATACAGTGAAGTGGATTTCAGTTCGTCAAAGCTGGGGGAGTTCGGATCTAATTTCCACCAACCCTCACAGTCGCGAATCCCTGACACCCACCGTCGCAGCATGGGGAATCGAAGGAACGCCCCAATGCAGATTAACCTAGGTATCAAACGTCAACGTTGATCTCAGATTCAATGCCCAGTATCGAGATCTCACCTCTACCACATGATCCCAGCCAAATAGTTCAGGTGCAATGGCCGGATCCCGCCAGACCAATGCTTCTCCTGGCGGTGTCGGAACCATCTGCATCGCTCTGTCACGTAACTCTTGCTCCGGTCCGTCGGGCAGATGCTCGAGGTCTTTTTGCTCGTTCGATCGAGTAACGACCATCAACGTGCGCCGCTTGCGACACTTTTCAAACACTGCAAGAGCATGTCGCTTGGCCAGGAGATACTCGCGCGATGACTTGGTGGTGTGTGCATCGTTTGGTAGACGAGAGAGACATTCACCGAGGACTGCACCGTCTTCGAGGGCCATGCCCGCCCTGTGTGGTCTGTTTCAGCTCGACCTTCCAGCCAAAGAATATATAGTACCTACCCTGCTGCAAGATAAGGAAGGGTGGCGTGGACACTGTCCCCAATCATCACGCCAGCTCCAGATGGATGTGACCAGCCTCCGGTGTTGAACCGGGTACATAGTCGCCACTTGTGAACTGATTTACACAGCTTGAGTAGCTTCGCGATACTACCCCACATTCAGCAATTGCCATCATTGATAAGTCGCGGTTGATCCGACTTACCGAGGATCCCAATTTTTAAATAGCGAGCGCATCTCCTCCACATTTCCCGCCACGGTACTCGCCTTCGAATCCTCCGGGATATCATCAGGAGTAAGAAGGACGATGTTGAAGAGCTCCTTACTCAGCGGATAGGCCACTGCTCACGCAATCAATCACCATCCCATCTAATTTCCAGTCTTGCAAAACGACTTACCCACGTGCTTGTCCGGCCCATACCAGAAATTCATATTCGGGTGCGTGACAAACTCCGCCAGCTCGGGATCCTTCACGATGTCCGGCGACGCCAGCATCACCCGGTAAGCCAGATCCCCCGTCCTGGTCGGTGGCGTCGGATGCTCCAGCACCTGATCAGCCAGTTTCCCAAAAATGCCATCCGCCCCGATGAACAGGTCCGCCGTCCGCCGGCGGCCATCTTCGGTGGTAATCGTGGCCGTCCCTCCCTCGGCCCCGTCGAACGCGATATCCACAATCTTCGCATTGCAGGTGATCTTCCCTCCCAGCTCGGCGATCCGTTCCAGCAACGTCCGCTGCAGATAGGGTCGGTAGAAGGCCCGGAACCAGGTGCCTGGGTATGCGCTCGCGGCCTGCGCCACGTTCATGCTCGTGATCGGATTCCCTTTCCAGCCGAAGACGCGGTAGGCATTTGCCACGGCCCAGTGTCTGCTGAGCCGCTCCTCCAGGCCCCAGTGCTTCAGCACCCGCGAGCCGTTGGGGAGCACCTGGATGCCGGCGCCGACATGCTTGATCTCGGAGGTGGCCTCGAGGATGTGCACATTGTGGCCCGCGAGCAGGCTGCTGATGGCTGCGCCTAGGCCGGCTATGCCGGCGCCGGCGATGATGATCTGGGTTTCTCATGGATTGAGTGGATATAATCGTGTAGAGGCACGTTGGTGACTCACGTCTAATTTGCACGAGGGCTCTCGTGTTTCTTGCTGCTTGATGTGATACGAGGCGGCCATGATGGTGCGAACTAGAGGATGTATTGTTGCAAGCAAGCTTCCAGGATACAGTTGGGCTCGTCGACTTCATGGAATTGCCATTTGGTCGGGTTGGAAACCTAGTCTGCCACGACAGATTGCCGAATGGAAGGGTGCGGCGGGGGCAGTTGCGACCCGCATCGTCCCTTATACCACCTGTACCCCATGACATCAGATTCGGTCAGGTTGAAAATGCCCTCAGCCCAGCGACGTCTGAATTTAGAGATTGTTCTGGAAAGCCTAGCGCCAGCTGTAGTCTCTGAGATCTAATGCGGGCGTGACATGGCAATCTGCACGGGGTAGCGTTGGCAGCAAGGGGCTGAGGCTAATACCGTACCTTGCGAGAGCTGATGGGGAGCTTAAGCCCGATCCTTCTGTCTGGTTGGTTATGAAGTGAATCACCCTAGGGTCTCGCATCTGGTTGTGCTGCAAAAGCACAGTTGTAGATGTTGTCTTGCGCCAGAGACATAATGCGGTGAATGAATTCGTCTGGCCCAGAACAAATTAGGTAGATTCATTCCCCAATTATGACTAACATTCGACCTGTATTATACTTCATGACATCGAACTTCTACATAACTTTGAATTCTATGCCTACATATTATGCCTTGAACCTTTCACTGTACGTAAGTCCTGCTCTAGTGCAGTTCTTGCATCCTTTTCAAGGTGTTGGTCATGACCTGCTGACGCATGCTCATGGAGCAGGGGGTATCACATTCCAATAAACCGCATGACCCTTGAGAGGCATTGAAAGACCTGCCGTGACCGATCAAAGCCGAGCGCGCTCTGGCCCAGAGTACTCCACATTCAACAAAGAAGCCTAATCGTATACCCTTTCTAGATCTGACCCTTGATTTCCACGTTGAGTACACGAGGGCTGTGGTTCCATGCCACTCACCAGTATTGCAATTGCACCTGAATCCGTACACGTGCCACAAGCATGCGTCCTCATCCAGTCCTACAGCGCCTCGGAAATGGGTACCTATCATGATGATATGAAGATGTTAATTTGAGCGGAGATATCAATCGCTACGCTAACCCACACTATTGTACAGTAGATTGCAACAAACGTACAGCCCCCACAGAGTCAACATTCGCTCACTCGCGTTCAACCTTCCAATCCCGCAAAAACCGCCAGCGGGCCGTCTCCTTCCACCCGGCCGCCTTCCACGCATTGGCAGTCGCAGGGAAGGTCTCCACCACCCCCTCCAAGCTCGTATCGTGCGCACACACCACAAAGACATGGCTCGCGCCGTCGAACTCAGCCAACGAGCCCACACTCCGCTCCGCTTCCTCTGGATCCGCCGCCACGCTTCTCCCGTTGGGGAAGATGTGAACGTGGTAGAAAGCAGAGGTCTGGTACTTCTCGGGGAAGGGGTGGATCGCCGCGAAGATCTCGCCGGGGCAGGGCACCAAGACACCGGTGTAGGGGCTGGGCGTGATCTGGTCGGGCAGGGGGACATGCTCCGAGGGGCGGAGTTGGCCCGCGTGGTGGATTGTGTCTGCGCCCATGAGGATGAATGTGTCCGAGCTGATTACTTCGCTGTCATTGCCATTCCCATTGCTGCTGCTGGTGCGGGCTAGACCGCAGACATGCCCGACCGCGTGGCCTGGCACATCGAGGAGGTAGAACGAGCCGTCCCCGAAGTAGTCGTGGGCTCGGAACCCACCGATCTGGAGGGTGAACTGCTCCGGGGAGATTTCCACCAGTGCACGCCCGGCGACATCCGACTCCAGCAGTTCACTCGCTGGGTTGGACGGGTAAGCCGGCAGCGAGGCAGCGGATACACCTGGTCCGACTACTAGTGAGGTTGTGGACGGGAAGGTGGAGGCATCGCCGACGTGGTCGAAGTGCGTATGACTTTGTTTGAGGCTCACAGTCAGCGATTGCTTGCTTTTCTGGGGGATTCGAGCTCGGATTTACCTCCAGATTATCGCGTCGATGGTTTCCAATGCGATGCCATGGTCGGTCAAGATCTCGGCCACGTCTTTCTCGATGGTGATGCTGAACATGGCTTTCAGGCGATCGTACAAGGGTTTCGCCAGGTTCTCCCAGTCCTTGCGGATGCCCAGGTCGAAGAGAACCCGTTTGTTCTGGGACTTGTTCTCGACCAGGAATGCATACGCGCCGGCGTTGAGGTCCTTGAAGCCGCCAACTTCTGGTGTGAGAAAGATTCCAGGAGGACCATGAATTCTGGCGGTTGTGTCGATGATGCTCACTTCGACGGTGTTGCCTGAGGCAGGGATGTTGAGGTCCATTTGGGGCTTATTGTGACTGGATGGTGTAGTGATTTGTGTCAATTGATTTCATTGTTCTGCCTGATATAGTGGCAGGATGCATGTTCCATCTTATACATTTCGCAACGGCGCATACTTCCTTCTGGAGATACCAACCTAGTACTCAGTGTTCGTCATTGATCTCAACAAGGAAGCTATGGGGATTGGTCAGCACCGGAAGATGTCGGGAGACGGAAGATCATGGATCCTCGTGATGCCTCAGCCTAATAGCCATCGCTCGATGGGGCTAATGGCGCGCGGGTGAGCGAAAGAAGATCAATGATACGAGGGAAAATAGATAGACCCCAGTCGCTTTGTCGGCGGATCACCGGATTATGGACCGGATAAAATGGCCGGTGAGTCAGATCTCCACCGAAGAGCCGCGATCCAGAAATAGATCAACTGGGGTAAGCTCTGCAAACAGTGCCACGACTGCCCGATCGGAGCTTATTACTCGTAGCATCCGACATTCCCCACATTGACTTAGAGGTTGTGGCGAAGCTTGGACTTGTGATCCAGCTTGTGACCATAGAAGTGCACAGTCCTCGTTCATGCACCTGCCGCTTAGCCGTGCTCCCCTACTTTCCCACTCAACCGAACAACTAACATTACGTTTCTCCATAAACCTGCAAATAGAAAATGGACAAGAAGGTAGTTGAATATTGTATAGGCTATATTACCTAGTTCGAGGCTGCGACGGATCTTCACAGCTCGTATTCCACGCAGTTGAAGAAGTGCTCAAAAAACATTTGGCTACATTGTACTGCACATAGAGAATGCACTTGATAAGGCCTTTTCTCGCATGGCATGGTGCCCAGATAGGTACCTCTAGAGATTATGCTGCTTTTCCACACTAGGTCCTAGCTACATGGACGAGGGCAATTAAATGTTCAACGATTCAATAATGAAACTTTTGTTGAGATGATAAATTAAATATGCCACGGAAGTTATTCGTTTGTCAGGGGCTACATTTTGACATCGCACTAGCATACAACAAGTCACCGACTCCTATCTTTTGCTTTTTTCTGCAACCCAAAGCCAAGAAAGCGATTCTAGGGACAAGATAAAGGTCTGTCCTAGTAGATGTGTAGCGGATAGCTAGTCCGACTTTTGCTTAGGTTCTCTACTGTTCTAAGCGACAAGACCCCTTGGTTCTTGCCTGAGTCTCTTCTTGCTCGTGCAATCACAAACTTTATGTACTACAATCTATACACTCTAAGCTTCTAGGATAACAGTATTACTCTTTCCTCTCTCATTCCCAATCTCGTTTCGACAGAGAAAAAGTGACCGACCCCAAGCTCAATCCGACGATACGCTAATAGTCCTCCGAGCCACCTGCACCTCCGGCGAAAGCCCCTGCAACACCTCTGCCAGCTCATCAGCTGCGCTTTCCAATGCTTCATCCGAGACCACCTCCCCCAAGGCATCAATAATGAACAACACCCGCGTGGTCTGATCCGTCAACGCCGTCCGCGGGCCCTGCCGCCAATTCCAGCGCCGACAGGTGATCCCCGTGCTGTCGCACCAGATCGGCTCCCCCGGCGCCGCCAGCTCCGTCTGCGGCTCCCCGCCGGAAAAGGTCTGGAATGGCTCCGTGCCTGTCGCACGGATGAGGAATGGTGCCCCGTCGTACCTGTCGAGATCCTCGCCTCCGAAGGGTAGCTGGTGCTTGATGGAGATGGCGTTGTAGATGTCCGTCAGACGGTTGACCCGGGGCAGACCCGCCTCGACCCGCCGGGTCAGCGCTTCCAGACTGTTCCGGGTCTTCTGCGGTTTGGCGCCGAAGGCCTTGTAGGTGTTGCGCCAGGCGGCAATGTGCGGAAGCTCGGTGACGGGCTTGCTGG
This sequence comes from Aspergillus aculeatinus CBS 121060, assembly GCF_003184765.1. Classification (NCBI taxonomy): domain Eukaryota; kingdom Fungi; phylum Ascomycota; class Eurotiomycetes; order Eurotiales; family Aspergillaceae; genus Aspergillus; species Aspergillus aculeatinus. The sequence continues at coordinate 1,597,280 of NW_020291470.1, forward strand.
CTAAGAGTTCCTTGACATGTGCTTCGGCTTGTTCGAGGAGGGTCTCGCTGGTTTGGTCGCTGGGGCCCGGGGGGATGTTCTCGACCACCATCAGGAGGGCGCGGTAATCCGGCCGGAGCTGGAAGATGGCCGGGTCGACGCGCGCGGCCTTGAGTAGGGCTTGGGCGGTTTGTGTGGTGCTCATTGTGAGCAAGTGTCAAGACTGAGAGTCTTGAAAGTATGGGTCCTCGGATGCAGAGAAGATTGAAGGGCAAAGGGGGGGCTTGATGCCCTATAAATACTGGTATATATACAAAATGGCGGGCGAAGCGCCAAGACCGGGGGAAGAATCTTGGGTCGCCCCACTACCCTTAACTTCTCTTTCGGGAAGGCCCCCGATTGCCCCCCGGCCTCGAGTCCGGCAAGATCTCCGCGGTAGCCGGCCGCGAATGTCATCGGGCAAAGCACTACCGGCTTCATATTCTCGGACCCAATCATCCTGGCAGCTCATGTGAAATCTCTACCTGCGCTGGAAGCTCATGCGCCTTTACCACCCCTTGATTGCCTTCCAATTCATACTTCCTGTGTGCCCCACTGGCCCCATCCAGCTCCGAGATTGCAAGAACTCGCGCACGAGCCGGTTTCTCCTCCGCACTTTCGCTGCTCCTCTTCTTCCTAGCCCTATAGTTCAGGTACAAGCCCATCAGTCCCAGAATTACAGCAGCAGCGCAGCCCACTCCGATCCCTGCTTTCGACCCCATGCTTAGACCACCCTTTGAGCCCGGATCGGTCATTGCCACTTCCGTGCTGGATGCAGTAGATACTATATCGGCAGAGGTAGGCGTGGCCTTCATCGTCGAGCTTTCACCCATGCTTGTGACGACCATGGTGGGTGTGCCTATGGTGGTAGTGACCCGATCGAAGGTCGAAGTCGTCGTACTCTCACTGGCATTTGATGGCTGCCCCAGGGTCAGCTGAAATGTTCCCGACAGATACATTTCATCGCCAAAGGTACAACGCAAGTACCATCCGTCGGCCATTGTGAACGATCTTCGCAGCGTATAGGTGCCTGCAGTGATATTCACACCGTCAACAGTGTAGCTTATTTCCTCCTCTAAGTGCGAAATCTGGAAGAAAGCGATCTCCATAGGCTCCTTGATCGAGTCCGATGAGTTGTAGGTCCATGTTGTGGTGAGACCGTCGTAGATGCTGACGACGTCGCCTTTGTGAGGGTAAGTCACTTCAAATCCTGGATGGATCAAACAATTTGAGAGATCAGTCTCCGTTGTATGTGTTGTAGGCTAAGAATGATGAGTTATAAGGGTGGGGTGGGTATGCTTATACCAGTTGCTCGGAAGACCTCCGAGGCCAGGGCGAGCAGCAAGATCGAGCGCCACATTTATATGACTGTCAGGCTCTGTCTTGGTTGCGATGTAAGGGGCGGATTGTGGGGTTGTGGGAAAGGGAGGGGGTCGTTATTTAAGTCTCTGGGCTCCCAGGCTTTAGCAGGTAAGGCGCTGTGTCCACATGAAGCTAGAGATAAACTAGTGCAAGAGTTCAGGGATGTTCAATTATCGTCTGGGTTTTGCATTACTTCGGTTACATTAGCATTGTCTAGCCGTGGTAAGCATTTAGACAAATGGCGAGGAGGGGGTGGAGAATGCTTGGGCCATGAAACTCACTAAGAACACTTAGCTTTCACCGGGAACTGAGCTAGCACGCCAATCGACTGCTCAATCGTTCCCTCACCTGGACCTCATTATACAGCGTCGAAGGTGCTGTCCTTGATAATTGTCCTCGAACAGCAATGCTGCGAGGCACTGAAGTGGACCTTCTCACTTCCACACCGGCACTGGAAAGTACTTGTAATAATATGCAACTCGATTTGAGCCGGAGCAAGGGCCCGGGGTGGCCAGTTCGGCTGGACCCCGATTTCCCCCGATATTAAGCCCTAACCTTATGTAGATCGAGCTAAGAGAAGCTAGGCTAGGCTACCTATTTTAGTGCTAGATAGCATCTTCCCAAGTCCTTGGCACAGCACGCCGTCTTTGACTTGTGAGATACTCCCAGGTTCAATTCTTCAGTAAGCCCTAGGTTAAATGTACTTTAGTCTTGTGCCTTGATGCCGGCGATTTCGAGTGGCAACTCCAAGCAGCGACATCGACACAGATTAATCTTGACCATGCCCTGGGTACGTACCGAAGTAAACCGACACAATAATGAGAAGACGAGACATCACAGTTGGTGCTCTTACAGATTTCCATTGTACATGAAGTACATCCTCTACCAGAGCGAGAAATTCGGTTACTCACAAAGTGCGAATCGACCATCGTCATCCCCAAACAGCGGCTGCATATAGCACAACCCCGGGCACAATGGCAAATAAGGTCAACAATATCAAAACAATTGGATCTTCCCTGGATCTTGTACTTATCTTAAATTTGTAATAGCCAGTTGTCGGATCACACATATTACCCATAGCTATACCCGCGGTGGGTTGCTCTACAAGATATTAAACCTCCGGCAGAGGACGCAACAAGCGTCGACTATCGGTTTGATAACAATTCTGCTGACACATAGATCCAGATATAGACTGAAATGCGACCTCTATTACCCCACATTCCTAATGCCAATGCTTGACAATTTCAAGGAGCGGTGGGTTATTATTGTCGCCCTGGCTGAGAATGTTAAACTTTCAAGTGAAACTCTCTGTGTTTTCGAAGTCTGGAAGAAAGACGTCCTATTAATTGCAGCACTCTGAGCATAGACGAAGGGGCGAGGAGGTTTCGCGATCATGAAGATTGATCGGATTTCAGGCCCGACCTTGAGTCCTTAATTGACATGCAAGGGATTACTCCTTATGCTCTTGAAACTTTTGGCACAACATTCCTCAATCGCTGTGGTGACAGCTTCGCAATCTTTACAGGTAGAATCGTAGCTTCGGGGAACTCTCTTCTCAAAGTAACGGTGTCCCCTAGCTAAGGAGACAACTTAACATGATGGCGGGCTCAAAAAGCCCCGAAGCGGGGGAGATTCCTCTAGATACGGGAAACGACGCTGACAGTGAGGTGAGCCTACAGGCTGCGGAGATCAAAGACACGGTGCTCACCGGCTATAAGCTGGCGGCAGTGATAGCCGAGCTATGTTGCTGGGTTTTATGTATATCACTTGTCCGTCAACACCCAGGGCTCCCAACGCTTGTATAAGGCACCCAGACTGATGACAAAACCCGCCATCAGGACAATACTATAGTCGCGACAGCAATCCCCAGAATTGCGGATCATTTTCATGCTTTCAATGATTCTGGCTGGTACGCGAGTGCATATCTCCTCCCCACCAGCGCCGTCACCCTCGTCTACGGCCAGATCTATACATTTTCCCCATTAAGTGGGTGTAGTTGACTACACTATTTCTGTTCGAACTCGGATCTCTCATTTCCGGCGTCGCACCGTCTTCAGCCTGTCTCATTGTTGGACGAGCTATCTCCGGACTCGGAGGTGGTGGCCTTTTCTTCGGCTCGCTGATCATCATATTTCGATGTGTACCGCGACACCGTCGCCCGGTCTCCTCTGGGTTCATCATGGGTACTCATAGGATTGGAAGTATTATTACGCCTCCGTAAGTCGATAGCCTTGTCTGATTGCACGTAGCCATCGGCGACTTACCGCCTTGTTTCCACTCTCGGTGGAGCATTCACCAATCACCTCACATGGCGATGATGTTTCTACATCAATCTTCCCCTTGGTGCGGTCACCGCGCTGGCAATTCTCTTCTCTTTCTAAAGTACCCAACCACTAATCCAGGCGACCTGGCAAGAGAAGCCACGGAGATTGGACCCGCTGGGGATTTTCACCCTCCTGCCAGCCATAAAAGATACGCTGGTAACATTGCTGGGGGTGTATAATCCTGCAGTGGTCCGGATGTTCTATTTCGCTTCTGGGTTGGCGTTGGCTTCGGTGCCGGGGGCGGCGGTCGTGGAGTGGCGGCCGATCAGCAAGGAGAGGCGGACAACATGTGCGAATCATAGTGTTCTATAGATCAAGTACAGATACCAGCAGCGATATTCTTGGTAGAAGCTTGCTCGGGACGAAGGAGGCCGAATTCGCTTCGATCTACAGTATGGAATCAGATTGAGCAAAAGTCAATGTGTCAGTCAAGAAGCACCACGTTGATAGCCGACAGGTTAGATAATAGTGAAGAGAACGCTTGTGACCAGCAGCACCAGCAGGACCAATGTTGCCCCACCCATTGCCCCATCCATATCATACGCGAATCTTCCAATGCCACTTATAATCCAAACATGCCCATCGAGCCGTCAAGAAAAGAAACATCGCTAACACAAGGACGCATCCCAGCCAGACAATCACGATGCGGGATCCGACTTTCTCGAGCATTTCTCCGCCGACGGGTATGGAGATCAACACGCTAGTAGCTTGGTCAGATATTCTGTCTTTGGATTGGCTGCGATATGAGGAAAGACTTACGCAAAGCTCACCAGTGCATAGCAGGTCCCGAAGCGCATCCCAATCTCCTTTGCCGGCGACACCTGCCGGATGCACACCGGTGCGAGGCTGAGGAAGGATCCGGAGCTGAGGCCGTACAGCGCGCTGAAAAAGTACAGCGCTGTCATCGAGTGACTGAACGGGTATAGGATGATGAAAATGGCCAGGATGCCGGACGACACCAGGACTAGGAGGGTGTTCAGCCGGCCGTACATGTCGCCCACGCGGCCGGCGAGAAGACGCCCGATGACCGAGCAGCTTGTTCCAAAAGTGAGGTCAGTACAGGGACTACACGTCGATGAGTACGGTTGGGGCGAGACTCGCTCACATATTGAGGACGACGAGCAGATTGACACTTGTATTCACGCTGAATCCCAGCGCCACAACGTAGGTCGGGAAGAGGCCGAGCAGGGCGAAGGTTTCGAGTTCGAGAACTTGTTGACGAGTGAGCCAAGCATAACAACCGGCAGATGAGGAAACAAAAGAAAGACTTACACCATATCCCCACCGTGAGCAGCGAGAACCTCGAGTCCTTGAAGCACCTCGCATCGATGGCCGTCTTCAGCTTGTCGCCCTTGGGCAACCGCGACTTCACCAAAAAGGACCCCATCCCGCAGGCCGCCAGAATCACAAAGGCGAGAATCCGCATCCCCCAGCGGAATCCGAACCTCGCGAAGGATGCTTTCAGAAGGAAGGGGAACACGACGCCCCCGAGTCCTGCACCCACCAACGCCGTCCCCATCGCCATCCCGATGCGCGCCTGGAACCAGTGCGGCACGCAGGCCAGCGCGACCGTACTCACCAGCGCGCTCCCGATCCCCGCCATGATGCCGAAACTGAGGATGAACTGCCAGTACTGGGTACACTCCGCGGTGAGGAACAGGGCGACGACGTAGACGGTGGACCCGGCGATGACCAGGGCCTTGGGGCCGTAGGTGTCGAACAGCGGTCCGACAAAGACGCCCCCGGCAAGCATCATGAACATGTACAGGCCCGGTACCCAGCCCACGGTGCTGCTTGTGTAGCTGGCAAGCTGGTGGGTCTCGAGATGGGATTGCAGCACGCCCACCGAGTTCATGAGGCCGTAGGAGGCGAGCACAAGGAGAGAGGACCCCAACACCACCAGCCATGATCTGAGGCCGCCGTCGGGAAAGTGCTCGTTGGTGTCGGAGTGGCGCATCAAGCTCGTTGTGGAGGTGTCCACGAGCTGGAGCTCGAATTCGGGGCCATTGGTGTTTCGTGCGACGACGACATTCTCGATGTCGGTCACATCGACGCCCGAGCGAGAGCAGGTGGGTTCTTGAGAGGTTGGTGCTAGCTCCATGGGCTTTTTTGGGTGAGCTCGTGCGGTTGAGGGAAGCTTGTCTTTGTGCTAACACCCTTTCTCATTGATCAGACACTTGGTGAGATAAAGATTCTGATTCTTCAGGCATTAAGCGGGGTCAAATTCTTATAGACTCTTTTTCTTGCGGGGGCTCCACTTCTCAGGGCTTGCAATCCCGAGATCCCGATGCAGGATTAGTGGTCCTACCCAGACCATCGGATGGCCTTCCGATTGGCAAATATCGCCGTATCAATTAATTTATCAATACCATCTTTATCCATGTGAGTCATGACAGATAGTTAAGTTACACATTCCTCAAGCGAATTTCCTCGGCGGATAGCGCACCCTTGATTAGTGCATCCCATACTACTCCATATCCTTCCCCCTCCATTCATAGATAAAGAACTCGACAATAGTAACATAACAAACTGTACATTACATACATCTCAAGCAACAGCAATTCCCCCATCCCCAGCCCACGATTACCCTAGCAGCAACAACACCCATCATCATCCTTGCTATTATTACTATCCCCGCAGCATCCCCCACAGCACCCATCGCAACATCCATCACAACACCCACCACATCCCCCACAGCAATCATCGTCGTCGTCGCTCTTCTCCATCCTCGGCGCCTCTGGCGCCTGATACCCGGTATACTGGGTGGTCGTCGCAACATCGTCCCCGGGGTACGTCATATCATTGTTGTCCACATATCCGCGGTTGTCATCATTGTCACGATTGTCATCATCGCCAGACCAGTAATCCCCGTCGTCTCGGACATACTGCCCGGAATCCCGATCGTCGGGGTTGTTCTCCCGTAGCTCGATCGTTTCGTTGTTCTGGTTCCATTCGTTGTAGATCATCGCGCCTCCAAGACCGGCTGCTGCGCCGGCTGCTGCGCCGGCTATGACTGGGGTTCTGCTGTGCGGGTGGCTGGTGTGCGTTGCATGGGTAGGATGAGCGGGATGGGGACTGTGTTGAGGGTGTGGTGCGGGGTGGTGAGCGGCGGGGTGGTGCTGTGGAGCGTGGTGAGGCTGGTGAGCTACCGGATGAGGGTGCGCTGCTGCATGTGGATGCGCTGCTGCGCGTGGGTGATCTGGGTGTGAATGTGCTGCCGCATGCTGGCGTGCGCTTGCGGCGTGGTGAGCCGGTGGATGGCCATGAGCAGTCCGCAGGCCGCGAGACTGGGCGTGTTGGTGCTGGCCCTGCTTGGTATGCGCAGGTGCGGGACGGGTCGTGCGGCCCATGGCTCCGAGAGATGGCTGTCAGAGAAACGAAGAGAGAAGGATTTGTCGCTGCGTTGGATGCGCACTGTGTATTGTTCAATTCGGAGGTGATGGGCTGTACCACAACTGCGAGGGGGGTTAGGGCTACCGCTGCTGTGCCCCCGAGCGGAAACTGCGTTGACGTCGGGGTCTTGGTCCGTATATAACATCCCACCCCCTCTCTGCTCCCCCTCCCTGGACCTCCTACTACCATGTGCGAGGCTTATGAATCGCGGAGATTACGATACATTAATGTGCCTCTTAATAGAAAGGTTGAACCCTGCCATTGCCACATTCGACGAAGGACGAACAAGAATCTCCGCCCCCATCTTGGCAAGATGGAGAAGTAGTGGCCATCGGTGCAACCTCCAACAGCGGGCACGAGACAAGCAACCCTGCTCGGCCACAAACATGGGATTGCAGGGTCGATTTCTGAGGTGCGGCTGAGAGACGGCCCAGTAGCTTGTGAAGTCCAAGCTCGTATCTGCATGGGCAACGGGAAGGATGGACTCTCACCTCGGAAAGCAAACGCCACAAGCGCCCATCCAGGACCAAAGCACCAATGCACGTGGGGCTTTTCTGGTGGCGATGCGTCTAGACTGATGCCAGGGACGGGATGATGCTCTGCGTCTGACCATGCCAAGACAATTTGTAAGGCATCCGTGCAGATAGGTTAAGCAATATTTGGAGGGAGGGAGGGGCGAGGTTGAATGCTTCGACGGGCGGATGCTTGATAATGGGAGGGCGCGGTATTCCGGACTTCAATGGAGGGATTGGAAATCAAGGATTGGACAGTTGTGCCAACTCGCAGCACCCCGGTATCAATAAACCCAATGCAGCCGCGATCGAGGCAAACATGGAACGTCGACGGGGTTATTTTACAACTCCCGGTGCGAATGAGTGTGCTGGTCTGTTGACATAGATGGACAGAACGAGTCATGGTGGGTATGAACTTTGGAACTGGGTCTGGAACAAAACTGCCAAGAAAAGCAATCTTTTCTTCCGCTCACGGCTTGACCACGACCAAGATGCCTCGGCGGACAATCTCTTCAGGCGCTCAAGGGAGGGGGCAGGAAAACAAAGCCAAAAAGAAAGTGGCGCTGCCCGGAATCGAACCGGGGCTGGCACGGCCACAACGTGACGTCATACCACTAGACCACAGCACCTGATGTTGTGATATCGGCATCAACTTACTGACTTATGTGTAACGTTGTGTATACTTCCAAATGTGGCTTCTTGGTCTTGCCATTGAGGACAATATTGTCTATTTTTCCAACACTGGCGAGAGGATTGGGCAAATAGTATATTACACCATACATAGGCATAATCCAGATAGTTTTCTCTTGGATTGAGTACTTAAATTGGACTCGATTTCCTGCATTGCGTCTTGACAGATATCTGCCTGTGGCGCCTGTCCCCGTCTTTATATATTTCCTCCAGCCTCCATGTCGACGATGGGACACTACCCCGTAAGACATGCAACATCACAGTCGCACTGACGCGTAACCACCACCAGCAACCCGATAGCATGTAATAATTTCAATGCAAAAATACTAGCTGCTGTTGTCCCATAACATGGCATTGAGCAGCATTTTATACCCGACCGCAGGGTGTGGTCACGTGACACAAAGCGAATGCCCATGGGCTCTCGGTGAACGAGACTGCTCAGTGACATAGTCTCTTGGATCTGGCCTAGGCAGTCCAAGCTTATACCACCAACAACCCTGGGAATGCTTCTCTGCTTGGTTGTAGCAATGTATGTCATTATACCACACCCCGCGAAGACACCCACTCCCATAATGCCCCAACCAGACAGAACACCAAATAACACCCTGGGATGAGCCCATGCCACCAATACCACGAGGACGTGAACCACAGAACTGGAAAGCCATACAGCACAAGAACACTCTGTAAGGGGAGTCGAAGCCAACGCGAGCGGTGGCCGAGCGTGTTTTCAATTGCGAGCGACAGTAAAATGACCTCTACCAATCCTGCCACAGGGAGAAGTAGAAACCCTAGGACTTGCCCAAAGCCGTAGCCAAAGCCAAACGCGTCAAAAACTCTTACCACTGATTCGACGAAGACCGCCTCAACCAGGAATACAATGCATACAAAGGTGCAGTAGAGGACCGAGATGCATAGGGTTGAGTGGTGCGACTGCCAGATATCGCTTTGAAAGTCGAGGTGACTGAGGTGCGGGAGTGAGGATGGATTGGAAGGCGTAGTGACTGGGTCCGAAGTTTGGACGGGCAGAAGCTGCAAAGTAAGATTCTCCTGGCTGGTTGCATCCTGCGATGGCAGAGCGGTGTGCTTGGCGCCTGTTGAGCACGGTCAGTTTGAGTCTCTGTATGATCAATGAAAATTCGATCTGCGAGGGTACGTGCCGATACCTTCCCCAAGAAGCTTATAGAAAGATTGGATGATGGTGAGCATAGGCCCTGCAACGAGTACCACAGCAATGACCTGCCCAAATGTCCAATCATCCTCCTCACCACCTGGAAAGCCCACGGGGCATTCTGTTGCCCAGATACCGAAAAGAAGACGGAGTACTCCCCAGATGAAAGCGACGAGCAACCAGATTATCTGTCTCCTGTCAGTGTCTATTGGAAACGGGTTTCGGAGAAGGGATCATAGACCTCCGCAAACATAGAGGTGAACCCTTCGACGAGAAGATGAGCGGTCAGGATCAACGCCAATGTTGGAAGGTAGAACAGAGTGGACTTGAGTCCCCGGGGCGATTTTGCTGCATCAGACCAGTCATGCACGTACTTCAAGCCGGCATGTACCCAGAGCCTGAGTCCAATTCTTAATCTTCCCAGCCAACTTACCGAGATCGACCGCGAAAGTCGGACAGACCGAGAGATGAACGAGAAGATGATTAGAAGCACCGCAAGAAGCATCGATAAAAAGCCCTCCGTTGCTTCGGGCTTGGCTAGAAGGTAGCATGTGGCAGCGTCGTCGATCGCCGGGGGAAACCCCTCACTCAAAGCATGACTATCGCACATCGAATCCTTGTCAGAGGAATGAGGAGGCAGGGGTATCTGTCTGTCGTTTATCCAGTTATAGTTACCAGTAAACCCGAGACCGATCACCAGGAACAGGCACAGTGCGCCCACAAAAAAGATGCGCCATGCGCGGTCGCCTGAATGGTTATGGAGATAGTTCCGTAATATCGTTAGGCAAATCAGATTCGTCATGACGGAGAACCAGGCAAGACTGATGACGGCGTTCCAGTTAAATGTAGACAATCCGCCCCGAAGCTGTGAGGCCCCAGTGATGAGAATGGAGAATCCGGTCAAGAGTTGCATGTCACTGAATGCTAGAATGCACTTTAGGCTATTAACGAAATATGCCACCGGGTGGGTGCTACCGGCAAACTGGCAGAAACAGACCTTTAAAAATGCCTCATCAAGCCCTACAGGGAGATACCGCGATCTCAGTGCACGAATGCTTTGTGAGATAATCAGCTTATCCACTGGATTCGGGAGATATGCTCTCTGGAGATGCCCCTGTTTCGAGTTCTCGAAGGGATCGGAGTCTGGATCAAAGACCAATAGGTAATACAGCACAAGAATGGCGGCCACGATCCCGGCAGTGATGAGGTAGCTTAGCACGACCTTAGAGAGAGTAAGCAAGGCATCACTTGTTCTTCTGGGAGGGTAGACCTACACCAGTTCCTGTGATGTCAGAATTCGCACCTAGCCCTGGCTTGGGCCCTTGACAATCGCCATTCCAGGAAGTGCCCATTGCTGCCCCGCAATATAATTATTGAGATGGATTAGGCTCACGCAGGCTCCATACCAGCTGGATAGTGCTTAGATGAAGACAATCCGACCATCCGATTAAGGATGGTCCAGAAGATGCCCCAGCTTCCAAGTAACTAAAAGGTCGATTCGCCAAAATCCTTCTTATGGGAATCAACCGAATCTTAAGCTGCGTCCGGGGGAAGAAGTTTGCTCACCTTGGTTTCGCACAGGCCGCCTGAGCAGCGCTGCACCTGATAGGGTTGGCGCAGCCACGGCGGTTAACTCATCGGCATGTCCGACTGGCTGTCGCCATTGACCTTTGTTTGCCTAGAGACTGTGGGATTAAAAGTAAACACATACCCGAGTCTACTCAACATAGCTAATGATCTTCCAAGAAGCCTGAATGTAGTGTACATCGAAGTCGTTTTATATGCTCGTCTTCATCGAACAAGCAGGGCAGAGTTTGGCATATCTACCACTGTACTTTAGTTTTTAGGGTCATACCCCCCGCTTCAAAATATGTCTAGTTCTGACAGTGGCGTTAGCCGCATTCATAGTCCAATGTTATGATTGGGCGAGTTGGGTCACCGACAAACATAAGGATCATCAAAAAACACAAACTGCACAAGGATGTTTCTTCACTGAACGAGGCTCTGCACCGAATGGCATGATTAAACTACAAGAAACAAGCCAACATAGGGATGACTGCATTGGTGGTGTGGAATCACAATATAAGCGGCCAACACGACCACAGCTGCAGCCGCAAGCCACCCTAAGCACTATCTCAAGTAAACAACCAGCACCAAGGCACAGCATTGTATTAATTCTGTTCATGTTTATCAACAAAGTCATTGTATCAGTCATATCGAGTGAGGGATGAGCGTTATGTTTCGGTCAAAAGTCGCTGACGATGCGGCTGGATTTAGGGTCAGACGAACCAGCTTCTATCCAACGTTTCCATCGTTCGTGTTTGGCGTCAGTAGGAAGCTGCGCCATCCGCTTGGCTGTTGAAAGATTGGTTTGAAATTTCCCTTGGCGCTTGGATGGGCTGCCTCATTTTCAGCTTAATCACGAAGCTCACCATATCCCATAGACATAAAAAGCCAGAGGGCTATATAAAGTCTCATCACTTTCCTCTCTTGAACGGAGGACAACAGACAACAGGAAAACAGTGAAGCGACCTCGTTACTAACAACAACCTTACCGCTCGAACCAGCTACGAGAATATAAGAACGAACGTCTTCCAACATGACCGACTGGCTCAACAATCTCTACGTGTGTCTTCTTGCGCCCTCGTGAGCAAACCTAGCTAACTCCGCAAGGCCGTCTACGGCGACCACGAAAACGAGAAACCCAGCAACACCATCCCCGTCATTGACGATAAGAACGGCGACATCAACGCGGGCTTCGGCGGGAAGTAAGCTCTGACTGCTCCAGCGTCACGAGGGTGTGTGTGTGCGGTGGCTGACCGTCCTAGGTACGTCTGGCTGGTGGCCAACTATCTCCAGGACCCGCAGAACTGCCTACACAACATCAAGGTGGTGTTCTCGGACACGGAGAAGCCAGGCCAGATGGACCTGGCCAAAGGGGCCGGGGGACAATACCGCTACCTGGAGACCTCGACCGTGGCCGCGGAGGGCTTCGGGATTTCGAACCTGAAGCTCCTGCGGAGCACGGATGAGATGAGCAGCACCGATCTTGGAGGGCGGGGATATCGCGGATGGACGACGGATATTAATGCAGGTCGGGGAGGGGATTATCTGTATCTGGTCTGGAGGAATGGTTGAGTACTGGTGCTTTATATGATTGAGGGGATGGAATGGTGCTTCTAGGGCTCCGGCATAGGAATTACCATTTTGACTTTGATTGTTTGGCTCCGTCAATTGGGAGTCTTGGTCATATGTTTATCTGCAAGTCGAACAGAGAATTGAGTTGAGATTTGTGCTTTAGAACGGAGATTGCTGTAGGGACTAGGCAGATTGAGACTGAGGAAGAGGCAAAGAAATCTTCATGGTTTTAGAGACAACAGTACCGCAGAAGTCCTGCGAGAGCGAGTCTGCGTGATGTAAGCCTTACCTGTGTTAGCAACTCACTGCATGATCATGGATGGATAAACACACGGATAAACTCATGCATAAGTGGGTAGGGCAGAGTCTATCAGTCCCGGCGGACAGGCAAATACTTCGATAACAAGAACAAAAGTCAAGGAAAGGAGAAAGAAAATGACCAGCTCTGCTCAGAGCTAGAGGAATTGGAACTAGATTTTTCTTCACATTTTGGGATTGCTATGACCAGTCCGTGGTAGGTTTGATGAGGGATGCATTTTTGGTATGGAAGTGAAGGGCTCCGGGCATGTGCGCGGGATTAATTTTCTCCCAGAAGTCCAGTTTTCCTGATTGAGCCAGGCTTGAAGCTGAGAGTGTCGGAAGGGGGCGGCAGAAACCAGGGTCGGCTCCACCCTCGGCCCGAGCTTTCTTTCTTTCTCCACTTTTTCCCTTTCCGAGTCTTCCAAGTTGCGTTGCTTCCTGCTTTCCCCTTTCTCCGTCTCTATCTACTCTCCTCCCCCGTTCCATGAACACATCATGCTTGTGAACTTGCAACAGAGAATCAATCAATCCGCCACACTCATTGATCATGACATAATGGTGCTTGGGATATTCATCACAATCTCACAGGTCTCTTCTCGTCTGTTCAGTTTGAACATCCCCCCCAAAATAGCATCAGCCGCTAGTGAGGCTCGCCGTTGTTTGAGGATCCCGGATTCCCAGCAACCCCAATTTTCGATCGTCTCATCATGAAACCCCCACCGTTCGCGCTCTGGGCCCGGGAACTCCCAAGAATTGGCTCGGATCAATCTTTTCCCTCACTGCTGCCCCTCAATTGCTCAGTTGCACCCTCAAATCGAGCCTTCCGCATGTGATGTGGGTGAAAAACACCTGTTCGATCAAACAATTGGCCAATCCGCTAGTACTTCGTACAATCACGAAGATCCACACTTGTCTTCCGCGGGATTGTGAAGTCCCTCACGGACACACCGCCTCGGAGAGGCCCTCCAGGAGTCCAGGTAGGGAAGAACCCCGAAGCTATCGAAGTTTCGACCAAGCATCGACCCTCTTTCGCAGCCAGCTTTAAGGTTTAGCTCAGGAGGCTCTCCGGTCGATCCACCCGGGCAGGATTCCCTTTTAGCAAACTCGGGATGCAATAGGACTGCTCCCTCGGTCTAGTCGGAGAAAAAACTCTGTGCTAAGCACGCCCGATGACTTTGGCTCCGCACACCCTCGAGATAGGGACTATTGTCCCTACTCCAGAGTCCAGCCAAACATGTTCTTCGAGTGGAGTTTCTTCCCGAATCTACACCCTAAGAATAGCCACTTGCCCTGGGTCGGCCATTAACCCCGACCTTCTCCATCACCCGCGTCTCGGGCTGCTCTAGTAACCATTGTTTGGATTTTCCTTTTCGGTACAGCAGGCGTTCTATCCACGGTCTGCTCTCTCATATCCGGGAAAGCTTCAGGCACAACTCATTTTGGCTTTATTCAAGCTGGTGTCACTACTCTCGGCACCGTCAATCGCAATCAAGACGACCATGAGCCAACGGCAGAGACCACAACCTACTTTCAGGGCAAGTGTTCGAATGATTGATGGCCTGTAGTTGCTCTTCATGTTGTTCGCACACGGACCATCTCGTGAGACCCATCCAGAACCAAAGCAGAACCTGGATCTCTAGCGCGTTTCAATGCGACGGATTTGGAGTCTCCCCAGCCGGCCCCGTCGCTTCTTGCTACTGTGATGGTCCATTCCCCATCGCACGATGTGCTTGTGCGACCGCTCGGCCTCAGGTCACCATCACGCAAAAGGAGTCCAGGCTACACATGGACCACATCGTGATCCCAACGGACCCCGGTCTAGTCTACCCCTGTCTGAGAACCACGGTCGATGGTTCCCTCTAAGCCAAGATGGTCAGGAACCTTACCTGGATGGTGCTTTTCGACTGGCAGGGATTGGCTTTCTGCCGTGATCTGGGCAAGAGAGTGAGATCCTCTTCGGGACGATCACAGACCCTCAAACACGAAGGGTTTCATGGCTGCTTCTCGAAATAGATCATCCCGAACCTCATCCGGCCTCGAAGGCTTGAGAGACTCAAGATAAAAGGCGTCTTCATCCTCGCGTTTCTGTTCTTTTTTCCATCATCATCCTTCAACCACTTCTCTCTTTCTCTTTCTTTCCTCTCTCCTAAACCTCAAAAAAAAACATTGCTCTGGTAGCATTTCCTTCGTTCTCACACGATTATCTAGCTATAATCGTCTTCCTACTCTCCTCGCTTCTTTCTTTCTCACTCTTGTCAACTTGTTTCAATTTGGTAAGTATACCGCCTCTTTTGCTCTGCGATAAGCGACTAACACCAGCAGATATCACGATGCGTGTTTCCAAGGTTTCCGCCGCGACTGTGCTCGCTTCGACCGTCTCCGTCAATGCGATCCCCATCCCCTGTCTCCTTCCCTTCCTGAGCGGCGCTGGTAGCCTCTTCGGAAACTCGGGTCTGGGTGCCAGCTTGGGCGGCAGCGGCAGTGCTGATTTGGGCGCCAGCCTGGGTGCCGGTGCCAGCGGCAGCGGCAGCGGAAGTGCCGGTCTGGGTGCTGGGCTCGGAGGAAACGCGGCTGCCAGCCTTGGTGCGAACGCTGGTCTGGGCGCTGGTCTGGGTGCCGGCCTGAGCGGTCTCTTCGGTGGCAGCGGTAGCGGTAGTGCTAGTGCCACCGGCAGCGGCAGCGCTGATCTGGGAGCCGGAGCTGATCTGGGCGCGAACGCCGGTCTGGGTGCCAACGCCGGTCTTGGTGCTGGCGCCAGCCTTGGTGCTGGTGCTGGTCTCGGCGCCGGTGCCGCTGCTACTCCCTCTGCTGGTCTGGGTGCTGGTGCTGGCCTTGGTGCCAACGCTGGCCTTGGCGCTAGTGCTGGCCTCGGTGGTAGCGCCGGTCTGGGTGCTGGTGCCGATCTTGGCGCTGGTGCCTCTGGTGGTGCCTCTGGCGGTGCCTCCGGCGGTGCTTCTGGCAGCGCTGGTCTGGGTGCTGGAGCTGATCTCGGTGCCAGCGCCGGTCTGGGCGCGGGTGCTAGCCTTGGTGCTGGCGCTGGTCTCGGTGCCGGTGCCGCTGCTACCCCCTCCGCTGGCCTGGGTGCCGGTGCCGGCCTCGGTGGAAGCGCTGGTCTTAGCGGTAGTGCTGGTCTCGGTGGCAGCGCCGGTCTCGGTGGCGGTGCCGGTCTCGGTGGCTCTGGTGATGTTTCCGGCAGCGGCAGCGGCAGCGCTGGTGCTACTCCTACTGGTGACGTTGGTGTTTCCCCTGTTGCAACTGGAGCTGCTGGTGGTAGCGGCGATGTTTCTGGTGGTGCCTCTGGCGATCTCTCTGGCAGCGGTGGTGTCTCTGGCGGTGCTTCGGGCGGTGCTTCGGGCGGTCTTTCCGGCGGTGCCTCCGGCGATGTTTCTGGCAGCGGCAGCGGCAGCGGTGACGTTTCCGGTGGTGCTTCCGGTGGTGCTTCGGGCGATCTCTCCGGCAGTGGCAGCGGTGATGTTTCCGGCGGTGCTTCCGGCGACCTCTCTGGCAGCGGCGGTGTTTCTGGCGGTGCTTCTGGCGGTGCTTCCGGCGGTGTCTCCGGCGGTGCTTCTGGTGATCTCTCTGGCAGCGGCGGTGCCTCTGGCGGTGCTTCCGGCGGTGCTACCCCTACTGTTGTCGCTGGCCCCAGCGGCACTACTGTCTCGTTCGGCACTACCACCAGCGTCTCCCTTCCCGGCGGTGGTCTCACGGCTGGTGTCTCGGGCAGCGGCAGCGTCAGCGGCAGCGGCAGCGGTGATGCTGGCGTAGGTGCTGATACCGGAGCTGACACTGGTGCGGGTGCTGACACCGGGGCAGGCGCAGGTGGTGATGCAGGACTCGACGCGGGAGCTGGCGGCGACGCCAGCGCCGATGCTAACGCCAGCGCTACTGCCGATGCTTCGGCTGATGGAGATGCTGATGCCAATGCTGATGCTGACGCCACCGCTACTGGTGGCGGTTCTGCCACTGCTAACGCTAATGCGGAGGCTTCTGGCTCGGGACACGCCAGTGCTAACGCCTCTGCCAACGCCTCGGCCAGTGCTTGAGGTGAGCTTTTCTTCTACTCTGAATTATGGTCTTAGACTAACTTGGCAACAGTCAATTCCACACCTGTCGATGCGACAAACAACAACTACAACTACTACCCCACTCTGCATCATCGACCCTCATCGTGATCCCTCTTTGGCATGAAACTCACTCCCTTTTGAAGTGGTTTGGAGGATGATGAATCAGGACATTTTTGCTTATAGTCATTCGTTTATAATTGTGTTTTGATCATGAGACTGTCTAATATCGACATGTTATTTTAGCTAGGAAAAGCTGCTCTAATCTCTTGCTACAGCAATGCACACACAGCTTGGAATTGTCATTCTTATGTTCTTTGTTCTTCTTATTCCAGTGCAAACCCCCCGAATCACCGACTGGCTCCACTAATCACAGATCCTTCCCGCCGCAAACCCCCGATTGGGGGAATTGAGCAATTGGTGCTGCACGCTTAGTGCTTATGGCCGGCACATCCTTGCCCCAAAGGTGAGGTCAAGACCAATGGAAGAGACGAATCATCTGTGCTGGTCTTATCACTAAGCCTGTAGTTCGATGCAGCTACATCCGCCGCACCAGCGCCTCCCTCCTCAGCCTCCCCTCGCTTGTCGCACCACCTTCCCTGATCCTTTCAGCATCCTATAAGCTCCACAAGTTTCCCAGTCACTCAATTCACCTCCAATTTCTTTAAGCATCCTACACATAACCACCTAGAATGCCATCCCCAAATCTCCGACCGTGCAAAGTCCTCATCGCCGGGGGCGGCATCAGCGGGCTCACCCTGGCGCTGTCGCTGGAGAAGCACGGTATCGACTACCTGCTCCTCGAGGCATACCCGGACTTGGCCCCGCGACGCGGCGGCGGCATCGCCGTGATGCCGAACGGCGCGCGCATCCTAGACCAACTGGGCTGTTACGAGGACCTCTACCGGCGCGCAGGGGACAGCGCGGCGTCTCGGCTGTATCTCCGCGGGCCCGACGGCCAAGTCCTGGCCACCGTCGATCACATCGACAAAGGCTTGACAGAGAGGTAGTGTCCCCCCCTCGGGACTTTTCTACTCAGTATATCTCAAATTTGCTCCAAATTTCATCTAATGTGAACACTCGCACAGACACGGCTACCCAATCATCTGGGCCGACCGCCACCACCTCCTGCGCACGCTCCACGACCACATCGCCGACAAATCCAGACTCCTCCCGAACAAACGCATCACCGGCGTACACCATACTCCCGGGGGCGTCGAAGTCACCACCGCCGACGGCAGCACGTACCGAGGCGACATCCTCGTCGGCGCGGACGGAACCCACTCGACCGTGCGGCAGGCGATCGTCGCGCGGGCCACCGAGCTAGGCCTAGGGAAGGAGTACTCCGAAGAAGAGCGTAGGCGTCCCCCTCCCCCAGCATCGTTCCTCAATTCTGATCATCAGGGATGAAGAAATCCCCTCCACCTACGACTGCATCTTCGGCCTCTCGCCTTACCACCCAGGTCTCTCGCAACAAGAAGAAGAAGAGAGCACCCTCCAATTCATCCTCGGCGACCACCAGTCCTACATCGTGGGCACCTCCCGCCCCGCCAACCGCACTTGGTGGTTCCTTGCCATGAATCGGGGCGCCATCCACCACGGGGCGGAGATTCCGAAGCACGATGCCGCAGATAAGGAGCGGGTGCTCCGCGCGCATGCAAACGATCAGATTACCCCGACTGTTACGTTAGCGGATCTACTGGATGCCGGCCCGGTGGAGACGGTCTACACGCCCCTGCGGGAGTGGGTGTACTCGCGGTGGTATCTGGGGCGGATGGGGGTGGTCGGGGATGCGGCGCATAAGGTGAGCTTTCTCTTCTCTTGGCAGTCTGGTCGAAAGGCGTGTGGTGAATGGGGTTGAAGTGGGCTAATCAAGATACTCTTCGGGATGGGGGTAGATGACGACGGTGCTTGCGCAAGGCGGCAATCAAGCTTTCGAAAGCGCGGCCGCGATGACGAATAGTCTGGTGAAAATGCTGGCAAATGGGAAATGTGGGAGAATGACAGACGGCGAGATTGAGGCGATGTTCGAGGAGGTGCAGGTAGGACGTGCCCCGAGAGCCACAGAGATGATGGAGGCGTCCGGCAAGAAGCAGCGGGCGGATGCGATGGAGACGCCGGAGCTGAAGCATTTCTCGATGAATGTGTTTCCGAAGATCATGGCGGAGGGGGCGTTTCGGCGGTGGAAGGAGTACTTGGTCGGGGCGGTCTCGTTGCGCGGGTTGCCGACTCCGTGTCGGAAGAGGGCGGTGCCGTTTGATGATGAGGTGGAGTGTGGGGTGGAGGGGCTGGGGAGGGTGGTGGCTAAGTTGTAGAGGTGAATTGGATTGGTCTAGATGTTGGGCTGGGCTGGGCTGTTGTGGTCCGATGGGTTGTCGTCGATGAGATGTGGACAATGGCGGGGTACCGGTAGGGTTGGGGGCATCAGGTGATCCTCTCCATCATGAAGGAAGAAGGAGGTCTCAAGGACTGACGATATGTCAGTGCTGGAATGGTTCCTGATCCACATTAACTTTCATTGAAGCCTAAAGCTTATTCCGGGTCGTGACGTCATGAATCTTTGACCCCGTCCTCATTTGACAGACTTCTGTAACCTCATCTCACCTCATCCCATACCGAGATGTTGCACCACCACCCAAACCAATGAGCACCCCGCTGTTCGTGGCCGAGGAAGTGCTGTGCACCTACCCCATCAGCACAGTGTACGACTCGTGCCCACGCTACCTGTTCTATGCTCTCCTGCTAGCCACCTGCGTGACCCGGTGGACGGGGTGGCTCTCCGACGTCTTCCTTGGAGCCGCGGCGACCTACGCGGGAACCGCGGCTCTAGAGGCCTTCATCCTGGTCTCAAGCCCAGCGCAAGATGCTCCCGCGAACCCAGTAACCCTCCCCTACATCGCACCCAACGACACAGCCCTCCTAGCCAGCCTGACCCCGTCCTTCCCCAGCCTGATCACCAACACCACCACCCTCCCCATCACCCCGGCGACCATCGACCTGGACGCCGACGCCGTCCTCGCGATTGTAGTGACCGCCTACCTGATCTTCCTGCCCCTGCAAACCTGGTCCCGGGCGTTCACGCACTCCCGCGCGCGCTTCATCCTCTTCTCCCTCTGGCACGCCCTCATGCTGGCGGGCACGGTCAGCGCGCTGATCTACTGGCCGCGCGTGCGCAACACGCCCACGCAGTACGCCTTCTGCGCGCCGGACTACTTCCCGCCGGAGGACACGGTGTCCAGCGACGGGTGGCAGGCGTGGCAGCGGCAGACGCCGTCGTGGAACAGCAGCGTGTGGGCGATTTTTAGCAACACCACGCTCTTCAACTCGCTGCCGACGGTGTGCTACTACCCGTGCTTCAACACGACGCAGCCGCTGCGCCAGCAGTCCGCGCTCGAGGCCTCCGTCGCCGACAGCGCGGCCGCCCACACCGCGCGCTCCGCCTTCTGGTCGCGCATCCTCTACTCCGAGCGCTACATCTACAGCCTCATCGGGCTGACCCTGGTCGTCAACGTTGTTCTCTTGTTGTTCCGGTGTCTGCCGTACCGCTCGCGCATCCCCTCGTCGCGGGTGCGCACCATCTGGCGCGAGCGCGCAGCCATCGCGCAGGGGTTCCGCGCGGACTGGTTCGCGGTGGTGCATCCGGCTTCGTTCACAGACCCCAAACACATGACCACCCCCACTCCCGGGGATCGCGCCTCGACCGGGAAAGCCGAGGCACGCGAGAAGCGAGGAAGCGACAGCATCCTCGAGAAAACGCGCGCCACCCTCGCGACCGCCACCGCGACCCCGCACACCATCACCTGCCTGCTGCACCTGCACACGCTCGGCTCCCTGGTGCGGCTGCTGCTGGACCTGTGCATCCTCTTCGCCGTCGGGTTCAGCATCGTCATCAGCCCGCTGACCGTGCTGGCCTTCGTCGCCTGGATCGAGTACTACATCCACGAGGACGGGCCGGCCCAGGAGACGCCCAAGCAGGTCGGCCAGTGGGCGCCCCTGGCGTCCATCGGGTTTCTGGTGGTGTCGGCGGGGATCCTCAAGTTGAAGGTGTGGGTTGCGCCGCGGCGGGAGATCGATTGGGAGATCGAGCAGGTCCGGGGACGGCTGAAGCGGTTGGAGGGGATGATGGTCTAGGTTTTAGGCTTTAGCTTTCTCCACTGGTGAATTGAGGCAAACGGGGTCTTTTGTAGTGCAGAAAGCTAATTAATGAGTGGGCTGGAGTGCATGCTCCAGCGCTCGCCTTGTCTGTATTATACTATCCTCTCTCTCTGCCAAAAAAGGAGTCAGTAGGATAACCCTAACCTCCACCCGTAATCTCCCCCTCCAACCGATCCGCCAAATCCATCAGTTCCCGGGGTTCCATCCCCAGCCCGATCGTCGAGTGGATCGCCAGATACTCCCATTCCCAGTCTGTGGTTGGATCGTGCACGTCCAAACCACTAACACCACCACCTCCCCCTCCCGCCTCCGCAACGCCAGGTTCATGAACCTGCTGTCCCCCCTGCCGCTCCATCTCCCCAGGCAAATCACCACCCTCACCACCACCAGCAAAAGGCGTGATCGGCCCCATCATCACGCGCAGATTCTCCAGCTCCGCGCGCCGCATCGGCGCCGCCAGGTTCCCCCGCGCGACGATCTTCTCGAGCACGCAGTCGATGTGCTCGGCCCAAGGGCTTTCGGCGGGGATCAGGGCCGGCGCGATGGCCTGGATGACGTAGAGGATGAAGGCGGAGGCGAAGGCGTCTTCGATCTGGAAGGGGAGGAAGGATTCTTTCTCACTCGTGTTAGTATGCGCCCTTGGTGTGAGCATTGGTTGGGTTTGAGGGGTTGGGGGATACCGATGAGATCCTCGTCTGCGAGCGTGCGGAGAGTCTGCAAGACCGTCAGCGCGGACTCGACGCAGCACTGGAGCAGCGAGGAGACGGTGGCGGAGAGGCCGATGGCGGCGCGGGATGGGGCTCGCTCGATGTGCGTGTGCAGCGCGCACATGACTAGGGGTCGGGTGGTGAGGACGATGCTCTTGCAATCTTGGTCAGTGTCTTTTTTCGGTGGGGTGTTTGATTTGGGAAGGAAGATTTGTTGGGGTGGAAAAATAGGGAATTTACATGGTGATACCCCAGGACCAACCGCGTCGCTGTCCGCGACGCCCGGCTCAATGCCGCGGGGAACTCGGCGTTCAGGAACCTGGTGAGATCCTGCGAGAGCTCGGCCAGGTTCCGCAGGATGGCCTGCGTGTCTTTGATCAGGGTGCCGGTGGAGTCGGGGCCCACGCCGTAGACCGCTAGAGGTTTCATCGGTCAGGTAACGGAGAAGAATGAAGAGGATTGGGGGTGGATGTACTCGTTAGAATCCTCGCATTGAGTCTGGCGAGGCGCACGTGGAAGGTGATCGTCTTCTCGTCCACCGAGCCATCGCTGTACAGCCGCACGGTGATGTCCTCGTCGCGGATGGAGCTGGGCGCCCCGATCAGGGCGGCGAACTCCCGGTCCAGCATGTAGACGATCCAGAAGATGGTCCGGCAGCGGTGCGAGAACTCCGCCCCGTCCAGCTCCTCCGGCACGTGGCGGTGGATGCCTTCGATGATGCAGAAGCGGAGGGCGAAGCCGATCTTTGTCTGTCAGCTGATGGCACATTGGCGGGTGAACGGGGAAGGGGGGAAACACACGTGCTGAAATGCGGCGACGCGCATATCGATCGACTGGAAGTACAACGCCGCGAGCGTCAGGGTGCGGATGCACTGCAGCGGGTCGGGATACGTCCCCGACAAGTCCGGCATCAGGGACATCGCGCGCGCGGCGTACTGATACCCCGACGGCGGCGCGTTCGGCGGGTGATTCTGTGCCAGGAAGGCTTTTCCAAAAGCGAGGACCAGAAGGTACTGTGCGTACCACAGACGCATTGATACAACTTTCGTGGCGGGATCGGTGTAGAAGTCTTGCAGGTGGCGGAGGAAGGAAGGGCTGTCGATGATGTAAAACAGTGTCCCCAGGTAGTACTTGACGGTGTGGAAGAGATACAGCCCGTAGTCGATCGGGGGTAGGTGGCATACTTCCGGTGACTCGTCCATCGGCAGAGATCGCCATTTCAGGGCAAACGCTGAGGCGTCGACGTTCCATGGGTCCGGGGGACAGTTGGCGTCGGGGACATGCTTGCCTAGCAGGGAGAGCACGCGGCGACAGAAGGACCAGGAAGATGTAGGGCCCATATACCCTATCCTGTGTTAGCGCTACTTGCTCAAATCGTGTGAGGGCAGCTCACAGAATCTCCCGTCCGGGGACTGCGCAAATGAGTATTCTACCAGAGGATTTTTCGAAAATGTCGACCGCAGTCCATCTCTTTCTGGTTGGGAATCATGCTCCGATGGGGCTGCCGACAGTGTCAATACGAAGAATTCAGGAAGGAAGAGACGACCTACGGTTGGCCTCGACATGTGATTGAAAGCCTGAATACCCCTCTTGTTGCTCCAGAAGCGATGGATGCGAAAAGACAAATGAGTCTCCGTCTTCGGTCGAGTTGCGTACATCAGTGTAACGCACAGCTGCAGCCGCACTATGGCGACGCTCGAGATCACGGAGGTAGCTGCATTCGCGCCATCAGCCACATACTAGAAGATACAGTTGTAGCTGTCAGGTCACCTCTCTGGCACCGAGACCCTTGCCTCCTCCACTGCAAAGTGGCAAGGTTTCTTGGTCCGGGCACAGCGCGTACAGGGATTTGTCCCGGAGCACTTGACCTTCATGGAACGACATCGTACGCAGCTTCACTGAATTAGTTCATATCTTCGCCTGACACAACAGCTAGACTCACGCCTTCTGGCATTTCTTGTAGACCTTCGATTGCTCTGAACTGCGAAGAGACATGTCGATAACAACGTATCGGAGGTTGGTTCCGATCAGTTGATGCGCGGAGAGAAAAAGTCGGACGAGGCCGGAGCCTGAGGCCGAGAGGAGATCGCTGACTAATGCATGAGGGCGATTGCTGGTTCGACTACATAAAACAAAACAAGACCAAGAATACCTACGTGGAAAGACACGAGACTAGCTAGAAGATGAACGACAGAACTATACGGTAATTTGACATCTGCTTATCTCTGGGATACCAAGTGCACTGAAGCGCTTATCATACGGAAGCCCCGATCTCGGAGCGGCCATCCGAAACCCCGCCGGAGATTCCACCAACATTCGCAATTCTGCCACTTCCCTCGATGATTCATTCACCCAACCATCCGACACACACAACCACCCCAACACATACACAAAATGGCTCCTCAATCAACACTAGCGATCATCGGCTGCGGTACCAAGCTATCTCTCACCCCGACTCATGCACCAGACAAAACTAACCCTGTTGAATAACCAGGAAACATGGGCTCCGCCATCCTAAGCGGGATCCTCGACGCCACGCGCGCCGACCCGACCACCAGCCCATTCGGGCGCATCATCGCCTGCACCAAGACCGAGCAGTCGGCCAGCCGACTGCGCGAGCAGTATGCCCAGGACCGCGCGCGGGTGGAGGTCCGCGCCGACGCGAACCTGGCCACCGTGCGTGAGGCCGACTACGTCATGCTCGGGTGCAAGCCGTACCTGGTCGAGGCGGTCATCGCGGCCGACGGGATGGCCGACGCCCTGGCGGAGAAGTTCATCATCAGCGTGATCGCCGGCAAGACCCCGGCCGTGCTGGCGGGGTATATCACCGAGTATGCCAGTGCCGAGGTCAAGGCGTCTGCGCGGCCGTCCGTGGCGCGGGCGATTCCCAACGTGGCGGCCAGTGTGCGCGAGTCGATGACCGTCGTGGAACTGCCGGCGGAGTGTGCGGCGGCGAATCGCGAGGTGGTGGAGTGGATGTTCGCGCAGCTGGGGCAGGTGAAAGTGGTCGCGCCGGAGCTGTTTGACCTGGGGTCGATGCTGGTCGCTGCGCTGGCCCCGCTGTCTGTCGCGGTGGACGGGATCCTGGATGGCTGCGTGGCGGAGGGGATGCGGCGGGCGGAGGCCTCGGAGATGACGGCGCAGTGTCTGCTGGGGTTGGCGCAGTTGCTCAAGGGTGGGGTCCATCCGGCGGTGCTGCGCGAGAGCATCTCCTCGCCCCGCGGGTGCACGATTCAGAGCCTGTTGACGGTGGAGAAGGCCGGGGTGCGCAGTGCGTTCGCGGAGGCGATTATCAATGGGACGCGGCATTTGCATGACTTACAGAAGAAGCAATAGAGAAGACATAGACCGATCGGATTCAATAGACATATTACGAATATCATCTACCGAAAATCCTCAGCTACAACTTCCTCCCTATGGCTATCCGGGGTCTGTAGGCCCTAATCTCAATATGTGATCTGATGAGGCCATATCTAAGTAAAGCGTGCAGTGTACTGTATATGATTGTATAGCATCTGCACTGTCCCTGATCCAGCAGACGCATTCGAACTCAAAAACCGTCTGAGAAATTCAGTTTCCTCTTCAAACGCAGTCTCATGCTCCTCATAGGAATCTCCGAACTCAACACTCAAACTAAGCTTTACTCCTACTACCTCGGACACAATCACCCCAACTCATTGCCCCCATATCAACCGCGCCCTACTCCTTACTCAACGGCTCCCGAACCGCCGAAATATACTACCACCACAAATCAGCCACACAATCCCTACAACCCCCAACAAAAACCAAGGAAGAACATACCGGAATAACCTGCGCCTTCTCCAAGTCCCACACGCCACTCTTGGCATAAATATCACTGTTGATCAGCTCATGCACCTCCTCCACCGTCTCCCCAGTCACCACGATCATACTCCCCTTGAAGGAGAGGGGCTTGCCCTCTTCCGGGTGGGAGTCGACCATCGCGCCTGCAGCCAAAGGTCAGTACATACGGATCTTAAGAGGCATTGCTAGATGGGCGTGTTGGGTCTACAGGTAACGGGGTAGGGACACACTTACCGCCGACGACCATCTTTCCCGCCTCGATGAGGGGTTGGAGTTCCGCGTAGTGCGTTCTATTACCCCGAGTTAGTGGCGGGGCAAAGGAAATTGGGGCAGGAAGACGTACGGCCGGACTTGCAGGCGGAGGTCGAGGACGTTGGGCTTATCGGGGAGGATGCAGAGCCATTCTTTCTTCTTGGGGGGTGCGGTGGCTAGGGTGCGGTGGGGGAGGTGGCGGTGAAGCAGAGGGGAGGAGAGGGAGGAGAAGGATTTGGTGAGGCGGAAGAGGGACATGTTGATTAATGGTAGGTATGGAATTCGAAAGGGTCAATGATTTGGGTTGAACTTATACACTGCTGGTAATATACAGTATAGTATAGAAGTGTGTGGGTGGGTGGGATGAAGTGTTGATCAACACCGACGCGTGGGCGAAAAAACGCGGGGAAACAAAACCCGGCCGAGGAAGGAGCGAGCTTCCGATGGTCGGAGGCGCGGTCCGATGCGGCGGAGGTACCGGGGTGTGGCTGTCACCATTTTTCCCAATTTGGCGATATCTTTGGTCTGCGAGAACTAGCTTCTGGACAATTGTCTGCAATTGCGTTTGAGAACTATCCTCGAAAGCCTTTTCCTGAAAATCACTCGTTCTTCTTCACTGATACTGTACGTTTTAGTGTTGTCAAGACAATATGTACTCAGCTTTCTATGAAAATCCACAAGCATAACAACAACACTTGAAACTCTAAACGCCACATCTACTCCCATGGTATCATGAATCTAATTTCCACCGTCCTCATTCCTTTGCTCCAATTCCCTCAACAGCTCACTCTTCTCCACCTCCGCCCCCCACTTCGTCCGCGGCCGCTCAAACGTCGACGTGATGCGCCCATACGCCACACCCCCCAACTGCGCCACGGGCCTCAACTTCTCCAGATCAATGTGACTGCCCTCCGCATCGACCGCCCCCTCCTCCACCCAGAACCGCGTCGCCTTGATCAACACCACCGCCGACACACTCATCCCGGGGCTGTGGGCCGCGAACTCCTTGATCTCCAGCACCCGTCCCTCGATCGAGAAGACCGACTCGCGGACGCGCGACGGCGTTACAGTGGCGCTGGGCGCCTCGGTCAGCCCGCTGACCTCCCACTCCGACACGCCGTAGGGGGCGTCGATGGCGGTGGCGTTGACCGCCTCGATCATCCCCTCGGAGACGGTGTTGATGACGCACTCGCCCGTCGCCTGCAGGTTGCGGTAGGTGTCCTTGGCGCGGCCCGGCCGCGAGGAGAACCCCACGACGAACAGCGGCGGGTCGTGGTCGACCACCTGGAAGTAGCTGAAGGGCGCCAGGTTCTTGGTGGCCCCGTCGGCGGAGACGGTGCTCAGGAAGCCCACGGGCCGCGGCGCGATGCCCGACACCAGCAGGCGGTAGTTGTTGATCGCCGGGCGGGAGGTATCGTAGGGGTCGATCTCGCGGTGGGTTTTGCCGGCGCTGGTGCCGTTGTCTGGCACGCCTTGGCCGTAGGTCCAGTGGGGGTAGGGGGATTGGGTCACCTCGATTGCCGGAGAGGTGTGGTCGAAAGGTGCGCGGCTGGCTTCCGTTTGTGCGAAGTTGGAGATGTCTTGCACGATTTTGTAGTTGGCTTGCGCCGCTTTGGTGGCTGCTGCTGCTGCTGCTGCTGCTTCTTCACCCGGGGAGGAGGATGAAGGAGCTGGGGCAGCGGGGGTTGCTGCCGCTGCTGCTGCTGAGGAATTCATTCGCAAATGGGTGAAGGGACGAAGGGCGGGCGTCCCAGTGAGGTGCATAGGTCTGGTTGTTTGGTTAGTGGGTGTTGTGCTGGGGATCTGGGGACTGGATACTGACCTTGACGTGATGAGTCGACTGACTCTCTTTGCCGCTGTGGCCATTGAGCGGGTTCGTTTGGTGGTGGTGATTCACAGAATCCTATCCAGCGGGTAGTGTCACTTGCAACGAACGAAGCCCGCCTACAAATGGAACGGGGAAATGCTGCTTAAATTGCAAAATGATTGTTCAAGAAGCCAAGCCGACTGAAAGAGGAATTTCTCCATTTGCCTCCAATTGCTTAGAAACCCGAGTCGGCGGGTGGGGCCGATCCCCAGCCTTAGGCACCTCCATCGGCACACGGCATCGGGGAAAGACCCCGATGCCGATCGGCTCATCAGTTACTCTATAGATACGCAAAGCTACGGGTTCTGTCCTCTTTCCTTGAACTGTGATGGACTAACTGGCTGTATCTCCAGTTAAACATAAACCCCCTACGCCTGCCCGGTCCCCTGCATACCCACTAGTCAAGTAAAATGTTCCGTCGCGCCATCTCTACCTCCCTTGCCACCACCTCTCGAATGCCCCTCCGAGCGTCTATCCACCCCGGACGCTGTAACAGCAACATGCTCCCTCTCCAAGCGACCCGGGGAAAGACCACGGTCTCGAGTATCTACACTGACAGATGCTATGCGCGTGAGTCGGACCACCACACTACTATTTACCCCTTACATAGCTCAACTATACTAACCGTGTAATCCCAGCCTTCGCCCACTACGTACGTCCCCCTCATAATCCACCGGGAACAAGCACTACGAGTTAGTGCCCGTGCTGACCTGCACACAATCGAAACCAGTCTCAAGCCATCAAAGCCGGTAACCACGTCTGGCTCTCCGGCCAGATCCCGGCCGATGCCCAGGGGAACCTGATCAAGGGGTCTGTGACGGAGAAAACCCAGGCCATCATCCTTAACACAGAGGCTATCCTCCAGGAGGCGGGCTCCGGGCTGGATCGGGTGGTTAAGGTTGTGGTGGGTTGTTTGAACCCTGCTTCTTTTTTCTGGGGTATTCTTTTTATGTATGTACCTGTCTGACTGAATATGACAGGTATACGTGACGGATGCAAGCATCATGCCAGAATTCGCCAAGGTGTATGACCCGGCGTTCCCCCATCGGCCGGCCCGTTCGATGGTGGAGGTGTCCAAGTTGCCGGCCGGGGTGGATATTCAGGTGGATTTCTTCGCGGTGGTTTAAGGCGACTTAGATATCAGCAAGAGTACGTTTCCATGGGATGAGGAGATGAAAGCGTTGGGCAGATGGATGGATGAATTATGTGTCTGATGTACTCGGGGAATCACCCTTCGATGGCTATGTAGTATACTTAGCATATATGAAGAGAGGCTTCCCGCCTCAGAATAGGCCCTTTGGCGGGTGTGTATATATCAAGGTAGTCGTTTCTCGAAGATAGCCTGGAATCAATCATCCACCGTTCTCATGCTCCCCAGTATACCAGCCTACACCAAGCATTTGCCCCCTGAAACAAAAAAAAAAGAAATGAAATCAAAAGAACAAAGAGAAAAAGGAACAGGAACGTATTATCCTGACAGTGACATGACATGTAAGAAAGCTAGACGCAACCTACCGATGGGTCAGGAACGAGAGCAAAAGGTTCCACTCCAGCATCCGCCAGCTTGTACTCTACGTACTTGTGCTACACGAGTTTACAGCAACAGCAGGTAGGAAGTTCTTCATCACATGGCACAGAAAATGCATTGGGTTGCCGATAGTTTTCTCTCTCTTCTATCAACGAACACAGGATATCTATATACCAATATACCATCTAAGAAGGTTCATCCCCAAGACTGACCAAAAAGCAAGTGCCATGCATGCCGTAGGCGGAGTCGTTCATAAAAAACACATTGTTCCCATCACCATTCCCAAGAAAAAGAAAGCAATAGCCAATGCGGAGAATCTTTGTGTTATCAGCGACAAAACCAAAATCAAAAAAAGAAAAAGACATCAAACATTGAAGGGGGCTTATTCCACGTGAAAGTGAAAACCCTTCGGGGTAATCGATTGCGAAAATTTCAAAGCAACACGGCCCCGACGATACATGTATACATGTGGGGAGAGGGAGGGGTATCTGGTGATTATTTTTTTGTTTGTGAGAGAAGCAGGAACCTTCATGTTTAGTAGGTCTCCTTGCGCTCCTGGCTCTCGCCACTGCTGAGGGCCAGCTCGGCCTTCTCGGACTCGTGGGCCACCTGGTGGGAGGGGACGTCCAGACCGACCTCGGCGGACATCTGGGCGATCTGGGCGGGGGTGAGCTTGGGGAGCTCGTTGGCGACCTGGTAGGGCCACTTCTTCTCCATGTGGGCCTTGGCGAAGATGATGTCGATCTCCTCGAGGTCGCGGCCGGCGGTCTCGGCGTAGAAGTACCAGGCGAAGGGGATGGCGACGAAGTTGATCAGGGCGAAGAACAGGTAGATACCCCACGAGCTGGAGGAGGAGAAAACGGGGGTGAACATGACGACGGCGAAGTTACAGATCCAGTTGGTGCAGGTCGAGGCGGCGGCGGCCATGGTACGGGTGCGCAGGGGGTTGATCTCGGGGGGGTAGATCCAGGGCAGGGGCAGGGTCGTGAAGGCGAAGAAGACGATGAAGAGGAAGATACCCACGACCGCACCCTTGGAGTTGGACGTGGTGTCGTCGATCAGGCAGCCCATGGTGATGATGAAACTCAGCCCCTGGCCCAGGAAACCGATGAGGAACAGGTTGCGGCGACCGACCTTCTCGATCATGAAGAAGGAGGGGATGGTGGCCAGCGCGTAGACGGTGGCGAAGACACCACCCAGCACCAGGGAGAGACGGTGCTCCATCTGCAGGTTGGTTTCGAACAGCAGGGTCGAGTAGTAGATGGCAGCATTGCAACCAGTGAACTGCTGGAAGAACTGGCCCGAGCATCCGATCATCATGCGCTGGAACTCCTGGGTCTTGCCGAAGGTGAACAGCGTCTTGAAGCTGGCCTTGTTGTCCTGGGTGGCCTTGAGATCCGCCTTCATGAGGTTGTAGTCCGCCAAAACCTCGTCGGAGTCGGGGGAGAGGTCGTTCAGCGCGGCCAACACCTCGCGCGCCTCCTGGTCGTGACCGCGCATGACGAACCAGCGAGGGGACTCGGGGAGCATCAGGGCACCGACGGTGACCAGCACGGCGAAGATGATCTGGAAGGCAACGGGGAAGCGCCACTGCACCGAGGTGTCGACATACGAGAGACCGAAATCGAGCCAGTAGGCGACGAAAGTACCGACGGCGATGATGGCACCCTCGAAGCAGACCAGGAAACCACGGTTGTGGGCTTTCGAGCATTCCGACTGCCAGACGGGGATGGTGGCAGTGTCCATGCCGTTACCCAAGCCCGAGATGACACGACCCACGACGAACTGGCCCAGACCCCATTTGTCTCCGTAGGAGGCAGTGGAGATGACCGCGCCGACAGTCATGATGACACCACCCGCAACCAACAGAGGAGTCCGACCAATGCGCTCACCGAAGCAGAGAGTGAAGATGGCACCGAAGAAACAACCGATCTCGTAACAGGCGGTGACGGCACCACGAAGGACAGAGACGTGGTTCTCATCCTTGCCAGCGCCGGTAGCCAGGGCAGGAAACTCAGACGTAAACTGATCACCCGAGATGATACCGGACATCAGACCCTGATCATAACCGAAAAGTGAGAAACCGAGGACGGAGACGATGGTGATGGCCAAGCGAAGCTTGCGGCCCCGCAAGCCACATGTTGTTGTCCACATGTTGACTTAAGGCGATCGATCTTCTTCTTTCAAAACGGATACCAATCAATGAAGAATGTTGGTATGCGTGACAGGTGAAAGAAAGGGAGAGAAGGGGAAGGGAGGGGGGGGGGGCAAGAAGGAAGGGATCTCCCAACCAGGGCAAGGA